>NW_024423897.1:21853392-21968126 GCF_017311325.1 Ursus maritimus
TTTTTTTTTTCTATTCTTGATAAAAAGAAGTCCCATGTGTTTAACATTTTATGGTCAGAGACCATCAGATCCAGCCCCTGCCTTTTAGCAGGTACAGAGTATATCCCCATTTTACAGATGAGGCCAGTGAAGTTCAGAAGTAAAGTGACCTATACTTAAAAAAAAGTTTTTTTTAAGTAGTTAATGATAGAGGATGAATTAGGTTTTAGAGCTCCTGCAACTCTACCTAGTTTTTCAAGCATCCACATCATATACTCTGACCTCATGCAAATTTGATTATGAAAGAGGGAGAGTTCTATTTTTACAAGGCTGGCCGTTTCACCCATCATCCCCACTCATTGGATAGATGGCCCTGAAGAAGGTGAGATGGGAAATATGAATCCTGCACTTTCTCTGTAGATCTCAGTCCCTTCATAGACTGAGGCTCTTGCTTCTCTTTCTTGAGTAGGACTTTAATGCCTAGATATATTTGTATTATATGGCCTCTAAACACATTCCTGTATTTTAGGGTGTTTAAGGGATTATTCAGAGCAGTTTTGACAATTCCCCATTTCTGCCCCTCAATCTGGCAAAACTGGTTTCCCTGCTGTCCGGCAGCACGCTCTCCAGAGGCTGCTGGTATCTACAGATAGATCTCTCCTGATCCCCTTTGCCTTTCAAAGGTTGTACCAGTCTGTCAGGTTCCTCTCTCTGGGGAGTATCTGCCTCATACCCCTGCAGGACACACAACTGTGGAGATCATGTGCCCTTCACTGAAGCTCTGGGCCTTCACAGTAGACCCAGGCACCCTCACTGCTGTGGTCTGTCTGATATGTGAGTAAAAGGCAGGAAGCCTTGCAGGCCCTGAAAGTTTCCAGAAGTCAGGCTCCCAGAGCTTCCCCAGGACAGTATAACATTTCAGGCAGAGAACATGTCTGTGGAATTAAGCCAAACCTAAGGGGAGCTTTGGTGGTAAGAAACAAAATACAACTCTGGATGACTTAAACTGAAACAAAGGGATTTGGAGAAGCAAACCTTGAAGAAGACAGAAACCAGGGAGAGCCTGAGATTAAAGTCAGAGGAATTAAGAGAATGCCTCTGGGATGAATTTCCTTCAACCCTTTCCTATCCTGTGCTCTCTGCTTAAGATGCAAATTCTATGGAGATAGAGTTCAATCACACAAGCCCATTCATTGGATGAGGGAGGTTGGGGCATTCTGATTGACAGTGCCTCCAAGACCCCCATGCAGTGAGAGAGGGATGGCACATCAAAGCAGAAATAGGGTTCTGATTATCCTTACAACTTTCTCTTCGATGCATGGGTTATTTAGAAGTGTGTTGTTCAATTTCCAAATATTTGGTGGTTTTTCTGCTATCTTTCTGTTATTGATTTATAATTTAATTCCATTTTTGTCAGAGAACATTCTTTCTGTGTGATTCCAATATGTGGGTTTGTTTTACAGCCGAGAATATAGTTTATCTTGGTCTGTGCTCCATGCGCACTTGACAAGAATGTGTATTCTGCCAGTGTTAAATGGAACATTCTATAAATATTAAGTAGGTCAACGTGATGGGTGGTGTTGTTCAGGTCTTGTAAATCCTTACTGATTTTCCACCTTTATTCTGTTAATTACTGGGAGAGGAGTATTGAAGTCTCCAAATACTCTTGTGGATTTGTCTGTTCTTTCAAATCCATCAGTTTTGGCTTCACATATTTGGAAGAGTCATTGTTAGATATGTGCTCATTTATATCATTTAGATTTGTCTCTTTTTTTTAAGATTTTATTTATTTATTTGACAGAGAGAGCAAGAGTGGGAGAAGGAGAAGCAGGCTCCCCGATGAGCAGGGAGCCTGATGCAGGGCTCCATCCCAGGACCCTGAGATCATGATCTGAGCCGAAGGCAGATGCTTAACTAACATAGCCGCCCAGGCGCCCCGCCATTTAGATTTGTCTTGATGAACTGACACCCTCATCACTATATAATGTCTCTCTTTATCTCTGGCAATATTCTTTGTTCAGAATCTACTTTGTCTAATATTAATACAGCCACTCCAGGTTTCTTTAAATTGGTGTTTGCATGGAATACATTTTTCCCCTTAATTTTAACAGATTTCTGTCTTTACAATTAAGTGGGTTTCTTGTAGACAGCAGTTAGTTGGATCTTGCTTGTAGAGTCAGTTTGGCTATCTCTTACAATTGGTGTGTGTAGACCATTTTTATTTAATTATTGATATGGTTGGATTAAAATCCATCCTGCCATCTTGCTAATTGTTTTCTATTCCATCTGCTCTTTGTTTGCTTTTTCTTCTTTCCACTTGCTTTTGGATTGAGTATTTTTTAAGATTTCACCTTATTATATTTACCTCTTTCAACTTTTTTAGGAGTTGCCCTAGGTTTTGTAATATACATCTTTAATTAATCACAGGTTTTTTTCAAATAATATTATACCATTTCATGTGTAGTATAAGAACCTGATAATAGTGTACCACCAAGTCCTTCCTCCCATTTTTGTGCTGTTTTGTTATATATTTGTTTTTATATATGCTATAAAACCATAATATATTGCTACTGGTTTTGCTTTAAACCAGGGATAGCCAGACTTTTTTTTTTTTAAAGGCCTGATGGTAGATATTTTAGGCTTTCAGCCCATATAGCCTATACCTCAACTATTTAACTCAGCCATTGTAACTCAGAGCAGCCATAGACAATACATAAATTAATGGGCATGGCTGTGTTCCAATAAAAGTTTGTGCATGAAAATAGCCCACAGGCCATAGTTTGCTGATCCCTGCTTTAGATAATCCAGTCTCTTTAAAAATAAGGAAAAAATATCTTTTGTATTTATCTTTCCTTTAACTATTTCCAGAGATCTTTATTTCTTTTTTGTAGATCCATAACTTCCTGTCATCATATTCCTTCTTCCCGAAGAATTTCTTTTAACACTTCTTATAGCACAGATCCACTGGTAATGAATTATCTCAGTTTTTCCTTGTCCAAAAAAAAAGTCTTTATTTCTCCTTCATTTTTGAAAAATATTTTCTCTGAGTTGAGACTGTTTATGTGTTAGCACTTTCAAGATGTCATTCATTGTCTTCTGGTTTGTATGATTTCTGATGAGGATGCTACATTTCTTATATTTCATCCTCAGTAGGTACATGTCTTTTTCCCCTGGCTGCTTTCAGGTTTTCTCTTTATTTTTGGTTTTTATTAGTTAGAATATGGTGTGTCTAAGGGAGTGAGAGTGTGTGTGGAGGAGCAGGGGCTGTTGGTGTTTATCCTATTCTGTCTTGGTGATTTTCTCTGAATTTCTTGATCTGCAGTTGTATGTCTTTAATTATTTTATGAAAATTCTTGGCCATGATTTCTTCAAATATTTCTGTTGCCACATTCTTTCTTCTCCCTCTGGGATTCCAATTACTGATATGTTAGACTGTTTTATATTGTCTCATAGTTCTTTGATGTTCCAGGGTTTTTTTCACTCTTTTTTCTTTTTGTATTTCAATTTGGATAATTCTCATGGACCTATCCTCAAGTTCACAGACTCTTTCCTTGGCTCTTTTGAGTCTACTGCTAATCCTATAAAAAAATTCTTTATATCCTATCAAAAATTCTTCATAGTATTTTTTTTTACTATTTTTATAGTTTCCATCTCTCCACTGAATTCTCCATTTGTTCACACATTTTGTCCAAATCGATTTCAGAAATGCCATGAAGTACTCAGAAATAGTCATGCTCTCAATTCTTTTGGCCTTCTGGGATGGTGGAGAGCAGTCTTGGAGCTGAATCAGTTTGTGAGAGTAGCCTTTTGTAGAGGACAACCAGGATAACAACCTAGAGATTCTCTGCTAGAGTCACAGAATCTCAGAATTCTAGAAGCTTATCATCATGGAATCTTGGACACTAGGGTTCAAAAAAAATTCATAGGATTTTAGAGTTGAACTTTAGAACTTGAATACCTCCAGGGAAGGGCATTCACCAGCTCACAAGGCCGCTGAGTTCAAAGGGAAGATGCTGTCCTCCCTCAGGCGGGATGATGGTGTTAATGCACCAGTAGAGGGAGGCCAGTCCCTGATCAAAGTGTCAGTCACAAAAAAGTAGGGTCTCTCCTCTCCCTGACCTTCACCCCCACATATACCAGGAATGACATAGCCACTGATTGAAAGAAGAGAATCTAAGGAAGATCAGTAAACACTTGTCTTCTCTAAAGTGTCAGATAATGTTACTGGGTATGGAGTCTTAGTTCCTTCTCAAAAGGAAGGGATAAAAAACAAGTCTATTCCCTAACCTTCTTGAACATCTCTTTTTATTAAATTTGCTTTTCCAAGTCTTTGTTGATAGTTGGAGCCAATAATAAGGCAGATTATTATTATTAACTAGAGGTTATTTTAACCTCACTAAACCTCAGTGATCTCATCTCTGAAGTGGAATCCATTCCTGTTCTGTTTCCTTTTTAGGCTTTAAAACGCCATAATGTAAACTTTAAAAATGCTAATGATATATTAACTGAGAAAAACATATAGTAAGACAATGTATATTATGCAGTGCCATTTGTAAAAAATGAATGTGTGTGGGTGTGTGGGTGTGTGTGTGTGTGTGAATTGGTGAGTGTGTGTGTTTTGTATGTGTGTGTCCCGAGAGGAGGATAACAGTTGATCTCTAGGTGGTAGAATTGTGTATACACTTTCTATGTATATTTTCCAATTTTTCTACATTGAATAGATTTTTTAGAAAGCCAGATTACATAAAAACTCAAAAGTTCTATACAAATATAAGGAATGATTGTCATTGGTCCATGCAGAGCCCCTCCCTGAACTGAATTTATTTATCTTCCCTTTTTACTTATACCAGTGATTCTCAATCAGAGGTGATCCCTGCTCCCTTTTGCAACAAAAATAACATATATGTGTATATGTAGGGTGTGTGTGTGTGTGTGTATATATATATATATATATGTATGTATATTTGGTATATGTTGTACGTATATAGAATAGAATATATTCAGCCATAAAAATGGAGGAAGTTCTGGCATTTATGACAATGCAGATGGACCTTGAGGACATTATTCTAAGTGAAATAAGTCAGACAGAAAAAGAAATACTCTGCGATCCCACCTATATGTGGAATCCAAACAACAACAGCAACAACAAAAAACAAACTTATCGAAAAGAGATCAGATTTGTGGTTACCAGAAGCAGGGGGTGGGGAATTGAGTGAAGGTTGTCAAAAGGTACAGATTTCCAGTTTTAGGTAGGTGAGTACTGGGGATGTGATATACAGCATGGTGACCATAGACAACACTGCTGTGTGGTATATGTGAAAACTGTTAAGAGAATAAATCCTAAGAGTTCTCATTATAAAGGAAAAAAATACTTTTTCTTTTTCTTTTTTTTTTTGTATCTATATAAGATACAAAACCTTCATCTTTACTTATTGTGGTAATCATTTTATGATATGTAAATCAAATCATTATGTTCTTTACCTTAAACTTATGTAGTGCTATATGTCAATTATATTTCGTAAAACAAAAAAACCCCAAATATTCTGTAGTCATTTTGACTCAGAGGACATTTTGTTATTAATACATCAAAACCCACAAACATCAGCTTTTCTTTCCATGTGATGGTTGAAGAGACTTGTTTCTTTCCTCATTCCTGAGTGTGTCTCACTCCCAGGTCTACCCCAGGGAGTATAGGAGAAAAGTATGGGGAAGAGGAAATAAAGCTAAAGAACAGGGTGAGAAGTATTTTCTACATAACTTGGTAATTTTACAAAAGACCAGAAGTTTATTGATTTGTATTTCAGGCTTTATCGAATTGCAGCCTCAATATAGCCACACTGAAGTTGTCCCACGAAAATAACCTGTGCCCATAAAGTATTATAAGCAGGATGAAGAGATCCTCTCTGCGGTCCAGTGAAATGTTTTCTAACACTCTGCCACGCTAGGATTCTGTTACTATAGGTGAGTTCTCTCTAGGGACGTTGGAAATCAGGTATCTTCTTCAGCTACGGGATTCTGTGGTCATCCTGATCCCCAAGCTGGACCCAGTCAGGTCCGTGAACAGCAGTGCCCTGGTCCTCCTCATTCTACCCCTCCTAGAGATCACCACCTACTACTCAGAGAGGGTGAGCGCCTTATCATCACCAGGGACACCCTGATCAGCATCCTGGGCTTTGTGAGCTTTGTGGTAGGGACCAGCCAAGCCCCAGACAAGCTGATCCAGCCAGGAGACACTCTCACCTTTCCCAGCTCCACTGGCACTGTGGAAGAGTGACTAGTTTTCAACTTGACACTTTTCCCTTCACTCCTTAAACTGACATTCTAGACTTGTTTGAGCAAAGATCCTCCTTTCATTGCTAGTAGCTATTTTTATGAGACCTCCATGGCACTGGGCAGAAATGGGGTCAGAAGATCTGTGTTTTAATCCTCAGCTCTGTCATTTACTCCCACCTGATCTGGGCCAGGCCACATACCCTCAGGTGCCTCCATTTTACAAATGTGGTTAAAGAATCCAGCATCACCCACCTCAGAATGTTGTGGAAAACAAGTGAAGGAATGTGGGCAAGCATACTTTGAAAAGATAAAGTGCTCTACCAATGTCAGTGATTCTTACTGTTTTGCTGTTTCCTCCTCCAAGGGCCAGAAAGGCAGGATGGGAACCTACTTTTCTTCGAGCCAGGCTAACTTATCTCTTGTCCTAATAGCTGACAAGACACTGAACTGTGATCCAGGAGACCTGGTTGTAGCAACCCCAGGAGCAGGCACCATTGATCCAGGCTTGCTGCGGGCCAGGCAATGTACAAAATGCATCCCACACATTATCTCATTAAGTCATCCTCAGAACCCCATAAAGTAAATGGTATCTCCTCCATTTTATAAGAGAGAACGCTTAGGTTATGGTCTAAGTCATATGGTTAGTAAGTGGCAGAGCCAGAATTTAAACACTGGCCTAATAGGCACTGAAGCCCATGCTCAGAACCATTACACCCTGAAACTACCTCAGCTGCATGACTTCAGTGATTTTTCTCTGGGACTCAATTTCCCCATCTGTAAAATGGGAGGGTTGGCTAGATCTCTGAGTACCCATTCTAAGCCCTCTTTGCTCTGCACACTTCAGTCTTCTTAACAAGAGGCTGGCCTCCACCTCTCCTGCCCCCAGTTGTTGGGGCCAGTTGGGGCCTTGTCTTCAGCCTTCAGCCTTCTGTAGCCCCCTGAACTAGTTGCTTTCCCTGAGCCTATCAAGTAGAGACAGGAATGATAATGGGTTTGCAATCATTGGTCACTTCAGCCAGATGAAGATGGAGCTGAGCACTAGCTTAACATCTAAATAACATGAGCAGCAGCTTGACTCAGGGGAACTGCACTGAGTGGAGATTCGAATAGAACTGGGTTTTTAGTTCCAGGACTACTTTCAGCTCTGTAGGGGAGTGAATATGTGGAAGGTCTGCCTACCCAGCATCCTTTCCCTCGTACTAGAAACAATGCCCTTATTTTGCCTTAAGGAACCACCCTTTCTCTCCCAGTCCATGGTGAGTTCAGAAGGACAGTCTCCACCTTGACTCCAGGAGTGGGCACATGACCCAAGCTTGGTAGTCAGTGTGGTCACTCCCCTGCCCATAGTTTTTTGTTCCAAGGTGGTCATGTGATCCAGGGGCTTTGATCAGTGATACCAGGAAAGGGGGATCTTTGTGCTGGCATTACTAAACCCAGATGCTCAGCAGAAGCACATCTCAAGCAGAAGAAAATGAAGTTTCAAGAGATGGAGAAGCCTGTTGATACCACTGGAGTGCCTTCTTCCATGGGTGCCTGATGCAGGTGCACCTTGTACTTCCCAGTTCCCTGGGCCAGTTTTCTTTTTGTTTAAGTCACATTAGACTAGTTTTCTGACATTCACAACTAAAGAACCCTGACTGGGTCTCTCAGTAACCTTGAGCAAGTTCTTTCACTTCTTTCTGGGTTGTCTTACCTAAAATGAGAGAATTGAAACTCTAAGATCCATAATAGCATCAACAGTCTATAATTCTATATTATAATTAAAATGGAATCTCACTATCCATCCATCAGAATGACCATAATTGAAAAGACGGACAGTACCAAGTATTGATGAGGATGTGGAGAAACTGGAACTCTTGTGAACTGCTAATGGGAATGTAAAATAGTTGCAATCACTTTGAAAAACAGTTTAGTAGTTTTGATAAAGTGAAACCTATACTCACCATACAACCTAGAAATTCTACAGCTCTAAGTATTAATCCAAGGGGCACTTGGGTGCCTCAGCTGGTTAAGTGTCTGCTTTGGCTCAGGTCATGATCTCAGGGTCCTGGGATCGAGCCAGCATCAGACTCCCTCCTGCTTCTCCCTCGCCCTCTGCTGCTTATTTGTTCTCTCTCTCTGTCAAATAAATAAATTTTTAAGAAGTATTAATCCAAGAAAAATGAAAACACATGTGTCCACACAGTGATGTATTTGCAAATGTTCATAGCAGCATTACTCATAATAGACTCAAACTGGATACAGTCCAAATGTCCATCAATTGGTAAATGGATAAACCATGTGGCATGTGCATGAAACGGGGTATCATTCAACAATGCAAAGGAACAGACTATTGATACACGCTACACCATGGATAAACCTCAAAAATATTATGCTAAGTGAAAGAAGCCAAATGCAAAAGACTACATATTGTGTGAATCCATTTATGTGAGATGTCTAGAAAAGGCAAATTTATAGAGACAAAGAGCAGGTAAATAGTTGGCTAGGGCTCAGGGAGGTAGAACTGAGGATTAGCTGCAAATGGACAGGAGGAGACTTTTTGGGGTGATGGAAACGTTCCAGACTGGCTTGTGGTGATGATTGTACAACTATAGATTTACTAAAATCATTTATTTGTACACTTGCAATGGATGAATTTTATATGTAAATTATGTAAATTATAACAATGAAGCTATTTGAAAATGGGATTCCTTGGTTAGTCTCTCACAGGAACATTAGAATAGGAGAGAAAGATGCCTCCTCCAGAAATTGCCTCTTAAAAATTTCCTTTTATGGATGCATGGGTGGCTCAGTCAGTTAAGTGTTTGCCTTCAGCTCAGGTCATGATCCTGGGGTCCTGGAATTGAGCCAGACTCCCTGCTTCTCCCTCTCCTTCTGACCCTCCTCCATGCGGTGCTCTCGCTCGCACTCTCTCTGTGTCTCTCAAATGAATAAAGAAATCTTAAAAATTAAAGCTCAAAAATGTCCTTTTAAGTTTACATTTTTCTTGCAACTCTTTTTTTGCATCAGGAAACGATGCATTAGAGATGTAGGTTGAGCGGGATGGCCAGGAGAGATCTAGAACATTCAAGGATGTTGTGTCCAAGTTAACCAACTCAGGAAGGTGTGGAAATGTTTGAAGCTGAAGGCATCGTGGTTTAAACAGCTGCCATTGCTCTGGAGAAAGGAAATCATCAGTTTGACACGTGTTTTATAGCTCTAAGACTGAGTAATGTCACACATACCATCTCTCACATGACTGCATTCGAATCATTGAGGCACTTGTAAAAACGTAGCTTCCTAAATCAACATTAAGGGGTGGGCCCCGCGAATCAGTATGTTAACCAGCTTCTGAAGTGGTTGCCTGCCCATTGAAGCTTGAGGACCACAGTCACTAATGGCTATTAATTAGGTGGGAATGGCGATATTTCTCAGGGAACATGTGTTGACATCAACAGGATTCTGGATGGGTTACTTCCTGGGGAACTGCATAGTCCTGTCCCCACAGGAGCACCCTGCCTGGGTAAATACTAGCTGCTGGATCTCTCTCCTTGGACCCTAATTACCTTCCTCTTTTTTTCGTCCTTAATCCTCACCTTTGAACAAGGAATCACAAGCGGGTAGAGGGGAAAAGATACCTCTGAAGTTAAATTTGAGAAAGAAACTTGTCCCCAGTTCTGCAACACATTTTTTATTGAATTTATAGCAGATAACTGCATCCAAGAAGACGGGTTAACCACAACCTAAAACCCAGCAGTTAACCTCACTATGGGAGGATTTTGTCGACCTGCTTCCTTCTTTGTCTGAATGGATGGGAGAGTGGCTTGAAGTTAGACTTTAGTATGTGCATTTCTCCTTGCAGAAGTGCAGGAGGAGAGCCCATCCTGAGAGGGGAACTGCAGGGAAGAGACAGTGCAGCAGAGGTATCTACTACGTGTGGGACGCGGCACTCACAACGGAAAGGAATGCAGAGCTCACCACCAACACACAGCCCTGCTCCCCCTAGAGCTGATCGTCTCCTGCTCTGATGGGATGTGAGTATTCAGTAGACTTCTCACACCTCTTTTTCTTCCAGCACTTCATCAGAGCCACCCTGTACTTTAACATATCCTTTTCAAGTTTGGTTTTTGTTGCAAAAATAACATATATGTCTTTAAAAATTAAAGCATTGAAATTAAAACGTGAAGTTCCCACCCCTGCTTCTAGCCCTGTGTCTCCACTTACATGGCTACTATTATCAATTCTTCCAGACCTTCACCAGCACATACAAACATGGTGTGGGATGTGTGGGTCTTAGTCCATGCATGCTGCTGTAACAAAAATACCACAGAGTAGGTGACTTATAAATGACAGAACTTCATTTTTCACACTTCTGGAGGCTAGAAGTCCAAGACCAGGGTAGTGGCATGATCAGCTGAGGGCCTTCGTCCAGGCTGCAGACTTCTCATTGTATCCTCATGTGGTAGAAGGGACAAGGGAGCTCTCTGGGGTGTCTATTATAAGGGCACTAATCTCACTCAGAAGGGCTCCACCCTCATGACCTAATCACCTCCCAACGGCCTCACCTCTTAACACCACCACACTGGCCATTAGGATTTCAACATATGAATTTCAGGGGGACACATACAGACCATAGCAGTGTGTGTGTATGCATGTGTGTTTTTCTATGTGTGGGTGGGTATTTGTGTTTGTATGTGTATGTGACTTCTTATTTTTAGAAAAAAGGGATTATGTTATACTTAGGTGAACATTTCCTATTTCACAATAATATACCCTGGACATCCCTCCACATTAGTATGTACAGATGTACTTGAATCTTTTTAACAGCTGCAGCAACATTTTACTTGATAGAATTACAATAGTTTATTTAATCACAATCCCCTTGATGTACATGCAGGATGTCTCTGATCTTTTGCTGGGACAGATAATGTTACAGTAAACACTGTGGTGTACAGCTGTGCATGAGTCTCTGCAGGATAGACTCTTAGAAATTGAATTGCTAAGTTAAAGGGAATGTGCTTTTCAAAGTTTCAATAAATATCACCAAGTTAACTTCCAGTGCTATGTCACTGTTATTTTAGTGAGCCTATCTTTGATCAATAGAGAGGTCTTACAACGGTGTCCCTTGCATTATGGCTCCTAATGTTCAAGTTTTATTTCTCCTGTGTGATGAGCATTTCTTTCTGCTGCCCAGCAGCCATCCTCCCTTCTTCTGGTAGTTATTTCCTGATTTTCCTTGGGAAAACCACTTCTGCCACCCCCCCCCCACGTACATAGTTCCAAGGCTGACACTGTCCCCCACTCCAGGGGTGAACAGATAACCCAATCCTGGGCCATCAGAGTTACAGGAGCTGGTTCAGGCCTGTGCATGTGTCCCAATCTGGTCAATAGCAGCTAGTGCCAGGACTATTGATAGAGTGACTGAGAAAAAAGGGAAGTAGCCCTAGAATCATCCCTCCTTCCTGTCCTCCTACCAAAGTAGAGCTCAGTCCAGTGACCTCCAACCCCAGCTGAAAGGTCGGGCCCCAGATTCAGGGCAGAATCCATCTGCCTGGGCCTGTTTCCCCGTATATAAATAAGGAGGTTGGACTCTGTGTTCTCCAAGGTCATTTTAGCTCACGTGATTATGCACAGAGAAGCACAGGGACTTGTCTGAAGTGCAGGTATTTATCTAGGTAAGAAATCATTTCCTCCAGAATAGCTGTTCCTCAAACCAGACCTAATAAAACAAGGACATCATTTCATGATGAGAGTATTTACCCAAATCAGTTGAAAACTTAGGTCCACACAAAAACATCCACACAGATGTTTATAACATCCACACAGGTGTATTCATAATTGCAAGAGCTTGGAAGCAATCAAAATGCCCTTCAGTAGGTGAATGGGTAGATAAACTGTAATTCATCCAGATAGTGCAATATTATTCAGTACTAAAAAGAAATGGTCTATCAAGCCATGAAAAGACATGGAGGAACCTTAAGTATTACTTGGGGAAAGAAGACAGTCTGTAAAGTCTATATACTGAATGATTTCAATTACATGCATTCTGGGAAAGGCAAAACTATGGAGACGGTAAAAAGATCAGTGGTTGCCAGGGGTTAGGGGGAGGGAGGGAGGAATAGGCAGAGGATCTTTAGGACAGAAAAACTCTCCTGTATGATAATATAATGGTGGCTACTTGTCATTATACATTTGTCCAAACCCACAGAATGTACAACACCAAGATTAAACTCTAATGTGAACTATGGATTTGGGGTGATAATGATGTGTCACTGTAAGTTCATCAATTGTAACAAATGTACCCCCCTGGTGGGGGATGTTGATAGTGGGGAAGGCTGGAAGCTTTGAGTGTTTGAGGTCAGGGGTTATAATGAGAACTCTGCTTTCTACTCAGTTTTACTGTGAACCTTAAACTACTTTAAAACATAAAGTGTATTAATGATAAAAAAATTATTTTCAAGACAGTATCAGGTTTGGGTAGACAGTTCCTGAACTGAGACCCATATTTTAGGTTCTTCTCTTGGCTCCATCCCAAACACAGTGTGTCTTTGTGTATGATCGTGTCCTCTCTCTGAGCCTCAGTTTCATGATCTATAGAATGAAGAAACTCGTCTGTGCTTCGGGTTCTACAAGTCTGTAACATCTAAGAATAAAAAGGGAGGAAGGACCGAAGGAAAGAGAGGGAGTGAGAAACGGGCAGAAGATGAAAGGGGAGGTAGCAAGAGGAGGGAAAGGGGAAGGAAAATGGGACAAAACAACCACAAAGTCATCAAGTGGTAGATAAGGAACTAAGGAAGAAGGCAAATTGAGCCAGATTCATCAGTAGTATCTGCTTTGGGTAGATAGACAAGGAAAATGGGTTGGCCCAGAAGCCACATCTGAGTCTTTAGTCTTACCTGAATGAGAAAAGCTCTAATGCCCCAAGGGAGACTGTTACATTTATTTGATGAGCAGTAAGTGAGAGGTAATTGTATGTACAACCCTGTGCTAGGTACACTAACCCAGCCAGGGAAAAGAAATGCCTCTATGTAAACACTACAACTTAAGGTCAACAGTTTGCTTCCGAAGTCAGACAGATCTGAATTTGGTGATTGGCTGTATAAGGTAATCAGGTGAATAATGGCCCTAAAGATATCCACCTCCAAATCCCAGAATCTGTGAATGCTCCTTTATATGGCACTTTGCAGACATGGTTAAATTAAGATACTCAAGATGAGATTATCCAGATTATCTAGGTGGCCCTAAATGAATCACAAGTATCTTTCTAAGAGGGAGGTAGGGGGAGATTTGATGACAGAAGAGAAGAAAAGCATGTGATAGAGGCTGAGTCAGAAAGAGAAGCCACCACATGAAGATGCAGGAAGGGCCAGGAGTCCAGGAAGGCAAGCAATGCAGCTCTAGAAGCTGGGAAAGACAAGGAAATGGATTCTCCTAGACCCTCTGGAGGGTACGTGGCCCTGCTGACACCTTGACTTTAGTTCACTGAAACTAATTTTAGGCTGGCATCCAGAACTCTAAGAGCGTAAGATTGTGATGTTTTAAGCCACTAAGTTTGTTGGCAATGTCTTAAGGCAGCCAAAGGAAACTAATATAGGCAGGCGCAAGGAACTTTACCTCTGCAAGCCCTATTCCATCTGTTGAATAGGAACAATAATACATTCATTCATCAGATATTTTTTGAGAGCCTACCATGGACCAGCCCTAAGCAGTGGGGACTGCAGGGGACCAAGGCCTTCCCACTTTACAGAGCTGAAATTCTAGTGAGAGGAAGCGAGTACATAAGCAAGACAGTTGCAGATTGTGTAAAACAACATGAGGGTAAACAGTGGGTGTGGGATTCAATAACTAGGTGGCAGAGGGAGGTCAGGGGAGGCCCTTGGAGGAGAAGAAACTCCAGCTAAGACCAGCAACGCAAAATGCAGAGGATCAGTGCAGGCACAGGGAGGAGCAAGTGGAGGAAAGGACAGAGTTCTGGAGAACAGAACGGCAGTTGGTGTGTTTGTGGGGGGGTGTCCTGTTCTAGGGAGAGGGACGAACAAGGGGACTTTAGGAGGGCAGCAGGGGCCTTGCGAGCCATGGTGTGGAGTCTAGATTATATTCTCAGGGCAATTCGGAGCAGTGGGAAGTTTAGGCAGGGAAGTGGTGTCATCACTAGTTACTATGAGGACGTAGATTTTTAGGTGGGAAAGAGGGAGGCAAGGAAACTCCTTAGGGTGCTCTTGCTGTCTTCCAAGTGAGAGGCGCTGCTGGCCTGGATGAGGGAGAGGGCCACGGGGGTGAAGGACTGCTATAAGCATTAAGTAACATGAGTGTTAAGTACCTGGCACGTAGGAAATGGCCAATAAGCGGAAGCTCTCATTATGGTATTATTATTACCACCACCATCACCATCATTATCATTATGAGCTACTGAAAACAAACTGGGCTGAACACACCTCACACTGGGTAGGGTAGTGTGAGCAGAGCTGACACCTGCAGCAGGGGAAAGAGGCCCCATTGTGTCCTCATTCCTGCCCACCAGAAGCCACTTGCTGAAGCCTCTGACCTTCTCCCCCTCCCTGATTCGCACGCCCCCTCAAGTTCAGAAACCTAGAAATGTGTCAGAATCCATGCCTGCTGACACAAATACATTTTTAGGCCATCTAGGAGTTCTGAGGGATAGTTTTAAATGTTCAAAATGGCATGGTAAGGCTGGTGGACCTTTGGAGATTAGACCTGATACAGTATTTTCATGAAAACTCATGGTATCATTGCCCGGGCCTTTGTCTGTCCTTATCTCTCTCTCTCTACACACACACACACACACACACACACACACACACACGTGTGCATGCGTGCGTGTTTGCACACACATGCACACTTCTCTACATCTCCACCAGCACCCCAGCAGCCCAGGCCCGGATCCAATCTCTCAGTCTGTAGTCACTTCCTCAGAGGTCTCCCTGCCTCATCTCTTGCTCTTGGGTGACCCATTCTCCACACAGATCTTGCAGAGCACACTTCAAATAACATCCAGACTCTTTACATGACCTGCATGGCCCCCGCCTGCCTCTGCCCTCCTCTGGCCTCCGTCCCCTGCACTCCGTCCTCTGGCTCCCACACTAGACCATGAGTCATCTGGCAGGTTGTCATGGACTGAATGTTTGGGTCCCCCAACATTCAGATTTTGAAACCCTAACCCCCCTCCCTCCCAGCATGGCTGTATTCGGAGATGGGGCCTCCAAGGCAGTAGTTTAGGTGAAATGGAGTCACAAGGGTGGGTCCCTGATCCAATAGGATTAATGTTCTTATTAAGAGACACTGGAGAGGGAACGCACTCTCTCTCCATGCACGCACACCAAGGAAGACCATGTGAGAACACAGGGAAAGCAGCTTTCTGCAAGCCAGCAGGAGAGCTTTCCCCAGGACCTGAGCCTGCCAGGCCTTGATCTGGGACTTCAGCGTCCAGAGCTGCGAGGAGGTAAATGTCTGTGTTGAAGCCACCCGGCCTGTCGTATTTTGTGGTGCGGCTTTCACTGAGACATAGGCGCTTGTTGTGTTTGTTCATTACCTTCTTCCCATTAGGGCCATAGCACTTGGCACATGGCAGGGGCTTGGTAAATATTGGTTAAATGAATGAATGAAACTTCTCATCTGTGCTGTGTTTCAAGGAGTCTGGGAAGTGGTGAAAGCTGCAGCACTGGGAAATCAGGAGACCTGAACTGGGTCATAGTCTTGGCCCCGCCATGGCCCCACCATTAATTCACCGTGTCCCTTCCCTCTCTGGGCCTCAGTTCCCTGAGGGGCAAGATAGTACAACTCAGCCAGATGACCTTTCGAGTTCCCTCTAGTGATAAAATGGTAGAAGAAAAGTAGCTCCCCTAGGGGCACCTGGGTGGCTCAGTCAGCGACTCTTGATTTCAGCTCAGGTCATGATCTCAGGGTTGTGGGATCGAGCCTTGCTTTGGGTTCTGCGCTCAGAGTCTGCTTAAGATTCTTTCCCTCTCTCTCTGCTCCTCCCCCAGCTCGGGCGTGTGTGTGTGTGTGTGTGTGCGCGCGTGCGTTCTCTCTCTCTCTCTCAAAAAAAAAAAAGCTAGCTCTCCTATCTGGGGCACTGATGGTGATCTAGGCACTGTACTTGTCCCTTTTCTCACTCCTGCCTAGAGAGGTAGAGACACACTTGTCAGCATTTCACCAAGGTCCAGAACAGTGACCCTCCAGAAAGGGGGAGGAGTGCTTTTAGCATTAAAAACATTGTCCTTTATCCTGGGATTGTATCCTTCCAGCTTTTGGGGATTGAAATATTCTTTCTTTTAAGAAATGACCTTTTTTTTTTTTTAAAGATTTTATTTATTTATTTATTTATTTATTTGAGAAAGAGACATAGAGAGTGAGAGAGAGAACACAAGCGTCAGGCAGAGGGAGAGGTCGAGAAGCAGACTCCCCACTGAGCAGGAAGCCCGATGTGGGGCTTGATCCTGGAACTCCAGGATCATGACCTGAGCCAAAGGCAAATGCTTAACTAACTGAGCCACCCAGGTGCCCCAAGAAATGACTCTTTTGAGATACTTACAGAGAAAAATGAGAATTTGGCTATCTATGCCAGTCCCTAAAATTCATCTGGAAATTTGATAGCTGCATGAAATCCCGAAGTCTTCAACCACATAAATTATGTGCATGGAAGGATTTGTTATTGTTACTGTTTTTATTTTGGAGTTTCTGGTACACATTAAGCATCATCAAGGCACACGGGGATAAATTACAGCTCCAGAGGCACATTCCAAGAGGCCTGGATTCACATCAGAGCTCAGCCTTTAGTGCCTTAGGCAAGTCAAGTAACCTCCTTAAGCCTCATTTCCTCATCTGTAAAGTGGGGGTGATAATGGCGCCTTCCTCATGTAATGCACTTAGTCTCGAGTTAGCACACAGAAGAGACTCACTGTAGTGAGTTATGATTATTGCCACTGTTGTGCAGAGAGAGTCATAGTAATCAGCCACAGGCTGTGAAGACCTACCCTGGGGGAACAAGGATGGGCAATGAATTCCCATCTGGGTAGGGGTTTTAGTGTTGCTTCTACAGTCTCCAACTTCCTACCTGAAGGAAAGCTTTGTGTTCGTTCCCGCCAAGTCCTACAATGTCAGGCAAAGCACTTTCCAGCCTCTAATCTATTAAAAGCGGACAATGACTTTTACCCCATAGCCCAGTGGAACTCAAACTCTGGCCAGCGTCCGAACCACCTGGGGAACTTGGTCAAAATGCAAAGGCCCAGATTCCCCCCTACTTCAATGAGTCAGAGTCTCTCTGTGCCTTCTTACCTCCCCAGATGATTCTGATACACGCTAGCTTTCAAAAGGGCCATCAGAGAGTGAAAGAAACAAGGCCCTCTGTTTACTCTAAAGGGTCATAAAAGATTATTATCATTATTTAAATCCCATTTGTTCCACCCACCAGGGCAATGCCAAGTGAGTAGGCTGTGCTCACACAAGAGCTGTGTACTCCAACCCAAGGGAGGCTGGGCCTGCAGCTCAGTGGCCAGGGGAGATGAAAAGCACAGGCCCTAGGGTCCTCAGTGCTTCTGAAGTCCCCTACAACCTAGCACCCATTTCACAAAGTTGGGGGAAAGAGAAACCATACCTTTCCCAGCTTCATGTAAGAGCCGCAGTGGAACCGAGAGCTACCGATGCCTGGGCCAGTCTTAAAGGGCTTGCTTGGGAGGCCCCCACCTGGAAGGAGCCCTCTTGCCTGCTGACAGGTGGTATGACATGTGGGATATCTGCAGGCAGTGCTTTGCAAGTTTCCTTGTAGCTGAGGACGTCTGGGAACAGCCCTAGCAAATTCCCATATTCCAGCATCTCCTTTCTCAAAGGTCTGAAGATTAACTCAGGCTTCTCACAACCTGGGGAGGAAAACAGGAGATAGCCCCATATCTGAACATCTCAAGCTCCTTAACAATCTTACTCATCCATCTTGTTGCCTAAGCGGGAACAAAGATCTGTTGGTGGGATGAGAGCCGAGATTAGAATTGAATTACAGAATCTCAGCGCTGCAAATGAGCAGACCGAGGATGAAACCTGCCGCCCAACAGACCAGGAATGCTGCCACGTAATGCTGCCAGATGAGTGAAGAGAGGACATTCCTCAAACCACGCAAATGTCTCAGTCAATTCAGGGCAAGAAACTTGAAGGGTGGGGCCAGGATTCAAACCAAGAGGTCAGTGTGGTGGTCACAGCCACAGACTTCAGAGACAGAAAGATCTGGCTGGGGTAGATTTGGGTCTCTGCCAAAGATGAGCGGCGACCTCGGGCAAGCTATTCTATACCTCCCTAAGCCTCAGTTTCCACATCTGTAAAAACAGAATGACAACGCTACCCAGAGAAGGAGCCAGGCTTTTTGGAGCCTGAAGCTTGTATCACTTGGGTGGGGGTGGGGGTTACTGGTAAGGGGTGGAGAGGGCCTCTTTAAGAAAAGGAATACAAAATTACAAATTCAAAATTGCACACAGGACCTTGGAAGAGGTCCCATGTAAGGGAGGGGCCGGACAAATCTGTCTTGGATGCTAGTTAGCTGAGAGATCATTGGAGTAAAGCTCTTGGCACTCAAGATGATGGTACGGAGAGAGGTCTGGCTTGAGTAAAATGCTATAATTTTGAGGAAGGAGGAAATCTTGGCCCGTTCATCTGTCACTGAAGCAGAGATAATGACAGAGAATGAAACACTAGAGAAACCCCCGCAAGGCCTTCTTTAGCTGCGGAGTTCTATCCTGAATGTCATGTGCGACCTTAGGCAAATCACGTGCTCTCCTGGTGTCAGTGTCCTACCCAGTGAAATGTGACTGGGGGTTGTACAATCTCTGCCGTTTTGCCAAAGAACTCCCACTGCTTTCTCCCTGGAGCCTCACAAAAGCTAAGAAGCAGCTGGAGGTGAGTGAGTGCTTGCTCCGTTTTCCCCCAACTTTTCCCAGGGAAGGGGATCTCCCAGAAGGATGCCTTATAACAGATGTCAGCCAGTGGGAAGTGGAGCCCCTGACTTGGGATGAATAAGGAGATGGGGTGTGGAGGTATTCTCTTGGAGACAGAAATAGGGTGTTAGTTAAAAAGCCTGCCGAGTTGGGCACCGATCCCTACTCTGTCACTTTCTAGTTGTGTGAACTTGGGCAGGTCCCTTTAGTACAGAATCTGATTTTTTCATTATTTAATTTATAGGATTAAATGAGAAAATACAGGTAAAGCACTCAGGAGAATGTCTGTTCCTTAGTGAAGTGCTTCATACGTGTTAGTTATGAAAATGAGGGGTATGGCAGTCACTGCTATGAGGTGAGGTGGGTGACTCCCCTCTCAAATCCCTTCCTGCCTCTTCTGCTCCCCCTTCTCTTGCACCGAGCTGCTTCTTTGGGCAGGAGGAGCATACTCTGGGGGAGGTAGGCGGGGCCTCATTCCAGCTCGGCCAGAGCATGCTGCGGCATGGGCTGCTGATCTGGGCTTTGCACCTGACGGACACCTTCCTGCTTGCCTCCTTCCAGAGCAGACCTCCTCAACACCCAGGGCCTTTTCTCGGAAGCAGTCATGCCTGTGACAAAGAGTGCCAGGGAACCCCAGGGCACTGTTGACCTCAAACTGGACCTCAGGTCCCCTCCCAAAAGTGCCAAGAAGCTGCAGAGCAAGGACTCCAGTTTCTGGGATGGACGCCCTTCCGAGTCACCAGGCTTAGAGAAGACCAAGGGCATAACGTGAGTGTTTTTTTCTGCCACCCCAATTTCTGCCTCCGAGCCTGCAAGCTTGCACTGACAAAACCCTGGCGTGGCTGTGTCTGACCTCCAACCCATTATGCAGAGGGGAAAACCAAGGTTAAGAAAAGTGCAGGCAGAGACTGAGTCAGGCTGAGAGCTTACAGAGGCAGGAGCGGTGACTCAGAAAGTCCTAGGCTCTCATGGTCCTGCACTCAACAGGCGCGGATGGGAACACTAAGGCCCAGTTACCCCAGGCCACGCACTGGGTCATTGGCAGGATGGGTGCTGGAATCCAGTGCTGGCCCTAAGTCAGTTTTGTTCCTGGGCAATCCTGATCATTGGCAGAATCCCTACCTTCTCCAAGCAGGTGAGATCTGAGCTTAAAACTGGACCTCACTGACAACCAGGCATTGACTCCTCTCTGCCTCCTTCCTCCAGTTACTCTGGCCTCTACTTTGGCCTGTACTTCAGTTGTGAGGACATCAAAAGCACAGCATGTGGAAGACTTTCTTCCACCTCCCTGGGGTGTGGGGGGGTGGGAGAGGCTTGCAAACCATGAGCAGGAAGGGTCTGCAGAAGGAGTTTAGGTGGGGAAGCCACGCTACAGGGCTCAGCAACCTCCACCTCGACCCCTTAAGCAGAGTGGCCGATTCACTTAGGAAATGTGGGTGAGTGGCCTGCTGGAGAGTCCTGCTGCTTTAAGAAGAAAATGTTGACAGCACTGGTAGAGAGAACACCTGCACTCAACTAGTGATTCTGCACCTTCCCTTCCCCCAGCCTCGGTGTCCCCCATATGCAAAACAGGGGGAAACAGGTGGCAGTGTGAATTTAAAGAGGCCGCCTGTGGGAATTACATCTGTCAGGAGGGGTGTGCAGCAAGGAGGGAGAAGTTACCACAAGGGCTGGCGAAGTCCCTTTCCATTGTCAGCACACCTAACAGGGTTCAGTTGCCCTCGGGAGCTAGTCCTGGGGGCTGTGAATTCCTGACGCTGAGAATGAACTCTCCAGGCCTTGGGGCCATCCACTAAGGAGCAGGGATATTTCTCAATCAGAGGCCTTGGGGGAACCAACTAGCTCTTGTGTCCTAAACTGACACGTGATTTGGTGGCAATTTCAACTACTGAAGAATCAAAGACATAAAGCATGAGAGAACTAGAAGGGCCCTCCCAGTTTGGCGCTGAAGAGAAACAAGTTGGGCAAGCATGGAACTCAGGTCAGCTCACCCGGGTTCAGAAGCCCACTTAGCGGCTAACCGGCTCAAGCAAGTAGCAGAACTGTCTGCCCCAGTTTCTCCTCTGTGAAATGATATTTCACTCCTCCCAGGATGGCCGCAAAGGTGATTTGCGCATAAAGCCCCCAAACACAGCACCCTTACAAGCTGGCCACTGCGAATACCTTGAAGGTCCAAGGTCACCAAAGGAGTTGGGGCTAAAATATGGGTCTCCTGCCTCCCAGCCCAGTGCTCTGCCCAGCTCACCACACTAAGTTTTTAAGTTGGCTGTATGGCCCAAAGTTAAATTCTGATTTCCTGAGTCCTTTGTTTAGAAATTTCTAAAGTGACCTGTTGACCCTCTCCTTGTTGCAAAACAAGCCCATTATTGGAGGGCTGTAGGGCACAAGTGCTCTGTCAGTGATGTTGACACCCACAGGGAGAGAGAAGGGCCCGGGAGTCTCCACCCACTTTCTCCCTCAATTGTTCTCTTTAACCCATAACAAATTGATGGGCAGATCCTCAGAAAGCTAGAGGATCTAGGGATTAACATAAAGATAAGGGTGGTTGGGGCAATCCTCAAAATATCATTCCTCCCAACATTTACAGAGGCTCAGAAAAGTAGACCTGTTGCCCAAGATGACACAGCTAGTTAAGTAGTGGCCTTGGGATTTAATCCCTGGTTCGTCCAACCTCAGAGACCAGGCTCCTTCCAGAATACCTCTGGTGCCCCTCATAGTCAGTGTCCTCACTGAAAGGCTCTCCCAGGGAATTTCCGATGTGTCTAAAGTTGTGGATATAAACCCAACACTCACCTTGCTTGAACCCGGTCCAGGTACAAAGAGGTATAGTAATAGATTGTTCTGGGATTCATCAACACAGAGGGTACCTCCCTGGAACTTGTCCCTGAAGGTGTCCTTCTGACCACCTTCCCATCTGTCTTAAAGAGGGGGTCTAAGTTTTTATTTTTGTTTTTGTTGGGAGAAGACATGCCTTTCCCCAGCTTGAGGTCCTGGCCTGAGGGCCAAAAAATTCCTCTGGAGCCAATCCCCAAATGACCCTGTCTCAACAGACCCCATCAGGGGACCCAAGTCATCTGACCTTTTTAATTCAGAATCACCATGAAGTCTCTTTGCTGCTGGCCCTTTCTCTTTTCTTTGAGTTCAATCCTGTCTCAGCTACTAGTTTTATGATCTTGGGCCATCCCCTTTCTGAGTTTCCATTTCCTTCGTTACAAAATGGGATTTTTCCCCTTTATGTATCTCTCTGGGCCTATTTCTGGGAGGTGGTCCCATAGACGTGGGGTGAAGAACAGGGTCTGTGAGGCATTTCTGAGTTCAAATCATGACACCCCAGTATATCTTTGGACAAGTCATTTAAAAAAAAATCTCTATGCCTCAGTTTTCTCATCAGCAAAATAAAGGCAATAAGCTACTTCCTAGTCTTGACAAGAGGATTAAATGAGGTAATACAGGTAAAGTACTTAGCATAGTATCTATTATATAGTAAATACTAGCATGGCATACGTCGAGTGTTAGCTGCTAAAACCGGGACAGTTTTGGCAAACTGAGATGGTTGGTCACCCTATAGGAGACCCAGAGGTTCTGGGTGTCAGTCAAGGCTACGAGGACTGAGAGATGGCCAGGAGCCCAGTTATCCAGCTGAACTCAGGTGCAAAACCCCATCACTGGCATGCCGTGAGGGAATGCCTATTGGACCTCCTCACCTTCATGCACCTACACCCTCGTGTCTCCTTCCTCTCCTTTAGAGCATTCCAGACCTTGGTTCACCTGGTGAAAGGCAACATGGGTACAGGGATCCTGGGACTACCCCTGGCTGTGAAGAATGCAGGCATCCTGGTAAGAGGGGCTGCCGCAGGTGGGGCCAGCATGACTGGGTTGTAGCAGGGGAAGTGGGAGGAGAAGCTCTCAGAGTTTATAATGACTAGCAAGAAGCAGTCGTTCTGGGAGGCAGCTTGGTCCAGACTTGAAGTCTAGACATCTAGCCACGGTTTGAGTTCTGGCTCGGCCACAGACTTTGAGTGGTCCTGGTGAGTCATTTGTCCCTTCTCTGGGGCTCAGTTTTCTCCCTTGTAGAATGCAGGGGTTGGATGATGACGAGTTTTCCGGTTGTGCCCAATGAAGTACTAGTTCTCAGGGGCACCTCAGAGGCCACCAGGGGTCAGAATCCCTAGTCCTCCACTCCCACCACAATACCCATTGTAACTGCTTTATGTACTTTACTGGCATACTACTTGACATTATATTTGAAAGAATAGTTGCTGCTGCCAAAAAGGACTTGCAAACCAGTTTGCCAGAAAGTTCCTTGAGTGCTAAATGGTATCTGTGCTACCAAATCTCTCCTTGAAGTGTTCTTCATAAACCCATTCTCTTCTCTCTTCCCATTTCCCTTGGCTCCCCCTGCCTTCAGATGGGCCCGCTCAGTTTGCTGGCCATGGGGTTCATCTCCTGCCACTGTATGCACATCCTGGTCCGGTGTGCCCAGCGCTTCTGCCACAGGTGAGGAAAATAGCATCTTCATGTCGATTGTTTTGGTACTCAGTTCTCAGGGATGTCCCAGAAACATCCTACATAAAACAAGAGTGTACTTCTTTCTTCCAACAAGGCTAAGAAAAAGAGAAAATCATTTGGGACAGAGACCTAAGGTGAGGCTCTGCCACGTGACTCATTAGGTGATCTCAATCAGGCCACTGTGATTATCTGCTTGGCTCATCTGTAAATCGGCCACAAACAATCCATGCCTCACCTTGTCTCAGATAATTGTGATGAGAATCCATTGGGGATCATGGATGTGAAAAGTACTGTAGCCATGCAAAGTGTGCTTTATTACCCTGGTTATATAGTAACCACCCCACTTGACAGGTAAGGAAAACAAGCCATCCGGGAAATACTGCCAGGTGTCTAAGTCTGAACCAGAACTTGGGTCTCTTCCCAGTGTTTTTTCTACTCCAGCTGGGTCCTGCCTTGCTGTGTGTCTCCTGACTTTTTAGTACAGGACCTGAAGTTAAACCCCATCTTGGTAACTATGTATGAACTTTCTCCTACAGGCTTAACAAGCCCTTCATGGACTATGGCGACACGGTGATGTACGGACTGGAAGCCAGCCCCAGCACCTGGCTGCGGACCCATGCCCACTGGGGAAGGTACCTTGTTCTTGCTCTGCCCGAAGAGGAGTGAGCGACAGGAGGAGGAAATGCGGCTGGCAGGGATGCCTTCTTCCCTGGAAAGCTGGCTCAGGTGGCACAGAATGTTGGGCTTTCCACATGGAAGGGGTTCACTGGCAAACTTCCTGATCCAGTCCCCCTCCTTGTATCCTCCCAGTGACAGCGTGCTCATTCCTTTGTTATGCAGCTTTAATAGTATTCACTTACTTATTAAACTATATTTATCCTGTCGTACTATGGACCAGGCCCTGGAAATACTGTGGGGAGCAAGGCAAACAGGCTTTGTTCTCACAGCACACATAATCCAGGGGGAAAGACAAGCATTACACGGTTTAGGAGACAGTCACTTAATAACCACTGGGATGAGTGTGATGAAGGAAGGAATTACTAGCTGCTATCGAGCAGGTAAGGCTACGTGTGTGGGCTCATGTGGGCTTCCTAGGACACGACAGTTGAGATGAGCCCTGAGAGAAGGAATTCTTAAGGGTAAGGAATGACCCAGGGGAAAGTGGGCAGGAGCCTGGACAGCCTTCCAGGAATATGAAAGAGCAGAGCGTGAAGGTCTGAAGCAAGACAGAAGGCATGACAGTTTCAAGATAGAGTGACGGGGAGCTTGAGGGCAGAGTCAAGGAGATGAAGCTGAAGAAGGATCCAGGGGTCCATGCAACCTGTACATTTTAGACCCTCCTAAAAGTTTTTGTTTCTTTCTTTAAAACAAAGAAGAAGCCACTGAGGGTTTTAATCAGGCAAGTGATCATATTTGCATTGTTTAAAGATCTTTCCGGCTTCTGTTAGGAGAATACATTGTAAGCGAGCAATCGTAGATTAAGTCAGACCCATGGGGGCTATTGGCAACGTCCACGCAGATAGCAATGACAGCTGGGACCAAACTGGTAGCAGTGGTAATGGAGACAAGCAAATTTGGTTATGCTTTGGGTCCCAGGACGGTGGGAAAAAGGAAAGTCAAGGTTGACTCAGATTTCTGATGACTTTTAGTTTAGACAAATTGGGTTTGAGGTTCA
Source organism: Ursus maritimus (assembly GCF_017311325.1). Taxonomy (NCBI): domain Eukaryota; kingdom Metazoa; phylum Chordata; class Mammalia; order Carnivora; family Ursidae; genus Ursus; species Ursus maritimus. The sequence continues at coordinate 21,878,746 of NW_024423897.1, forward strand.
AGTGGAGATGTCAAGTGGGTAGTGATATGTATAGGTTTGAACCTGTCTTCATGCAGGGCATACAGACCTGAAGTCATCAGCCACGAAGCCAGGGGGCAGAAGACGTTCCTTAGGGAGAGAGTTTATAGTAAGAAGAAAAGTGTAAAAATAACACAAGATGTTTAGGACCCTTTGCTGAGCTGACGTCCTCCTCCCGCGACTCCTGCCTTTTGCTTTCAGGGCTGACACAGAACAAGTCAAGCCCCTCCATCCTCGGTACTTGGGACTAAATCTGCTCTTCGTTTTCAGGCCTGGGCCCACCCCATCTATATACTTTTTTCTGAGTACCATCTAGGTCAAAGTCTCTCTTGAATTGTGATACTCTAAACCATTACAGCCCTGCTGTGTGCCCTCTCATGAAATATAGTCTGCAGAGCAGTGTGGCTCTGACACCTCCCTTGGCCCAAAGCCCATTCATGTACTGAATCAATAAATACAGCCTCTGAGCAGACTAGGAAGCCTTTGGGACAATAACCAGAATTTTCCCAGTGTGTGCCTGTCTCTTACTCTTTGAATCCTTCTACCCATCATTCGACATATAAAGCAGCTTTTCCTGCTCTTTTTAGGGACCTAGCTCCACTAATCATCTCCTCTCCTATAACTTGAACTTCTTTTGGGATCTATGGGCTCTTCCTCTTAACATTTAAATTGTTCACATATCTCTATCTTGAAAATAGTAAAATAAACTCATAAAATTTCCTGGACCTTGCACTGTCCTCTAGCCACCATCCTATCTCCTGTTCAGCAGCTGCTTATTCAGCAGCTAGCCACTGAACACCCGCAGTGTGTCAGGACAGGTTGTGACAATGGCTCTATGATGATGAACAGAATGGGCACCATCAAGACTGGAGCTCACACTGAACTCTGTGAAAGAACAGCACACCCTCTGACTTGACTTCTGTTCATCTGGTTCACACCTCTTCCGTGGGTCACCTGGCTTTTCTGTCCTTAGACTTCTGTTGAAGTTCTTTCCACCAGTGTCCTAAAAGACCTCCTTATTGCACCTTCTTTGCCCTGGAGAACCTCTCAACAGTGTGGGTACAATTGACTATTCTCTTCTTCCGATGTTTTCTCCTCCCTTGGCTCCAATTAAACCCTTCCCCACCCCTGGTTTCCCACCTACCTTTGTGGCCAGCCCTTTGCTTTCATTGCAGGCTCCTTTGTTCCTGTCTGCCCTTTAAACATTGGTGTTCTCTAGGGTTTGGAACATGGCCTTCTCTTCTTCTCCCTCTGCACACTCCCCAACACTGACCTGCCTTCTCAAGGCTTTCTCCATTACTGACAAACCAACAGTTCTTGACCCTCATACATAGTCATCTCCTGTAGGTGCCTCAGGCTCAACAATTCAGATACTAAATGTGTCAGTTCTTCCCCTTCCCCTAAAACCTGTTCCTTCCCTCCGGTTCATTTCATTGTCCGAGCCAAAGCCTATCAGGAACCTTCGATCATTTCTTTTCCTTTCCCCCAGATGTTAGTGGTTACCAAGTTATGTTAAGTTCTAGCTTCCTAGTACCTCTTAAAGTGCTTTAATTCTCTCCTCCTAATGACCATGTCTTTGTCCAGGCTGCTGGACACCTCTGTTATTGTAGGAATCTGCTATGCGGTCTACCCATCCTGAGTCTTGCCCCTTCAGTGGATTCCCCACAGCCAGAGAAATCTGCCGAATCCTCCTCTGCTGAAATGCCTTCCTCACTCCTTCCTCTCCATCTCCTCCTCCTCGTCTTTTAAAAAATGTCTCTGTTTCTTCCCCTTCCCAAGGGACTCCTGCTCGGGTACCTGTTTTTCTATGAAGGCTATCTGTTCTCTAATTAGGATAAAATGTCCTTTTCACCATGGCCCTTAGTGCCATATTCTTGTTTGGTCACTAATCTATGAACCACTCAAGGAGGGGACTATATGTTATTTGTGTTTCCTCAGAGCCTAATATGGTGTCTGGCAGATGGTAGAAAAAATTTTCATGTTAATGATAGCTAATGATAGTGCCTACTTCCCTCCATCAATTAGTATCAATTATGAGGAATGCCACAGAGCCAGGTGTAGGGGGAAGTTCCCGACCATGAAGAATTCCTCCACTTGCTGAGCTGGGAGTGTGAGGGTGGTTGAGAAACATTTTTTTTTTTTTAAAGAACTACTGTTACCTCGCTTCTTACTGCCCCATTGTCGATTGCGTTAGCAGAAGCCAGGATGCTGGTACAGGGTCACCAACCCCTGGGGACAGAAATAGAAATGACAAACCAACTCTTCTTTTATAACATGTTTTCTTTCTCTCTCCTCTCTTCCAGGAGTATCGTGAGCTTCTTCCTTATAGTCACCCAGCTGGGCTTCTGCTGTGTGTACGTTGTGTTTCTGGCTGATAATTTAAAACAGGTAGAGTCTTCTAGAGAAGGTGGAAGGGGAAAGGATGTGGAAAAGGAGGGTCCTCTGTTCGTTGTTCAGCAAATCTGGCTCCTTCTTTTGGGCTCCTAGAGTCCTCATCAGTACAACAAAGGAAGTTAAACTAGATGTTATGAAAGAATCCAGACTTCCCCAGTTCACTTATCTGTTCTACAAGTGGTTACTTTTTCCCAGTATCTTGGACCTGTTCTCAAAGCCCGTCACTAAAACTGAGCTGAAAGAAACCTTGGATTTTGTCAGTTGTCTTGCCTTGCGTCCTAATCATCCTTAACTCTCCTAAGACTGATATGGGCTCTTTTGGGATGATACCTAATCTTGGACCATCTTTATCTACCTTTAGCTGCTTAACCTCTGGTTTAACAGTTGTGGTCTCCAGGAAGTTGTTTTGATCTAGCCCAGAAGTTATCTTGTAGCAATTTAAGCAAAATATTGTGGGTAATAACAAAGGCCATCCTTAGTCAATCAGTAAGCTTAAAAAAGAAATTATTTTTTAGAGCTCTTTTTTTTTTTTGCTTATAGTAATACCAGAAATTTAGAAATGTAAAGAAATGAGAAAAAAGGGAAAAAACATGCATTCAGAGTTAGCTGCTATTGTGTGTCAGTAACAGGGAGCATTACATAATGCTTTCCCCCATTTATTTCTCTCCGTGGCCGTATCACTGTAGGCACTGTGGCTATTCCTGTTTTGCAGATGAGAAAACTGAAGCTATAAACTTTGTAATGTATAGAAGATCACAGAGCCAAGGTTAAAAATCCAGGCCTTTTGACATCAGAGCTCAAGTTCTTGAACACTATGCTATATTACTTTTCAAAATGAAACAAAATTGGGGCACCTGGGTGGCTCAGTTAGATAAACATCTGACTCTTGATCTCAGCTCATGTCTTGATCTCAGGGTTGCGAGTTCAAGCCCCTGTTGGACTCCATGCTGGGCACGGAGCCTACTTAAAAAAATATGGAAGGAAGGAAGGAAGGAAGGAAGGAAGGAAGGAAGGAAGGGAGGAAGGAAGGAAATTATTATTAATTCAACCACTCATGGTTATTGTTTTAAGTTAGAATTAGCTGGTTAGCATTTTATAATGTCCTTACATTTTTTTTGTCCTTACATTTTTTAATGTAATTTTTACCAGTTTCATAATATTTCATCACACAGACTGGCCAGGACGTAGTCTCCAACGTTGGATATTTTATTGGTTTCCCTTTGTTTTTCTACTATAATCTGTGGAAGTCTTTGTACACCCCTTTATTTCTTTGGCATATATTCCTTAAAGTAAAATTACTGGGTCAAAGAGTGATTGTTTAAAAGCTCTAAAAACATGTCACCAGATTGCCGCTTGGAAATCAATCTACTATCAGTAGAACGTTGTCATCTGTCTAGAGACAAGGCAAGCATTCTCTCCAAGAGTTCGCAGGCTAAGTAGGATGTGTTCTAAAGCAAACGAGTTAGCTCTGAATATATTTTGGTGCTGGGTCAGGACACCACTAACAACACTCTGAAGGCAAGACCGCTTCATGGTGAACTTAAGGGACAGAAATGTGTGGGGGCCGGGAAAGATCATTGCAGCAAGGGAAGGCTCCCTTGCAGAGGTTTGTCCAAGCTGGGTGTTGAAGGACAGGTTGGAGAAGAAGGGGTGGCAGCCAGGAAGGGAGGAGTGAACACATGGAGATAGGAATGTACAGGCCTGGCTCAGGAGAGGCAATAAAATTGGTTGTAGAAGAAGGTGTGGACTTGGGGAGAGGAAGAGCCTTCAAGGTTGAATGGGGCCCATGATGGAGGGCCATGAATGCCGGCTAATGTTTCAAGTACTTTTCCTATTGCAAGGAATCAGAAGGTAAGGAATCAGAAAGAAATAAGACTTAATGGTTCATTTAAGTAATCGTGGTGTGTTCTTAAGTGAAAAGGAGATTTCAAAATAAGAGCATATGCTGTAGTTGCAGTCTTGTGTAAAAAAGAAAAGGATGAGTATAATACATGTAATTTGTAATATGGTACAGAAAACGCATAGATGAATATATTCCAGGACATTACCCTGGCTACCAATGTGTACTGAGATCATCACTGTTTTTATATCATCTTCTTGCCCAATTCTAGTGTCTAATTGTTCTGCGGTGTTCTGCAGTATTGCTTGCACAGTAAGACTGTACCCATTAAGTCAGGCTGATTCTAAATAAGGGTAGTACCATCCCTCTCCTACCCCATCCCGCCTGACTTTGCCAGGGGGTGTTTGTACTGTGTGCAGAGGGGTGTTTCTTGTTTATCACAAAGATTGGGGGATGCAAATAGCTCTTACTAGGGGGTCCAGGGATGCTAAATACCCTTCACTGAATGGTCCAGTCCTCACAAGGAATAATTCTCCCACTCAAATGCCAGCATCAGTCCAATTAAGGAACAGTAAGTGATGGGTTTTTTGGTTATAACCAAAAGAAAGTCTAACTAACTCACTGTGAGGCCCTGGCATGTGAGACAAGCTTTTTGTGAGGGAGTTTGATTATGGGCCAGGCACTAAGCTAATCAAGTCGCCGGTAGATGTATTGAATGTTCCCCTTGCTTTTCCCATTCCTTCCTCAGGTAGTGGAAGCAGTTAATGGGACCACCAACAACTGCCATTATAACGAGACAGTGATTCTGACGCCCACCATGGACTCTCGACTCTACATGCTGTCCTTCCTGCCCTTCCTGGTGCTGCTGGTCCTCATCCGGAACCTCAGGGTCTTGACCATCTTCTCCATGTTGGCCAACATCAGCATGCTGGTCAGCTTGATGATCATCACCCAGTACATCGTCCAGGTTAGTGCACACCACACACCTGACTCCCCCACTGGGCAGAGCCTTTTATCAAGAATAGCCTGATACCTCCCTAGGGCCAGTCCCGAGGGTAGGTGTGTACCTCACTCTTCGGTCTCCTACCGTCGTACCACTATTTCCACAAAGATGTCTCTGTGCAATCTCATTCTTCTGGATAGGTCCTCTTTTATGTTGCTCCTCCAACCCTTGTCAAATTCTGACCTTTGAAAGAAATTTTGCTTTGCAAGGAAAACATCTCAATTGGTGAACCACAGACCATTCCTATAATGGTTGGATAGCAGCAAAAGGCAAATGAAAAGCAGGATCTCCTACTAAAGCTGAAACTTACCAAGTTACCCGTAGTCTCACATCCTCTAGGCTACAATTTCAGGTGTCCAAAATTACCCATAGGAACTCAAGAGAGAACAATAATAATACTTAGTCACAGAGGCATAGTCTCAGAGGAAAGCAAACCTATCATAATGCAAATTACAACACCTTCAAGGTTGAGTTGTGGATTTTGATTTTCTCTCAATTTCCTACTTTTGTATCCTTTCTAATGTTTGTTTGCTGGACAAGACTACACAGAAATTAAACCCAGAAGGCCCTTAGCATATCTCTCATACCATTCAGATGTTTTTATCTTTCAGAAGTCACAAGAAAAAAGTTATCTTGTCCATGGAATTTAGTAAAAATAACAAATTAGTCAAATATTTTATGGTAACTACAAATAGGTCTTATCTTCCTTAAGGCAACATCGATAAATTCTACAAAATTGAATTTCCTAATAAGACAGCTACCTTCGATTCATTTTTGGACCATTCCTGAAGTCGCCCAGTTAGAGAAATGGCTCGGTAATTACTGTCCCATTCAGGTCACAGGGTATATAACATATTTATTCCACACACTTTCTTTCCCTTCAGTTTATAGCTCATTGAAGAAAAGGGGACTTTCATATCTAATTACTTTGGACTCCCAAGAATATGACTAACTACAGTCACAGCAGTTTCTGTCACCCATAACCACTGGTACATTCCAAGTGTCCATGGGCACTTTAGGCTGGTACCAACCTGTGGTGTGTAAGGTTTTCTTCTGGAGGATTCTGGTAATCCCCCCATGAGGTACTGACCCTTCAGTACTTTGACAATACCTCAATGTTTCTGTCCTCTGGCTCTTCCATGTTGTACGTGTTCAAATCAACTTTGATGCCTACTTCATTTTGAAGTTTTCTGAATTCTTGGCATTCCTTTTGTTTTGTTTTGTTTTAATTTAGGTCTACTCTTGGAATACTCTCCTCTTAAATGAACCAAAGCACCCTTTGAGAGTTAAGGTCTTATTTCACTTCTCTTTCCTGTAGGAAATTCCAGACCCCAGCCAGTTGCCGCTGATAGCAAGTTGGAAGACCTACCCTCTCTTCTTTGGAACAGCCATTTTTTCATTTGAAAGCATTGGTGTGGTAAGGTTTGAATTGGGTAATCTTTCCCCTGTGCTGTGGGTGGCCTTCTGAACAGGAGCCGGGAACTCTGGGTTTCTTTGTTTCCGTGTGCACACAGGAGAAAGTAACCTCTTGTCCCAATACATCTATTAGACATTTATCTTCATACCAACATGTGTTTCCTAATCTTTTAAATTCAAGGCAAATGGAGGTATACAATTTACAGGATTTAATGAAACAAACAAAAGGAGTTTTAAGCTGGGAAGTACGATATATTTACGATGGTTTATTACATAGTTTGTGTTTCACACTTGAGGAAGGATAGTGCTGTGTATGTAATTTTGTTTACTTTTAATTTGCATATAGTACAATTCACTTTGGTGGGGGGGAGTGTGTACATTTCTGTAAGTTTTTGAAATGAGTAAAGTCACAGATGTGCCACAGTCAGGACACAGAACAGCTCCCTCACCAACAAAAATTCCCTCGTGCTGTCCCGTTGTAGTCAGTTTCTCACCTCCCACTAACCCCTGGGAACCACCTTCTGTTCTGTCTCTATCGTTCTGTCTTTTCCAGAACGTCACATACCTGGGATCATGCAGTATGTAACCTTTTGAGACCGCGTGTAAGATCACCTGTGTTGTTGCATGCATCGGTAGCTCCTTGCTTTCTATTGCTGAGTGCCCGCCTTACCGGCAACACCATGATTTGCTTATCAGCTCACCTGCTGAAGAACAGTTAGGTTGTTTCTAGTTTTTGACAATTATGAATAATGCTTATAAGCAAGCATTTGTGTACAGGATTTTGTGTGAACCTATGTTTTCATTTCTAGGAGTAGGTTTGCTAGTCACATATTAATGTGTGTTGTTTAACTTTATAACACACTGCCACACAGGGTTTCATAATGGCTGTACCATTTTGCTTTCCCGCTGGAATGGATGAACATTCTACTTGTTCTGCATCATTGCTAGCTCTTCAATGTCCTGTCAGCGTTTTTTTTATTCTGCTATTCTAATAGGTTCATAGTAGTATTTGATTGTGATCTTAATTTGCATTTTATTAATGACCAATGATTTTGATCATCATTTTGTGGGCTTGTCATCTGTATATCCTCTTTGGTGAAGTATCTGTTCCAATCTCTTGCACACTTTTAAAAAACTGAGCTGTTGAGTTTTAAGAATTCTTTATATATTACAAACGCAAGTCCTTTATTGGATATATAATTGCAAATATTTTCTGTAGTCTGTAGCTTGTCTTTTTGTTCTCTTAACAGTGCCTTTCATGGAGCAAATGTTTTAAATTTGATGAAGTCCAATATATCAAAATTTTCATTTTATGGATCCTGCTTTTAGTGTTTTATCTAAAAACACTTTGCCTGACCCAAGTTCACAAAGATTTTCTCCTATGTTTTCTTCTAAATATTTTGTAGTTTTCATTGTACTTTTAGATCTATGATCCATTCTGAGTTAATTTTTGATAAAGGTGTTTGTATGTTGTAGTTCTTTTTTTAATAGGTTGCCCAATTGTTCCAGCATCATCTGTTGAAGAGACTGTCTATTTTCTGTTGAATTGCCTTTGCATCTTTGTAAAAACTTTAACAGTGTTGTCTTTCAATCCATGAACATGGAATGTCTTTCCATTTATTTGGGTCTTCTTTCATTTCTTTATTTTTTTTAATTATTATGATATGTTAGTCACCATACAGTACATCATTAGCTTTTGATGTAATGTTCCATGATTCATTGCTTGTGTATAACACCCAGTGCTGCATATAGTACGTGCGCTTCTTAATACCCTTCACGGGGCTAGCCCATCCCCCCACTCCCCTCCCCTCTAAAACCCTCAGTTTGTTTCCCAAAGTCCATAGTCTCTCGTGGTCATCTCCCCCTCTGAATTCCCCCCCTTCATTTTTCCCTTCCTTCTCCGAATGATCTCCCTGCTATTCCTTATGTTCCACAAATAAGTGAAACCATATAATTGTCTTTCTCTGCTTGACTTATTTCACTTAGTGTAATCTCCTCCAGTCCCATCCACATTGATGCAAATGTTGTGTAATCATCCTTTCTGATGGCTGAGTAATATTCCATTGTATATATGGACCACATCTTCTTTATCCATTCCTCTGTTGAAGGGCATCTTGGCTCCTTCCACAATTTGGCTATTGTGGACATTGCTGCTGTAAACATTGGAGTGCATATGGCCCTTCTTTTCACTATATCTGTATCTTTGGGGTAAATACCCAGTAGTACAATTGCTGGGTCATAGGGTAGCTCTATTTTTTAACTTTTTGAGGAACCTCCACATTTTTTTCCAAAGTGGCTGTACCAGCTTGCATTCCCACCAACATTGTAAGAGCGTTCCCCTTTCTCCACATCCTCTCCAACATTTGTTGTTTCTTGCCTTGTCCATTTTTGCCATTCTAACTGGTGTAAGGTGGTAACTCAATGCGGTTTTAAACAATGCTTTGATGCTTCACATCACTCCCACACATTCACAACTTAGGGCAGAGCCCAGGACTTCACTCACAGATTTAGGGGACCACTTTCTCCAGCATCCTCTTATCCATGTTTTCCTGTATACTCACCAGCTTCCAGGGGCTTCTAGTTTTCTGGTTTTCTGGCTAGAAAGCCAGAGTTATAGCCTCCCTATAGTGCTATGCACTTCCTGTGACTGAGTCTGACTGGGGTTAAGCACTGAGAGGAAAGAGAGAGGGAAAAACTAAAATAAAAATGAATGAATGAATGAATGAATGAATGAGTGAATGAACAGCGATTCCTTCCAGGGCCTGCTTCATAGATATGCAACCTATGCAGTCACAAAGAGACCTGCCTTTGGAAGGGTCCCACAAGGTTTAATACTCTGCTTTCATCATATTGAAATTCTTAATTTTTGAACGAGAGGCCCTGCATTTTCATTTTGCATTGGATCCTGAAAATTATGTACCAGAGCTGATTTAGCCCCACATTCTTTGGACTCCCAAAGCCCCCTTTGCTAGTTCTTTTGCTCAAAGAGAAAAATTTGTGTTGGATTTTTAGGTGCCTGTGTGACCACCACAGTCACTGATATACCAGGATGCTGCTTTGTGACTGGGACTTGCCTTGGGAGTGTGGTCTTGAGAGTAAGAAAGGAAACAAAAAAACTAGGGGCCCCCTCCGTACTGTCTCTCTCACAGGGGCCTCTATTCTATGTCCTCTGGCCAGAAAGAGGGTTTCTCTTGGACTTTTTTCTGTCTCCATCCACTGCATAGGATTCTAGGATTTGAGATCCTCTTGAGTCTAAATTGGGAGATACAGGAAGAAAAAAAATCAAGAAACCCGGTACCATAATGGTCATTTTTACTGGTTTTGATCAATCCACATGCTATCATATACTTTTCAGAGTCCATAGCTAGTTGTTTTATGTATTCTTCCCAGGGCTTTTAATTTTAATCAGTAAGAGAGCTATGGTGGAATGTGCCTACACCATCTTAATGAAAGTGCAAGCTCTTTATATTTAGAATTCCGGATAGTCATGGCAAAAAGCAGAGTGCAGTGGTTGAGCAAATGACTTTGGAAGCAGGATATGTTGGAATCTTATTTTGGCCATGAGTTACTCTCTGAACTCTAATTCCCCAACTAAATGATGGTAGTAATTGTTCAGTAAGTATTGAACACCTACTATGTACTAATGATGATTAGTATCAGTTCACATTAGCTCTAGAAATCTTCTAGCCCAGTCTCCCAACTTTACAGAAGAAGAGCCTAAGCCCTGAGGAGGAAAGGGACTCGAGCCAGGTCACCAGCTGGTAACAGCAGCAGTTGTGGCTAAAACCAGGTGCTCCTTACTCCCACTCCAGGGACTTTAGCACTTTTTGTAAATGGCCATTTATCAATTTGATTGACTGTGGGAGGAGAAAAGGAGAAAGCCAACTACCGGGTAAAAAAGGTAATTTTTAGCCTAGAGAATTTATGCAGTGAAAATGTATTGCAGGGTAGGAAAGCTCAGGTTGGATTTTTCACTCTCCACATAATCCCCTGGACGTTTTCCTGAGCACCAACTGCTACTAGGAAATTGCCCTTAATCTGGAGGAAAGTCGAAAGGCACAATGATGACCTTGACATGGCGTTCCCTTCAAGTATTTTCCATTTGCATGGGGGTTGACATGCATATAGGACAAAAAAGGAGTTAACGGTACAAGGGAGTAGACGCTCAGGTCCAACTGAGTAATAAATATATCCAATGCTGGAGATTGGGAAGAAGCAAGTACTTGAACTTCGGAGGACAGCCCCAGTCTGCAGCCTCACTCTGCAACTTTCAAGCTGTGTAACTTGGGGCAAGTTACTCCATCTTCAGAGTCTTGTTTTCCTTGTCTGTAAAATAAGAATTATACAAGCACCATCTTCATAGAGATGTAGTCTTCACAGTATTAAAAAATAGGAATGGTTGACATTTACTAAGCCCTTACTGTATGCCATTGGTGCTCATATAAATCTCAAAAAAATTCCAATAGCTAAATTTTCAGATAAAGAAACTGAGGCACAGATCAGCCTAATGATGCATGCAAAGTGTGCTTTAGCCCATGGCCTGATCAAGGAGAAGGAGAAGGTGGAGGGGGGCTGTCAGCCAATAGAAGCCTAAGGAGGAATTTATGGTATGAGAAGCCAAAAGGTTGGTTCCAAAAACAGAAGTGACCTTGGGATGCCCAGCAGGCTCCTGGTAGTCTGTCTCAACTTGGATTCTCTCAGAGCCAGGTATACATCTGGGGAAGAAGGAACCCGAGAACATGTTGTATAGGGAAATGTCCTACTGGGGAACCAGGAACCTCCAGTCCCAGCTCTGCCACAGTCCGCTGTGTAACCTGAGTCGCAGCCTTCCTATCTGAGCAGAGAGCAGCGAATGCACTAGAATTGGAAGTCTCAAACTCAAATGCCTTTAGAAGGCAATGTGAGTGAAGAAACCAGGTGTATGTCCGTATGAGGGGGAGATGTGGGCCTGGTGAATGGGGTAAGAATAGTTTGCCCAAAGGCATTCACCTTCAATTGTCTAAAAGCCTATGCTGGCCAAACAAAATGCATCTGCTGGCCAGATCAGGCTGTGTCAGGGGCTGAGCTCCTTGGTCTGCACAACCTGAAGAAGGGCCCTTCCAGCTCTGATGGTCCAGGGCTCATCTTGTGATTCCAGGTCTTCCTTCCTTTCTTCCCTTTTTTCTCATCTATTGTGGTAAAATATACCTAACATAAAATTTACCATCTCAACCATTTTTAAGCATACAGTTCAGTGACGTTAAGTACACGCCCATTATTGTGCAACCATCACCACCATCCATCTTTTGGTCCTGCAAAACTCTGTACCCATTGAACAATAACTGTTCATTTGCCCCTCCCTGAGTCCCTGGAAACCACCATGCTCCTCTTTGACTCTCTGAATTTGACAACTTCAGGTACCTCATGTAAATGGGATCATGCAGTACGTGTCATTTTGTGACTGGCTTATTTCACTGAGTGTAATGACCTCAGTGTTCATCCATGTTATGGCATGTGTCAGAATTTCCTTCTTTTTAAAGGCTGGTTAATATCTATTATAAGTATATACCATCTTCGTGTATCCATTTATCCATCAGTGGACACTTGGGTTGCTTCTGCCTTTTGGCTATTGTAAATGATGCTGCTATGAACATAGTTGTACAAATACCTATTCAAGTCCCTACTTCCAATTCTTTTATGATATACTCAGAAGTGGCATGCCTTTCTTTTGTTCATGTTCCTCTTTCTCCTTCTCTCTTTTTACACTATGATCCTTCTGTAGGTTCTGCCCCTAGAAAACAAGATGAAGGATGCCCGCCGCTTCCCAGCCATCCTGTCACTGGGAATGTCCATCATCACTGCCCTATACATCGGCATTGGGTCTCTGGGCTACCTGCGGTTTGGAGATGACATCAAGGCCAGCATAACCCTTAACCTACCCAACTGCTGGTAACTTCACAGGCTCCCATGTGGTGGGGACTCAGGGCTTGGTGGGAATGTGTGGGTGACTCCCTCCTCCCTTCCATAGATGGCAAACTAAGGTCTAGAGGGCCTTCACAGTGAGAAGCAGAGCTGTCTTTAAAACCCTGGGCTCTGGTTTCTCTGTCCAAGGAGCTTCTCCTTCAATAGCCTGCCATTTTGAGTGAGGCCTTGATAGCTCAGTATGAAGAAGGACATGATTTAGGAAGAGAGAGAAGTGACAGTTCTTGGTCACCTAAGGAGAGAAGGGAGGGGCCCTCAGGGAGAACAAGAGACAGAAAGAGGAGTTGGTGGGTGGCAACACTCATCTCCGATTACATTTCCCAAGGCCTGTGCTACAAGCCTTGCTTGCCACAGCCAAGGGTTCACATCTTCCGAGTTAGAGTAGCTAGGATGAAAAAGTAGTAAAGCAAGAAACAATTTGGGAAGACCACTGTAAAAATTCTATGTTCAAATGCACCTAATTCATGCAACAGTGAGCTGACCCAGACTTCAACAGTACCACATTTAAATGGACACATGAACCCATATTGCATTGTGCAGCACTGTCTCCCACATCGAGGCATGTCATTAATTACAGGATGCCTGTCTTTTTAACGGTCACTTGGAGGCTTAATTTGCCTAAATGGGGCTCCTTTCCCAAGGTGGTAGATGTCATTCATCAAGCATGCAGTCCACCTCAAAAGATGGGACAGAAATGGAGTGAAGTGGTGTTTCAGGCAGCAGGACTAGTGTGAGCAAGGAACTCAGAAATGTGGAAGTTAATCTTTCTAAGGAATGGCTCCCCAGCCCCCATACACACACACACACACACAGGTTTACTAAACATGTGAGATGCAGCTACCACATTAATGGAATAAAGGAAAAAGTCCTAACTCCATAAGTCAAAAAAGGCTTTGATAAAACTCAACACCCCCCATCACACCCTGTCTCTGCCCCTAGTCCAAGGCCTGCAAGTAACCCGGCCTCTCCTTTTACCTCCCAACCCCCACCCAACCCTATTTGTAGACTGCTTCTTCCCCCCAAGGATTCAGGACTCTGCAGTTCTCTCAACCTACTAGAAGCATGTGCTGAAGGCCTGTTATGTGCCAAGAGCCTTGGGGGAATCCAGAGAATTGCTAAGGACTGACATTAGATCACAAGGGACTGCTATGTTTTAGAGCCAGGTTTTTTGGTCTTCACTACTTACCACTTGTGTCTCCCTGGGCAAAGTAGCTGGCCTGAGCCTCTAGTTCCTCAAATCTAAAATTGACCATCAAGTGATAAGTGGTTTGTGAAGGTGTCACATGTAGCCACACTCAAGATTGTTTTTCTTTAGAGATGACCCTCTGTTGCCATTCGAATCCATGATACCTTACTCTGTTTTCACCTGGTGCTCTGCAGTGACTCCCTCTTGGCTCTGGGAAATCCCTGCCCATTGTTTTCGGACAAGGAAACTGGAGACCAAGGGACGATCCTGAGGTCAAAGGTTAATGTTCCAAGGAGGCCAGGTGCCTGAGCGTGATGGCCTTAGCGAGCATTGCTCTGGTTTGTCCTGCAGGCTGTACCAGTCGGTCAAGCTCCTGTATGTCGTTGGGATCCTGTGCACCTACGCCCTGCAGTTCTATGTCCCTGCAGAAATCATCATCCCCTTTGCCACCTCACAGGTGTCAAAGCGCTGGGCACTGCCTCTGGACTTGTCTATCCGCCTCGCCATGGTCTGCCTGACATGTGAGTACACAGCTGAGCCAAATGTTGCTCTTTTGCTGAGGGCTGTCAGGAATCCGCCAGATGGTGACGGGTAGTCCTGATAACCAGCATTGATTGAGCACTAATTGTATTTCAAGAACTCTACTAAAGCTTTACAAGTATTAATTCATGTAAGCCTCTGGGACAACCTAATTCTTCCATGTACCTAATTAGTCAGATTCACAGGTGTCCAGCCTGAGGGAGTGACACAGCTGGTTGAATAATAATCATAAGGATAAGACCTGATATTTATTAAATACCTACTGTGTACCAGCCCCTGTGCTCTTTTTAGACTGAATTTCATAGTATTTCCTTCAGCCCTGCAGGAACTCTTATGAGGTAGGACTATGATAAGCTTCCCTTTACAAATGAGAAAACTGAAGCAGGGAGCGATAAGTAATTGGCCAGGAAGTGCCAGATCTTGGATTTGAACCCACATCATCTGAGTCTGGAGTCAGCACCCTTCACCCCTGAGACAGAGGTCAGTGGCCATTTAGTCTAATCTGATAGTAGAGGTGTGTTTCCGAGCCTCAGAGTGTTGTATAAACTTGTGCCAACATTTAAAATGTTCGAGATCTCACATACAAATCCAAATTTCTAATGTTTTGCAGTGGGGGGGAGCAATTAAAATGGTTTGGCAAGCCTAGGATCACATTCCCCACCGGCAGCAGTGAGCCGGACTTGCCCCCTGGGCTTCAGCTGGCCCCGCTCACCCCTCACAGTCCTCCTCATGCCCCAGGCCCCATGATCCAGGGTGCCCCGCTTCTGCAAGTGTTATAGCAGCGGTGAAAGAGGATAGAGATTCCTGTACAGAGTGTGGTGTTCCCTGACTCTCCCTAAGGCTCCTTTCAATTGTGATCCTAAGACTCCTCCTTAGGGAGATTCTTGCTTCTTGCTGGACCAGACCAACCCATGCAGTTCAGTGGACACCAGTTTTCCTTCTTTGAAATGATTTGTTCCCAGTTTACCCCAGGAAGCAGGGACACTGCCATTCGGAACCTTAGAGACTCCAGAGAGATCGAGGCATTTGTCCTAAATATGAAGATAATAATTCCTGAAGCCTATAGCTTCTGCATGCATTGCCCCAATCCAGACAAATGAGGAAATAAATTGAAATAACAATAAAGATAACTTTTCTGAGTTATAGTGCGTTTAAAACTTGAACACCATTTGCAATGTGAACCATAACACCTAAAAGGATAAATATAGCATTTATGCCCATTTTGCAGAGGAGGAAACAAGCTGAGGAAGATGTAGGGACCTAACCCAAGGCCACACAAGGGGAAGCCAGAATCCTGCCTCCCAGACCTGTTTTGGTTCTGATATACCACACTTCTCCTCCACAGGAAGCCTGGAGAGGCTTCCAAGGCTTTCTTGGTGAAAATCTTCCAACAAGTCAAATAAAAAATATGGAAGCCCAGGCCTATAAAGCATCCTATGAAAAAATAGATAATTTCAAAATCTTTAGCTTCTGGTGTTTGTTTGTTTTCTGACATGTACTAAAACCTGGAGAAGACATTCTTTTAATGAGACCCTGCAATCTTGTTCCAACTGAAGACCCTTCTCCTATAAATAATTTCACAGTCTAATCATTTGCAAGTAAGAGGTGCGTGTCGTCGTGTTAATCACTAAAGTGTTAACTCTATGAAGGCGTTTTTAAAAAGTTTTGCATCTTTTGTACGTTGATATGTCCCAAACAGATGGGACAGTTCCCAGAACTGTTATTTAATGTTATTTATTAAGAGCTTAATCATTGTCTTTTGAAAAATATTCTATTTATTTATTTGAGAGAAAGAGTGGGGGGAAGATCAGAGGGAGAGGGACAAGCAGACTCCTGCTGAGCAGGGAGGCCGATATGGGGCTGGATCCCACCACCCCGAGACCACAACCTGAGCTGAAACTAAGAGTTGGACACTCAACCGACTGAGCCCCCCAGGTGCCCCTTAATCATTATTGGATAATGTGGGGATTTGAAGTGTGCCCCAGAGGCATAAAAATTACTTTAAGCTAAAAACATTTGAACAAACAGCAGCTACAGGGAGGGGAAAAGCAAATCCTTACCTGAACTTCCTTTGCTGAATTAAGCAAGACCTTCTGACAAAGTACAGCCTCCATAAATCCCCTCTCTGGAAGGTTTTCGGCCAGAAAGGAGACTAACCATCATCACAGACCGAGTAATTCCCTAAATAAACTATCTGAACCAGTCATAACTTCCACTTGTTCTTACATATGCTGTTTCTGCCTCCGCCTTTCCCCTTATGTAATGGGCATGTGAACCCCTATCTTTGGCTGTTCTGGGAGCCAACTCCTCTGAAGGCTCCCTAGCCCTAAGTAAACTCTGTCTTTTGTCCTGTTAATTTTGTCTACTGTCAATAAATCCCCAGTCCCCGCTCCTCCAATCATTGAACCTAAAAGTAGGGAGAGGGAAGATTTCTCTTCCCAACAATATGAATGCATATTTTGGAGAATTTATTAGGAGACACACCAAATTTTTAATGCATAGCCTCTAGTGAACATGATTGGAGTATTATAGGACTTACAGTTTTTCCTTACGTAACTAAAAATGAGAAACAACTCATTTATGTTTTAAGAAAAGGATTCTAAAACCAAGCTTGGAAAGCTTGACTAAGTCTCGAAGATCCATGTGTCCCATATCATCTTCCACAGGTGCCTTGGCCATCCTCATCCCCCGCCTGGACCTGGTCCTCTCCCTGGTAGGCTCCGTGAGCAGCAGTGCCCTGGCCCTCATCATCCCGCCCCTCCTAGAGATCACCACCTACTACTCGGAGGGCATGAGCCCCCTCACCATCGCCAAGGACACCCTGATCAGCATCCTGGGCTTCGTGGGCTTTGTGACGGGGACCTACCAGGCCCTGGACGAGCTGATCCTCTCGGGACACCCCCTCACCTTTTCCAACTCCACCGCTTTTATTCAGTGAGAATGGCACTGCTCCTAACCCGCCAGCACCTGACTTTTACTGATATGGATATCTTTTGTATGCTTTACCTTTATTTTGCCTCTTTATCTTTTTTCTGGGCCAAGTCACGGTGAAGCAAGCAAGGACTCACCAGCTACAGGGTCTAGATGATCATTTACAAATTTGTTTTATTACTTTTCTTTCCATCTTTAGCTTTCCCTTAAGTTGGGAGTCTCCCATGGAAGGCTCTTGATTCATCCAATTTCTTGGCAATTCAGAAGGTGGACTTTGTACCTTGGGTGGTGCTATGCAAGAAGGGGCCACCAGGGGGAAAGCAAGTGACAGCAACTGGCAGAAGGAGGTGCAGCTGGCTAATGCTGACTAGGATCTGGTAGACAAAGCGTTTCTTCTTTTCCAGATCTATTCGGAGAACATAGACTAGGGGACATAACCTATAATCCAACAAGGTATACACAACTCCTATGACAAAATAGATAGGGCAAAGAGGTCCAGTGTGAGCTGCAACTCTCAGAAAGGAGCCATCATATTTAAGTCAAGGGCAATAAACTTTCTAAACACTGGATAAAGTTTTGGCCCAGTTCAAAGATGCCAACAGTAAATAGATGTGGAAGTAGATGTGTCAGTGGCAGAGGGGAGGGGAGTGGGCAATACTATTACAGTATCTGACATTACTTACCTCTTAATTCTTGCAACAAGCATTCTGCCTACTGTTTGTCAAGCATAGTTCAAGGTTCTTAGAGTGGGTTGCAAAAATGGCCACAAATTCCTCTTGACAACATGACTTTGCATCTCCTCTCAGCAAGAGGTGAAACCTGTGTCTCTGCCCCTTGAATCTGGTCTTGCCCTTGTGACTTATTTGGGCCAACTGTGATGCAAGCAGAGGTTTGGTGATAGCTTGTGCATCAGGACTTTCGTTTCTCACTGTGCTGAGGAGCCATGACCACCAGGTGAAGAAGCCTGAGCTAGCCTCCTGGAGGACGAGAGGCCACGTGGAGCAGAAGTGAATCATCCCGGTTGAACCCATCCCTCAGATCAAACAGCCTGCCCACTTCAAGACACACGAGGGAAGCCGCGTAGACTACACCCAGCCCCAGCCAGGCTGACCCAGCTCATAAGAATTGCCCAGATGATCCACAGAATTGTGAGAAATAATAAATGTGGTTTTAAGCCAAAAAGTGTGGGAGTTTTTATGCAGGAAAAGTTAACCGATACTCACTCTAAAGGAGATAAACCAAAGAGACAAGCATCCCTGCCCTCAAAAAGCTAGTTCACTATCCACTGGGGAAGAATTACAGGTAATCTACTAAGCTGATAGCATCATTGGTCCTTATAAGGGCAGAGGGACACTAATTGCTCTGGAGTACTAAGTATGGCTTTCCACAGGTGGCGCCATTGACCTGGATGTCGAGTAGAACTTGGGTCTCCTGACACTGAATCTTGCCCTCCTTCCACTCCGACCTGCTTCCTTGACAGTCCTGGGCCTTTTCTCATGTCTGAGCTTGGCTGGTAGCTGGAGCCAGCCAACCTGAAACACCATCTCAACCTTCCAGGTAGTGTTTCTCCTTCCTCCTTAAAATCACTAGAATTAGGAAAACGCCCCCAAATAACCGAGTAGATATTATAGGCAGATCTATATTCCCAGGGGAGAGAGTTTCTCATCATACTTCCTGTAATTTATGGGAATGTCCCATGCTTGTCTCTACCTTCATTTTAAGAGAATATTTGAAAAAGCCCTTTTCCTCCTTATTTTCAACCATGATCCTTCCTGTATGGCCTAGGGAAGATGTTGGGGGAGAGTGTCTGCCCTAATTCCTAAATCCTGGTCTGCTCCTTTTGTGTTTTACTTTCTACCTGCTAGACTTCAAAAAGGTACTTCATGCATATCAGCCCCACTCAGGTAAGTGAAGGGCCAGCAGACCACACCCAGATCCCATAGACTGCAGAGTACCTGCTGGGATGCAGGGCATTCATAGCCTATTCCACCATCACCTCAACCAGCCTTGCTCAGTTTAAGATTGTCCTCTGTTATTAAAAAATGGTCACACTCATTGGCCAGGGACAAGCCCCTACTGTGTAAGATGCTCAGGTCAGTCTTATCATTTAGACTAATCTGGCTAAAGTTCAATTTTGAAAAGAAAAAATAAATTTAGTAATATAGGTGTGACCAAGAAAAGTAAGCTGGGGAGACTCATTAGTAATTATCAGCAACACTAAAGAAATACCAATTGCTAGAATTGTGCTTGAGTGGTAAGGATATTAAATTTTTTTTTTGTTTGGCACTGGTTTATACACACACACACACACACACACACACACACACACGCCCTCCACCCCCACCCCATCCCATCTGATTCTTTAACTTGTGGAGCTTGCTCTTAAATCAAGAATTGGAAAATCCTTTCTTCCTTCCCTCACCGAGCACTTACTGTGTTTTGCATGGGATTATCTCACTTAATCCTTCCAACCACACTAGGAGATATGTACTGTCATTGTCCCTATTTTCAGATAAGGAAACAGGCTGAAAGATAGGAAATAAGTTGCTGATGATTAAACATATAGTTGGGTTCAAGACTCACACAGTTGTGCACCAACACCCCTCACTTTGTAGGGCCCAAGAGGGACCTCGAATGGTATGGTCAAAGTGAAAAAGAGGAAAAATGTGTCCAGTGAAATAAGCCAGTCACAAAAAGACAAATAATGCATTATTCCAGTTTTATGAGGTACCTGGGGTAGTCAGACTCCTAGAAACATAGAATGGTGGGAGTGAGAGAGGGGAGCAGGCTGCAGTTTAATGGAGACAGAGGTTCAGTTTTGCAAGAAGAAAAGAGGGCTGGAGATTGGTTGCCCAACATTGGGGATTATTTAACATTACTGAACTGCACATTTAAAAATGGTTAAGATGATCAATTTTATGTTATGTGTAACACAATTATTTTTATTACACGGTAATTCAGTGGTGGGATGTGTGCAAATACGGAAGCACGTCCAAATGTTCACAGTTGTCCTCCCTGGGTGATTGGGGACTCATTACCATCTCTCACTGTCTAGCTTACATGTGCAGTATCGTCTTCCTACTTTCCACTCAAGTGTAGACTCCCTGAAAGTGTTTGTTGCTAAGCCTGCAGTGCCTAATGTGGAGTAGACATTTCACTAGAAAGTATTAAGGCAGTGACTAAATGCAGCAGGGGAGGGGAAACTCTTTCCAACTTGAGAAAAAGCCTTTGGGGCATCAGAGGAAGGAGAGGTCTCATTGGACATTCAGAGGAAGGAGGCGACTCTGGGAGCAGATTTTGCAGCAGTACTGAGTTAACATGGGCAGCACATGGCTCCCATAATCTTCATAAGTAGTAGCCTGTCTAGATCCCAAATGAACATGCAGGCCAAGTACGGTGTACCCGGGCTTTCTCTGCAAAGACATCTTCAAGACAAGGCTTGTGTGCGCCAGCACCATCCTTCCCTTTATGTCTAAATTCTTGGCATCATCTTGACCCCTCCATCTCTTCTATACCCTGCCTCACGTCCATCCCTCAGCACATCCTCTTGGCTTTACCTTTTAAAGTACCCAGACTTTAGGCGCTTCTCACCATCTCTTTAGCTACCACCCCAGTCTAAACCACTGTTGACGGGCACCTGGCTCATCGCAGTAGTCTCCTGATTATCTCCCTGCATTGGCCCTTGCCCTCCTTCAGTCTGCTCCCAACCCAATGGCCCTGAGAGATCCTGTTAAAATGCAAGTCATGTCACTTCTCTTCTCAACCCTTCCATGATTCCTCATCTCAGGGTAAAAATTAAAGGCATTATAGTGACCTATAAGATCCTACCCATCCCGTTCCATCCATCTTCCTTTTACTTCTTCTTACATTAACTGCATCTCTAGTGTGACCATGTAATTTATCATCTGAACGAGGACACTTTCGATAACGAAAAGAGGCACTGTTGGTAATTATGCCAGGGCAATAAACACACCAGCACAGTCCTGGGCAAACCAGACATATGTCCACTCTACTCATCTCCCCTCTCCTTTGCGCATGCTGAGCCAGCCACATGGCCTTTTACCATTCCCAAAATTCGCAAGCCCTCTTCTACCTCAGGACCTTTGCACTTACTGTTTCCTCTGCTTTAAGTTTCTTACCCAAGACATACACAAGACATGTCCCTCATTCCATTCAGCCTTTTACTCAGAAGTCACTTTCTCAGTGAGGCTCTCTCTGACTACCCCATCTAGGATTGCAACCCTCCCCCCAGCCAACACTTCCCATTCCCCTTTATTCCTTTATTTTTCTCTGTAGTACTTACTACCAACTAACACAACTTGACATATTTGTTTATTGTCTGTCTCCTCACTAAACTGTAGTTCCATGAGATTGTAATAAGTTCCTACCCTAACGTATTCCCATCAGGGAGAACAGTGCCAAGGGTATCTTAGGTGCTCAATAGATATTTGTTGAACCAATGATTTTTTTAAAAGTTTGCTTGTACTCCCTTCCAAGTAGGTACAGAACATACACCCTTTCTGTACAGAAATTCTGAGCAAGCAGCATTTGAACTGGGCCTTAAAAGCTGCTCTTCATTCCCACCGAGGGAAGGTGGTGGATGGGTCAGTCTTGGTTGGGCCACACCTGCATCCTGAGATTCTGCAGCACCTTATTGGCCGGGCAGCCTTCATTGTGAGGTAGCTCTGGCTTCCTCCTCGCAGAGGTAGACAAGCGCTGAGCCTGGCCCCACATCCAGGCACCAGGACCTGCAGTCCAATGGTGACTTCCTCCTCCCAGTCACACTGTTCACTTTGCCCTGTAGCCCTGGGAGGGCTTTGCCCTGACCTGGGAGGAACTGGAAGCCCAGGTGAGTCCTGGCGTGTGGTCGTCCAATTGTGAGGGGCACTGAGGGTCATGCTGAGATGAGACTCTCTTAAGTCCCCCAAAAGCCAGGTGAGGCATAGTCAACATCAGCTTGCCCTGCCACCAGCGCTCCACTGATCTGCACATTTGGGCTTCAGTCTGGATCAGGCAGCCTCGGGAAACAGGAACCAGCATCTTGGGCCTGCAGCCCTGATTTCTCTGGAGAAAAACCCATGGGAGGCTGGTTCAGGGCTGTTACAGGCCTTCGCCCTGAGCTGCCACCCCCTACCCACCATGTTGAAGACGTCACTGCTTGGAAAGGACTTCAGCAGTGGTCCCAGCTCCTTGGACAATGGGTCCAAGTCACTCTCGGAGAGTAGGGGCCGTGTTGCTTCAGAGAACATCCATCCTGCTGAGGAAGCCAATGGATTGTCGTAAGTGGCCGCATTGTCCTTCCAGACCTGAGGTCAGGTGCTGCTGCCATCACAGCTCTGGGCCACATCTGCCTACTTCTCTCTTCCTTACACCCTTAGCCCCACTGAACAGGAGATGCATGGAGGAAAGATGAAAGCCGAATCTAAGAAGGTTGATCATGTGGCTATGGGCTTATCTCCTAGTTTTTGCAGAGAACCCAAATAGAGTAGCCATCCCAACATGAGCTTGATTCTAGGGACAATTTTTATCATAGGCTGGCTGCTTGCCCTTTCATAGTTTTAGACTGCTGTCCTCTCTCTCTGCATCTGCTATTATTCATCTTCCCTCCCTCCCTCCTTCCTACAAACCTACCCAGGGAACAAAAGGTCACCACCTAGGCCCATGTCCTCACTTTTACTGCTATAAACTCAGACACATGGAACTTTTTCTTAGAACTTTATTGCCAATAAGACTATTATCCAGTAATCAGATCAGATAATAACCTTGGGTGTAATGAGATTGTAAATGGCAATAGCCAGTGTGGATAAGGACATCATGAAATGCCCTCGCTTGTCCTTCTAGGAAGAATTAAACTGGTACCTTTCCAAATGGCGATGTTGTAATGTATGTCAAATCCGAACACCTATTTATATAAAATACACAAATACTTACTTGGCATATGCTTCCTTTGAAAGTATACACATATACACACACAGAGCTGTAAGCAGTGGCGGTTTGGGGGTAAGAGAATTGGGAGACCGAGAGGCAGAGAGATTTATATTCACTGATATGGTTTTTGGTTCTTGTTTTTGTTTTACCTTTTGAATTTCATACTGTGTGTTACTTAGGTATTTCTTAAGCACAGATACAAATACGTATATCCTTTGATCAATAAATACCACTTCTAGGAATTTTTCCTAATGAGAGAATAACACAGGTATGCATGCATGACAATTTTACTGAAGCATGGGTTATACTATTGACAATTTGGAAATGATAAGACATTATTTAAATAAAGTATGGTACACATACAGTAGAATGCAATACGGTCATTGCAAGTGATGAAGGAAATCTGTTTGTGGAAAATGTGTAGGACATACTATTCATAAAGAAAATTAATTTAGGATACAATATTATAATGGTTCTGCATGTGTCAAAGTGTGTACCTTTAAAAACAAATGCCCAGAGGAATGCTAGTCAAAATGCTAACAGTGGTTATTTCCAATTAGTGAAATTTTGGTATTTTGTTTTATGATGGCAATGTGTCATTTCTCAAGGAAAAAAAAGTTATTTTTTTTTTAAATCCTAACCTGTGTTTTACTCTCCAAGGCCCTGATCTATAATGCAATTAGCTAGTGCACCTGGCTTCTCCAAAAGTTGGTCTCATCTTTTCCAGGAGCTCTGATCCAACTTGGACAAGACACTGCTGTGGGCAAGAAGTAAGGAATGGAAGGACAGAGGGCAGGAAAGGGGGAGAAGAGCACATCTGTTGGAGAAATCACTACCAAGAAATTGACAAAACATAAAAAGTAGTGTTTTGTTTTGTTTTTTGCTTTGAGATATTTTCCAGTAATTGCAGTTACAAAGAAATAAAGCCATAAAAATGGCCTCTTGGAGTGAAGGGAAAACAGGTGCCCCTCCCGCCATCCTCAGGTGAATAGACCAAAATAATGAAGATTCGGGAAGTCAGGGGGTCCTAACAGCCTACCCTGTTCTCTTAGCCCCAACCCTCTTCCAGGTCGGTTTTGAACAGTAAAATTGGACACAGCCCTAACTCCCTAACCGATGGGACAAAGGCCTGGAGACATGAGCACGGTCTCTAAGGGACTCGCTCTGTGACCAAAGGTAGGCTTCCTCTAGACAGTTTTAAGACTGCACAAGGAGGTACCTTCAATGGCCTCCTCAAGGTCCCTTTTATTCCAGGAGGAGGGGACACCTCTACCTGCTTAAACCAGCCCTTACTTGCCTTTTTTCTATCAACCCAGCTCAGCTTCCCCTTCAAGGGAGTCATTCTAGGAGGTGAGCACCATAAGGTCAGACCGAAGGTGGTAGTGATGCAGATGGTGAAGAGGATGGTGATGATGGTGGTGGTGGTGGTGATTGCCTCACATCTTAGAAGTACTTCATGATTCCAAGATTTAGCATGTCATTACCTCTTCAGATTCTTAACCACTTCCCTGGAAGTAAGGGCAAGAATTATTCCTTTCTTCTCTCTCTCTTTTGGCAGATGAAGAGACAGAAGATGTAAGCAGCTAAGGGTCTTTCCAAAGAAGTGACCAAACTTCATAGGTTAATGGCAGAGCTAGAACTCGGAACTCAGGGCTCCTTACCCTGAGTTCATTGCTCTTGCACTCAGATTTTCATTTTTTTCAGTTCCTTCTTGAATATTTTTTCCTGATCCTGTCCCACCTTCCCCCTTCCCAGTGGATGGGTGGTGCCTGGGCAGGAGCACAGGCATGGAGAGTGTTTAGAACCCTGGTACCCAGCACCCTGCCAGGCACATAATAAGCATTCTGTAGGCACAGTAACAATTCTTATTAAGTTGTATCCAATGCAGAGCATGGAAATAGTTCATGGAATGTTGGTTGAGTAAATGGATGAAGTGAACTAAAACCAGTGAGTGAAATTAATAAATGACCTGGCATCAAGAATTACTCTAGAAATTGAGAAAATTACTATTAATTTTGTTCACTGTTCATCTAAAATCCAAGCAGCTAGTAGGTCTCAATAAATATTATGTGAGTGAATGAGTTATGAAAGAGATCATTGGATGAATTAATGCATAAACGGCTCCTAGGGAGTTATCCAGAATGGTAGCAATTGTTAATCTTTTCATTAGAGTCTATTGTGTGTTAAATATTTGGTAGGTCACCTAAACTAGCACCAGCCCTGGATCAGATGTTCCAGGGTCCACTTCATTTGGTTTTGTCCCTCTTCCCAACAGAGTGTGCTGGAGATGCTGGAAGGACCTGAGCTTTGGGTCACTTTTCCTGTCCACTAACATACCCTCTTGTCTCCCTACTCTCCCCCTATAGGATCATGCAAACATTGATCCATTTATTGAAATGCAACATCGGCACAGGGCTCCTGGGGCTTCCGTTGGCCATGAAAAATGCCGGCTTATTGGTAAGAGGGACCTGTACAATGGAAACTAGGTTTACCCATTTGGGGGAAAGAGGGAAAGAGGTAGTGGGCCCCTAAGACCTCTGCACTGTTTATCAATGAGCAATTTGGGGGTACCCTCTGCAATAAGAAACGTGCCTCTTGGCATCAATTTACTGGAGCCAGCCTGGAGCCAAAGGGAGTGTTCCTAGAGGAGACAGGTCATTACTCTTATTCCCCTCCCCAGTTTTATTGAGATATAAATGACATACAGTACCATATAAGCTTAAGGTGTACCACATAATGACTTGGTATACATATATTGCAAAATGATTACCACAATAAGTTTGGTTAACATCCATCTCTTCACCTACATGTATATATACTATTTATCATGTACTTTGCAACTTTCAGGCATACCATACAGCAGTATTAACTATGGTCATCACGTTGTACCTGTTTATCTCATAACCAGAAGTTTGTACCTCTTGACCCTCTTCATCCAGTTCCCCCACATCAGCACTATTCTTAAAGATCCACCATACTCACATACTGGTATGCAATCCACTTCGCCATAGTCCACCCCAGTCCCTAGAACTGTACCCGTCCCATTTCATTCATTTACCTTAGCAGCCTGGTCCCTGCAGACATGTGAGCACTGGCTCTTGTTTCAAACCATGAGGTTAACCAAGAAAGTGGCTGGGAGAGGAGGAGAGACAGAGAAGAGGAGGGTAGTGAAGGCCTTTCCAGTCCCCTGACACCCTGTGTCATCCCGCCTCTCTCTCGGCTTCTGTTCCTTCTCCCTTGTTTCTGTCTTTTGAAATCTGCCTCCTTTGTGAAACTTTAACTGTTTCCTATTAAAATTAATCCCACCTTCCCCTTGTGTTTTTCTAGAACTTATATCTACCTCACCCAGAATTCTTACAGAATTCTTACAAAGAGACACAATTTTTTGAATACCAACCTTCCTCACTTACCTGAAAGCCCTGAGGGCAGGAACTCTCTGATGTATTTTTACACCTCCTCACAGTATGTGCTATAGAGACTGACACACAGGAAGTCCCAATTCATGTCTATGGAATTGACTTGATGCCAAATATATGATTTCCATTTAGATGATGCTAATTTCTCCTTCTCTCCAGGCCTGGTAAGTGGCCCGCATGTCAAAAGAAGGCATGACAAGACTCTGGCTTCTCCTGACGAGACTTGCAATCTGTGGCAGTTACGACCCCACTAGATGAGACTCTCCCCTTTTGAAATCCTCAGGGTTCTAGAACCTCTGAAGAGTATTATTACCACATGGCCCTCAGCCAAACTGTCTTTGCCACTGTGGAATTAGCTGTTGAAGATAGCTCTGTTGTCCTCTCATTTTTGCTTCCTAAGAATCATTCAATGATTTCTCTGCCCTTCATCTCCCACCAGAACTTCTGACCATAATTTATTTGAGAAATACATACTGAGCACCTACTATGTGCATTCTTAGGCCTTGGGAATGTAGAAGTAACAAGGTCAGAAGTCTCTGTTATATGGAGGCTATGGTCTAGCAAAATCTAGGGGTGCTCTTGATCTCTCATTTGTAACTTTGTGATAATGTTACATCGGGTCACATCTATAAAGGCACAAGTGTCCAGCACAGAGGAGATGAGGGAGTCCCTCTTTCCTCTATGTTCCTCTGATCATATCTGAGAGATTAGGATTAATAATGAGTTCTGTTTTTTAATCTCGTCACACAAAAAATGGAAACTATGTGAGGATAAGATAGTTTTATTAGCTTGACAGCAGTAAGCATTTCACTATGTATATGTATGTCAAATTGTCATGTTGTACACCTTAAATATGTACAATCTTTAAAAAATAATAGGGCTAATGACAAATTAGACATACTAGAGCAATGATTCTCAACGGGAATTTTGCACACACACCTCCCAAGACATTTACAGTGTCTAGAGGCATTCTCAGTTGTCACAACTCATGGGGAAAGGGATTGCTGCTGACCCTTGAATAAAGGCCAACGAATATGCTGAACATCCTACAATGCACAAGAAGGCCTCCGCAACAAAGAATCATCTGGTCCAAAATATCACTAATGTCCCCGTTGGCAACTCTATGCTAGAGGAAGAGAACCAAGTCCTAAGAGAAACCTTGGTCTTCAAGTATCTTGGAGGAGGTGAGGATTGGAGTGTGAAAAAGGAAAGAAGCATCTAGAAGGCAGAACCCAAGGCAGATGAGGAAAGGCATGGGCTGTCTGTGGAGGTGGTGGGGTAGTCATGGGAAGCACCCTAGCAGAGATTGGCCAACTACTTTGCAGTGATGTTAAGAAGGGCATTCGAACTAGAGTGTTTAGGGGCACAAGGACATTCAGGCAAGGACCTCCATCCCAGAGGCAGCTTTATGATGAGAGGGGCCCTAGCTCTCAGACTGGGAGAGGGCCAGTTATGGGAAGGACCAGTGTATGGCTCCCTCCAGGTGGGTCCTATCAGCCTGCTGGCCATCGGGATCCTCACTGTGCACTGCATGGTCATCCTGTTGAACTGCGCCCATCACCTCAGTCAGAGGTGAGAATCCCGCCTCTCTCTCCCCCCAATGCCAGGTCCCATCTGTGTTGAGTTTCCTTTGGCCACTGACCCAATTAACCAGCCACTTCTCCAGCCACCGCACTTACTGCTCTAGGTTCTGTAGAGGTGGTGGAGAGGGTGTTACAATCCCAACTGGAAACTCCTAGGTCCCAGCTCAACTCTGCTAACCTGCTGGATGACTGTCAAGTTCCTGCACCCTCTGACCCTAAATGGCTGTACCTGGAAAGATCAATAACGATAAAAGATGGAAGCATGCTCTATAAACTACTGTGAATATGCGAGATACTTAGGATGCCCTTCTTTCCCTCTTATCTCCCCACGCCCACCCTCCCCCCAACTCCAAGACACACACCTTGTAAGGGTAATTTGTTCCAGGTAAGCCCTTTCTGGAACCACTCGGTAACAGCAAAAAACATAGTTGAAATGAATAATTCACAATGACTCCAGTCATTAATAAAGCATACATACAATACTCAGTGTTTCCATATCGGAAACTTAAACGCAAAAAAAAAAAAAAAATCCTGAAAGAGAAGACAAAATCCAATGAAGACAAACATTGCTGAGAGTTTCGTATTTACAAACCAACAATTCATGGGTGATTAGTAATACCTTACAATGAACTGCCTGGTGGCTCTCTATCTGCAACACTTAGCTGCTCCGGAAGCACGCAAATTGAAAGGGGTCCTTGTAGATATGCAGGAACTCCCCATAGGTCAAAGTAGAGATAGTAATTGAAATTCCTCATAAAGCCAAATTATCAAACCCAAACAGGTGTACCTGGAATATACATCAGTCACACCTAACTTGTAGGGCACTTTCCAGCTTGCAAAACACTTTTAAGAGCATTTACTTATTCAACAATTAAATGTATTGCACGATTACATGTGCGAGGTGCATGGCCAGAGCTTTACAAGCCTTCTTTTATTTACTCCTTACAGTAAAATTTTATGGCAGGCACTATTATTATCCCAATCTTACACATGAGTAAACTGAGACCTAGGTGGATTAAATGCCTTGCTCAGGGTCACACAGCTAGGAAGTGGCCGAGCCAGTATTCTAAGGCCTGTGGGATCCATTCCAACCATTCTGCAAATCTTCTCTCCCTTCACATTTGCTGGGACAATTATATCACCTTGTATGTTTCTGATGCCTAAGCCATTCTTGATAAGTCTTTTCCTGATTTTTTTTAAAGATTTTATTTATTCAGGAGAGAGAGAGCATGAGGGGTTGGAGGGGAGCAGAGGGAGAAGCAGACTCCCCACTGAGCAAGGAACCTGATGCAGGACTCAATCCCAGGACCCCAAAATCATGACCTGAGCTGAAGGCAGATGCTTAACTGGCTGAGCCACCCAGGTGCCCCCTGATTTTTTTTTTGATGCCTTGTTTTTGTTTTTGTTTTTTTCTAATGTAGAGGTTACCGACTGATGACCCAAGAGCTTCGCAATTTTTGTTTTGTTTTTGTTCTAGCCTATGTTTAAAAACCTGGAGGTTTCACATTAGGAAAAAAACCAAACTCCACCTTCTCCTTGCCAATTAGACAATCTGGCATCTTTGGGATCTCATTCCTTCATTGCTCAGGGAGAACCGAGTCCTGGTCGATCCCTCTTACAACAGGATGTGTGCCAGGGGCTTGCCATGGTCTCTACTCCTCCCCCTTCTGTGGTACACCAGCCCTTCTCCCCATATCACTGATACCTCACTGGCCCCATATCTTTTGAATTTGTAACCCTCAGACTAATGAATTTGCCACTCCTATGCAATGTGACCTCATTTGTATGGGAATGTCAAGCACAATGAACAATAATAAAAATAGAATTATGCCATGTTTCCAGCATGTCTCCATATTCATTGCTCACCGTCTCCTCCCCCAAACCCAGACTGTGTGTGAAAAATGCTGAGGCTCAGAAGTCTAAAGAGACTTGCTCAAGGTCTCTCAGCCTTTTAAGGTGGGGGGGCGGTTTGGGATTTAAAACCAAGACCCAAGTCTGGGNCTCTTTCCCTCTCCCAACTACTCCCCTCAAGCACGCAGTTAGCAGTGGGGATCCATCCCTCAGCCACCTGCTGCTGCTCCCACTGTTCACAGACGGTTCCTCAGTAGGGCCTTCCCCACCCTTAGGAAGGGCCATCTAAGGCAGAGGGACAAGACAGAATGCAACTTGGGTGTCACTTCCTACGGGAGGACTAGGCAGGAGCCTATGTACCATGTTTGCATGGGACCTGGTCTGAGGCAGGCATCTCAAATGTTCCAACACCCTCAGCAGTGGGAAGGAGGGAATAAAGTCCAAGAACAACCATCACTAGCTTGGCAATACCCATTCCCTTTCTTCTACTTCCTCCTCCCCCTGACTAAGTTTGCACACCTCACACCTTTCATGACCACTCTTTCTTGGTTTGTAGACTAAAGTCAATGCAAAGCTACTGTGTCCTTAAAAATCTTTTTTCACTTAAATACTGGTGTTTAAGAAAGCAACTACAAAAAAGAAAAAAAGGCAGTCTCCTGAAAGTTGTAAAAGTGTGTTATAAAATATTATCTTGTTAATACCATTGCTAGAAAATTTCCAGAATGTTCCGTGCTAACACACGGAATATATAATAATGACTCACTTTGGTAGTAAAGTAACCTTTAACAAAAATGTTTTAAGTTATACATTGTTTGCACTTTCCCTAGATTGCAAAAGACGTTTGTGAACTACGGAGAGGCCATGATGTACAGCCTGGAAACCTGCCCAAACGCCTGGCTGAGGACCCACTCGGTGTGGGGCAGGTAGTATTCATAGATGTTGTAGTAGTAGTGGTGGGAGTAGTAAGAACAATAATAATCCTCACCTGATCTTCCTTTGTTCCTAGTTACACAGGGTTAAGGGTGTGTGTTGTTATTACAAACCATCGAACAATACAGAGAATCTTCTCTGATAACTCCATCCCCATCCCACTCTTCACCCAATAAGTAACCACCGATACCTAGTTAGTAAATACTCTTTGTCTCTGCATTTATGTGAAAATATGTGTGTGAGTGGAAATACAGACTTCATTTTGCATTTTCTTGTACACTAATTATAATTTTGTTTTTGAAATTTGCCCTTTCATCTAACAATATGTCTCTAATTTCTCTCCACACTGGGACATAGAAATCTACCTGATTATTTTTTTTGTCATTTAATAAGAATATGGGATTTATTAGTCAACTACGGTCACAATGCAATCACTATAGATCTCCCCTTCTGTATTCATCCCACCAAATGCAAAACAGAGCTGTGTGAGTCTGACTTTCTTCATGCGAGTCACCACCTTGGGTCATTCCTTTGTCAGCGGAAGCCCCTTTCTCAGTATCACAGTTCAGAGTGAGAGAATTTGAATCTTCTTTCTCAGAAGTACACATCATTGGCCATGGAATGACACACATAGAATGATCGGAACATCCAGGTGGTAGAAAAGTTTCAAATTTAAGCAAGGTTCATCCAGTGCTGCTTCCCTACGTGATACTGGTACATAGTGTCCAGTGCCCCTAGGGGCATCACCTCTCCAAAGATATACAGGTGTTTCCCCACAACCTCAGCTGAGTGGGCAGCACAGCCTATGGGAGGTGCCCCAGTGGGACTTAGCTTCTGCCACTTCATGTCACTTATATCAGTACAATGGACGTTGTCATAGAATTTGTCCCCTGCCAAGCCTCCATGGATGAAGAGCTTTGTCCCCTGCTGCCTCCATCACATGACCATGCCACAGGGATGGAGGTTTTCCAAGTGTGTCTGCCTGTGACCAGGTCAGAGTGTCTGTGTGAAACACATACTTCACAGCTCGCATGGGCTGGGCACCTCTCTCTCCACCCACAAAGACATACAACTGGTTTCTAATGGCTGCAGATGATGTGTGGAATGTTCTTGGGGATGGTGCAGGGGAGGGGGTTGCTGCTTTCCTCCGACACGGTCCCAAAGTCCTAGTTTCAGGATTCAGAACTTGTAGGCAATTTCAGTCTCCTGACTAGTCAACACCTCCAAACACTCAGATGCTATGAGGTGCATAAGCTGGCATGCTTATAATGGGGCAAGAGGCCCTCCAGGGTGGCTACATCCCACTGGTGTGTTCCTGGACCTGTGCTGTGCACATCTGAGAAGCTCTTGCTTGGATCTGCTCCCCCAACAATGAAGAGCTTCCCTCTTCTGGCATCACTAACTGGGGGTAAATATGAGTGACTGTGGCCAACCTGAGCACAGGAGCTGTCTCGGGGTTGGGGGCAGGGGTTGGTCAAGGTGTATCATGTTGCTTCCTTGGACTTGTCTCTAGGCTCCAAGACTGGCAGCAGCTTCATGGTGTCCTGTGGCAGCTAAGGATGGTGCTGGGCTTACCTGATTATTTTTTAAGGCTCACGATGTTCCTCAGTGGGGACATGTGCCATAGTTTCATTTAAGCCTTCCTCTAATGGTGAACATTCAGGCTTGCTCCCTTGCTTGATAAAAAGTGTCTCATATACAAGATGCTTTCTGTGTCTTAGCTCCTCTAATCATCTCCTTGACTTTGTAGATAGGCAGGGAGGGTCTTCATTGTCCTGGAAATATGAGATGACCAAGGCTCATAAGGAAAAAAAAAATAACATGTACACAAACAAGTATAGATAGTGGTTGCACAGAAATTTGACCCAAACCTAACATTTCAGCCTTTCCCAGCAGAGCCCTTCAGGTGGTAGTGAGTCAGTATTGTGGCTGCCAAAATCCCTTCTGCAGCTCCTCTCTTGGGACTCTGAGTAGGTCATCACTCTCTTGATCAGGAGACACTGATTATCAGACAGGTGAGGTCATGGGGCAGTAATAATGAATGACTCACAAGCGCTCATCCTTTCTCACCAAGGTTTATGTTTCTATGACCCCCTGAATAAAACTTTTGGGTAAGAAGGGTCCTTAGAGGCCACTATATCCACGCCTATTCAATGGAGAAATATAAAGCCCAGATAGGGCAATAAAACTGCCCAACGTTACATGGGAATTTAGTGGCAGAGCAAGAACTAGAATCCTGAGCATCTAGCTCCCACCCATTACATTGTACCATTTCTTGGGAGGCCCAGTAACTGAAAAAGAGTTGGGAACATATTTTAAACAATGACTTGTAATTTTTAGCATGCTAAGGGATACCTGGGAGCTTGATATAGGCAACAATCATCAACGGATGTTCAAGCCAGTAAGTGAAAAGTCACTGGGAAACTTTATAAAGGAAGACAACACTGACACCACCTGACCGCGGGTAATCATAGCATCTCATGTCTAGACATGCGATTGCCAGACACAGTGTGTCTTTTAATGGGATACAGTACGGAGTACAGAGTGTCATCACGGAAATATCCTTGCCAGAGAGATAAATAAAGAACTTCAACCTAGTCAAGATGCTAGATCTAATATCAGTTTACAGGCAACACAGGGGATAGAGAAACACATTAACTGACATTATGAAGAAGTCATCAACCAAATCCAGGAAGTGGAACATACTATAGGATAAATTATCTGGTATCATCAACACCCCCTAAAAAGTTAAAAGCTGCAAGGGAAAAAAAGAAAGCAGAGCAAGGGGAATGTAGCAGTTTTAAAAACTTAAGAGATACAGCAGTAATAACAAAATGCAATGTATAGACTTGTTTAGAAACCAGCAGTAAAAGAGATATTTTTAAGACAATTAGAGAAATCTGAATATGGACTATTATTAAATGATATAAAGAAATTATTACTAATTTTGCAAGGGGTGATAATGGCATGCTGTATACATAATATATATATGTCCTTATCTATTAGAGTTGCGTATGGAGTTATTTACAGATGAAGTGCTTTTAATTCTCTAGTTTGCTACCAATACTCCAACAAATAAGCATGTGTGTGGTAGGGGTAAAGGAATAGAAGAGGACTGGCAAAAAGTTAATAATTGTTGAAGCTGGGATTGGCAGATGAGGAGTCATGGATTATTGTCATTTCTTTTGTATATGTTTGAAAAATTCCATAATAAAGAGAGAAAACATCTCTATCCTGGTCTCACATGATACCACCGAGCCTCTGATTTGATAGGTTCCTGACGAGAATCAGGAATCTGTATTTTTTGCATAAACCTCAGGTAATTCTGATGCAAGTGGTACTGCTACCCAACTTTGAAAACCACTGATCTAAGGCCATACTACCCTGAACGCACCCAATCTCGTCTAAACCAATCTAAGTAGAGGAACATATTTTTGTTCTCTTAAACAACAAATGCATCTCCAAATTTGGGACAATTGAAGAACACAAAACAATAATGACAATAATAGAGTATAATATGCTAAATTTTAAAAATTAATGTGAGATTTTTTTTGTGATACCAAAAAAGAGGAAGAATGTATCTTTCTTAAATGCCAACTGATAAATTTAGAAAAAATGTCAGATAGAATAAGAAAACCATCACCCTGTCACCGATGAAATAACTGATTCAGACAAGGATCACCAAGGAATGTTAAAACCCTTGGTTGGAGAGGAACAGGATATTCATGCCATCTCAAAGTTTACTTCCAAATTATGAGGGGAATGTGCATTTGCAATAGAGATGTCTGACACTTGTCATCGCAGTGGAGCCACAGGACACCATGGGCATCCCAATATTATGGGAAAAGTACCAAAAATCACCTATGTGGTATGCTTGCCAAATATACTTACCTGAATCTAATCATGAGGAAGCAATCACCAAGTCCACGGTGTGGGACATTCTACAAGACAATTGGCCTGAATTCTTGCCCAAAAAACCAATGTCATGGAAAACCAAAGAATGTGGATGTTCACAGGGCTTGTCTACATGGATAAAGACTAGAGACATAACTACATGCAATATATAAACCTCGATTAAATCCTGATCCAAAAAATAAATAACACCTTAAAAGATATTTTGGAGACAATTGGGTCATTTAAAATATGGACTATATATTTGAGGACATTAAAGTTGATTTTCTGGATATCATAGCCTCAAGAGGGATATGCTGAGGGAGTTAAGGTTGAAGTATTATAATATCTGCAATTGACCTTCAGGTGGGTCTGAAAAAGAATGGATGTGTGTGTGGATGAATACATGCATTCACATACACGTACGTATTTATATAATCAGGGCCAAAAGTTAACAATTAGCATATTTAGTTAAAGGACATATGGATGTTAATTATACCAGTCTTTCAATTGTTTCTGTAGGCTTGAAAATTTTCAAAATAAGAAAATGTAGCTAAGTATTAAAAATAATAACAACAGAAATAATCATTTCAAAAAATAAAAAGAAATACATTTAAAAAACTAATTTGTTTTCTCCCTCTGGCTGTCTCTTCTTTTCCTGTTCAGGTACACTGTCAGCTTCTTACTAATCACCACCCAGCTGGGATTCTGCAGTGTTTATTTTATGTTTATGGCAGACAACTTACAACAGGTGAAGAGGACTTTTCTGGGCAGAGTGGGAGAAAAGCAGACATTCCGCTGCTAGGGCTGCATTAGCAAAATCATAGCATTCAGATCTTGGGAGGAGATGGTTTCATTTGTCATTCCGCATCAGACTACTTGGGAGTTCTCTCAGTCCTGGAAATCACTTATTAAGAGGATTATTGAGAAGCCAAAGCAACATCTGAGGAGGGTAGCCAGGATGGAAAGAGAGGCTTGTAATCATGTCCAATCAGAAATAATTGAGAATTTTTAGCCTGAAAAGTGTTGGTGAGATTCACTTTTGGTATCTCAGGTTGTCACATAGAAGACAACCAACTAAATATGAGACAAACAAGCTGCAATCTTGCCCTCATTGCATTCCCAAGAGGCATTATGAATCAATCATAGCGTTCTTTCTCGGCTTCATGGAATAAAGGGAGCATAATTGGTTTTGTGCATTCAAACAGCCAGAACTATGACAAGTGTTGTGGATGAAATATTCAAGCAGATAGATTTTGCTCAGTATTCAGAGCTTTCTAACTTTAAGGGCTATCTAAAGTTAGAGAAGATATTCTTGTGTAATCAACTTCCATTCTCTGAGTATATGAAAGGAAATCATCTGACAGGGAAGAAGAGGTTGGGTAAGATGACAAAAGGAGATTTTAAGATTCTGAGGGTTTCTTATTGTCACAGTCATGGGCACCACAGTTGGGGTCACCAGATTTGGCAAAAAACAAAAAAAAAAAACAAAAAATACACACACACACACACACACAATGCCCAGTTAAATTGGAATTTCAGGTACACAACAATTTTTTTTTTAACTATGAGTATGTCTTACAGAATATTTGGGACGTACTTTACTAAAAAGTTACTTGTTAATTATCTGAGATAGAAACTTAACTGGGTGTTTTGTATTTAATCTGACAACTCTAACTCCACTGCCCCTCATTATGTCTACATCAGATGGTGGAAGAAGCCCACATGACCTCCAACAACTGCCAACCCAGGAAGATCCTGGTGCTGACCCCCATCCTGGACATTCGCTTCTACATGCTGACAATCTTGCCCTTCCTGGTCCTGTTGGTATTTATCCAGAACCTCAGGATGCTGTCCATCTTCTCGACGCTGGCCAACGTCACCACCCTGGGGAGCATGGCTCTCATCTTTGAGTATATTATACAGGTCTGTGCCTGAAACCGACTACAGAAGGGGTTCTAAGACACCTGGGGAAGGTTAGTATCATTATGGGCAGGTGAAGGTGAGGAAGGTGACCGGCTCTGAGGAGCACCTGCTAAAGTGACATCCGTGAACGCTTTGGCCCCACAAGCTATAAGAGCTAATTGACATCATCATCATTGTCGTCACGCTGGATAACAGTGAGTCATTTGACAATTAGTTATTGAATACCTTCTGTGATCCAGGCATGGTGCAAGGCCCTGGGATTCGGCGGTAGGTGAAACTGGTGGCATATCTGCTCTCATAGAGGTCACATTCACTCGGGGAAATAAACCTCAACTAATAACCAACAAAAGTTGTAACAGTGGTAGGTTGACAAGGGATGCATGTATGATAAAGAAATTTTATTTACTTGGTGTCAAGTTCTTAACATACATTAACTCATTGAATCTTTCCAGTGATACTATTTTATGTTTTATATTTTGTAAGTACTCAGCTTATAGACAAGGAAACTGATAAGCAGAAATTAATTTTTTCACTAATTCCCATCAGTTTGCCTCCCAAGCCCGTGCTTTGCTATTATCACAGGCCCTGAAATTCCACCATTATAGCTTCATTTCTTTGAATCTGAAAGTCTTAGGGGCTATATTAGTTTCCTATTGCTGCTGTAACAAATTATCACAAATCTAGCCATTTAAAACAACACAAATTTATCTTACAGTTCTGGAGGTCTCACTGGGATAAAGTTGAGGTGTCAGCAGGGCTGGGTTTCTTTCTGGAAGCTTATGGGGGAATCTGTTTTCTTGCCTGTTCCAGGTTCTAGAGGCCGATCACATGCTTTGGCTTATGGCGACTTTCCATCTCCAAAGTCAGCAATACAAGGCTGAGTCTTTCCCATGCCACCATCTCTCTAGTTCTCTCTTTTGATCCCCTCTTCCACTTTTAAAGACCCTTGTTAATACATTGGACCCACCCAGATGACCCAAGATAATCTCCTTCTTTTAAGGTCAGCTGATTAGCAACCTGAATTCAGTCTGAAAACTTAATTCTCCCTTGCCAGGTAACATAACAGATTCATAGGTTCCAGGGGCTAGGACACTGACATCTCTGGGAAAGAGCCATTATTTTGCCCACCACAGGAGTCTATTAAAAGAACCATTCTCTCTGCATGCACATTGCTGCTGTAGTAGAAGTAATGAGAAAGAGGCATTGGAGAATGGGAAGACAGGAGACCTGAATTCTCATCTGGGCTGGGCCACTACCTTGCAGAGTAGCCTCAAGCAACTCCCTTCTCCTCCCTGGGTTCCACTTGGCCTACATGTAAAAATGTGGCAAATCAAAATGTGGTAAATACATGCCATGGTTTCCTTAAGAAGGAATGAACTTCTGGTCTACACTCGAGAGTTGGATGCTTGGGAACCTGGGTAGCTCAGCTGGTTGGCCACCTGCCTTTGGCTCAGGTCATGATCCCAGAGTCCAGGGATGGAGCCCCACATCAGGCTTCCAGCTTGGCGGGGAGCCTGCTTCTCCCTCTCCTGCTGCTGCTCCCCATTCTCATGCGCGCGCTCTCTCTCTCTCGCTCTCTCTCTCTCTGTCAAATAAATAAATAAATAAAATCTTTGGATGCTTAACCGACTGAGCCACCCAGGCGCCCCAAGAACTTTTTAAAGATAAGAAGGTTGATTCAGCTCTAGCTATCTCACAGGTGCTCATGACTGTCTCTGCTGATGGCAGGTGTGGGCCAACTTTCTACCAGGAAAAGTTAGAGGACAAATCTAAAACTATGGCAAAACCAATGCCCTTCTACTTCCTTTTAGGAGATTCCAGATCCCAGCAGCCTCCCCTTGATGGCAAGCTGGAAGACCTTCTTGCTGTTTTTTGGTACAGCCATCTTCACATTTGAAGGCGTTGGTACGGTAAGATGGATATGGGGTTTGGTGAATGGTCCCTGGTGCCCTCTGGGGAAGCCAGTGGTTCCAGATGTCTGAAAGTATTTATGAAAAGTGCAGCATATGATCTTTTCCTGGTAGAAGGGAAAATCAGGACCGTCCTGGGCACCAACCACTCCATGCACCACTCAGCCTTGAAGACTGAGTGCAAATGTACTCATTAGTCCAGCCAGAGTAGGGCACTCCTGGCAATAGAGAGTGAAAGAAAATAAAAAGGAGTGTGGCCCTTCCTGACCCTGGGCCACCTGGACAAGGACATCTGTGCCCACAGGGGAAGCCTTCTCCTTCATGAGGGGCCACATCTCTGACTACCTTTTCTTTCTCAACCTCCTTTTTACCTTTAGGTTCTGCCTCTCAAAAATCAGATGAAGCATCCACAACAGTTTTCTTTTGTTCTGTACTTGGGGATGTCCGTTGTCATCATCCTCTACATCTGCCTGGGGACACTGGGCTACATGAAGTTTGGGTCCAACACCCAGGCCAGCATCACCCTCAACTTGCCCAATTGCTGGTATGTCCCTGCCTGCCTGGGGTGATGAGGGGAGTAGAGTCATGGGATCTGAGCGTTAGCAACAGAATGTGGCTTTCCTTTGCATTGTCACTAGCACCATATATTAACTGCCAGTATTAGTAGGATGATTATTAGTAGGTTTACTAATCCAGGCATTGTGCATTATCTGGTTAAGCCCTCACAATAGCCCTATGAGTTAGCATAATTATTATCAAGTCCATTCACTAGATGAAGAAGTTGCTATTTGGAGAGGCTGTATGGAGCTTTCCCAGCTCACATTGTTTGTGAGAAGCTGAAACTTAATACTGAACCTGTCTGACTCTATGGTTCAAATACCCTAAAACAGAATGATCTGGGAGTGTTTGGGAAACATAAACAGCAACAACAAAAAGTATAACTCCAGAATAATGATCGAGGGTCCTGCAGATGGACCACTACTCAGGCCCCCAGTTCCAGAAATGGACCTAGGCTGCCATTGTTATGCCCCAGTTGGAATTTAGTTTGGAGTTCTTACATTTGATCACTCATTCATTTACTCATCCACTCATTCATCCAGCTAACATCTGGGGGGCTGGCACGCAGCATTCATCGAGTGTTAGCTATTATCGTTATTCTGTCAGGATAGTGAGTGCATTGCGACTAAGCAGTCAGTAGTGCCAAGTGTTGAAGAGCACGGGTTCTAAAGCTAAATAAAGGCATTCACATCCTGGTTCTTACGTGACCTTGGACAAGCTACCTAATCTTGCAGACCTCATTTCCATCGTCAGGAAAATGGAGATTATACTAACGCCTATGTGTATAGGGTTGGTTATGCTTCAGTAATAAACGACTCCAAAATCTCAATGGCTGAACACACACAAATGCTTAATCCTGTGCTACATGCCCATTATGGGGTGGATGGGGCTCGGCTCTGCACCATCCCCACTCAAGGACACAGAATGATGAGACAGCCACTCCCTCAAATGTTGCCATGGCAGAGAGCGCAGTGAATCATGCCCCTCACCGTGAAGCTGCTAATGGTTTCCCTGGGAAGTGACATACATCTCCTCTGCTTGCAATTCATCGGTCAGAGGAAGTCCATGGCCACATCTCATCTAAAGGGCAAGGAAGTGAAATTCTACCACTGCCTGGAAGAACGGGAAGTATTAATGAAGAGCATAAATAAATGACTGTCGAGTTATCTCGGGGAGTGACTGTGAGGATTAACTGGCTTAATATATACATATTGCTTAGAAAAGTGTTCGGCACAGGGGCAACTAGGTGGCTCAGTTGGTTAAGCGTCCAACTGTTGATCTCAGCTTAGGTCTTGATCTCAGGGTCACGAGTTCAAGACCCACATTGGGCTCCATGCTGGGTTTGGAGCCTGCTTAAAAAAAAAAAAGAAAAGAAAAATGCCTGGCACATAGTAAGTACTTGTCAAGTATTAGCTATTGTCATTGTTATGTCTCCCCACAGCCTGGTTCTTTCAGAGGTGAGTAGAGTGGTAGGGTATTCATTTCCCACAAGTCCACAGCTATAAAATAAGAAAAATACCACCAGCCCAACCCACCTCATTGTGTTGTGGTAATGACTAGGTGGGGTAATAATGTGGAATTTCTTTGAAGTCATAATTTACTTTATGCAAGTAGGATATCATTCTAATATGCTGTTCCTATTCTGGGCCATTCAAGCTGCCATTGGCTACCTTGGACAGGGCACTTTCCTTGTGGGGGACATCAGCTGGAAAACCTGGGCATCAGGTAGCATGAGAACTTCACATCTGCTCTGAACCTGGCTGGCCACCAGATTCCCCAGAGGAGCCTTAGACAAATACCCCTTCCCAATAAGAAAAAGACCAACAACCCAAGAAAAAAATGGGCATGAGCACACAGTTCACAAGCAGATTTTTTAAATGCCATTTTATATATTTGAAAAAATACTTTGTTTCCCTCACAATAAAATGCCAGAAAAAACAGAATGGCAAAGACCAACACGCGTTCACACATTGTGTTTTGACAAGGACACGGGGAAGCAAGCATTCCAATATGCTATGACAACAAAGGGGAAATATGTCAATAGCTATCCAAAGTTTAAATCACAGATACTTTTAGCCAGCATTTTTACCTCTCAGGTTGTATGTTTAATGTGCATAGATATCTATGTAACAGAATGTATTTTGCAGCATTGTTTACTAGCAAAAGACTGGGAATAATCTAAATACCCATTAATTGGGGACTGGTCAAAAAAAATTATAGACTATCTATGCAATTGGAATACCAAGCGGCTAATAAATAGAAGAGCCAAATCTCTGTGTGTGTAAGCCCATTTTTCAGGTGGAAAGTTGAGGTTCAGGGAGGTGAAGTATCTTGGCCAAGGTCACTGATAAGAAACAATCTCCAAGAAATATTGAATGAACAAAAATGGAGCTTAGTAGTGTGTAGAGGATGTTATGGTGTGTGTGTAGGTCTACCTACATTCGGTATAAGCTTTTATATACACTGATTCTTTCTGAAAGCGCTACAAGAAAATTATTAGAGGAGCTGCCTATGGAAAGAAGAATGGGAATCAAGGGTGGGAGGGAAGATTTTCACTATGACTTTTGAACTAGGAATTTTACTCTATGTAGATAGAACTTTTTAAGAAAGTTAAAGACTAAAAGTAAAAGTAAAAAAAATAAAGTAAAAGAATAAGGTAAATAAAGAATAAAGTAAAAGAATAAATACCCAGAAAGTAAAAGAATAATAGGCCTGTACAGGCCTATTGGATCCAAATCTCCGGGAATGTGTACTTTTAATGAGCTTCCCAGGTGGCTCTGATGGCAGGTCAGGCCTGAGCCAGTTCTGTAACTCAGTGGCAGGTACCAGCTTCTGAGCATTGAATGAGTCCTGAATGGCCCTGCCCAGGAGCCACATCAAATTTCACGTCCTATCCATCTGCCTGCAGGCTGTACCAGTCGGTCAAGCTGATGTACTCCATCGGCATCTTCTTCACCTACGCCCTCCAGTTCCAGGTGCCAGCCGAGATCATCATCCCCTTTGTCATCTCCCAGGTGTCAGAGAGCTGGACACTGTTTATAGACCTGTCTGTCCGCACAGCCTTGGTCTGTCTGACCTGTGAGTAGGATAAAAGGGCACTCTTCGGGGCGCCTGGGTGGCACAGCGGTTAAGCGTCTGCCTTCGGCTCAGGGTGTGATCCCGGCGTTCTGGGATCGAGCCCCACATCAGGCTCCTCCGCTATGAGCCTGCTTCTTCCTCTCCCACTCCCCCTGCTTGTGTTCCCTCTCTCGCTGGCTGTCTCTATCTCTGTCGAATAAATAAATAAAATCTTTAAAAAAAAAAAAAAGGGCACTCTTCGCTCCAAGCTGTGGCTGCTAGTCACATTGGCATCTACTCCCCTATCACTGGCTCTGCCACTTATCTTCTTTGTGACCTTGGCCAAGATACTTCACCTCCCTGAACCTCAACTTTCCACCTGAAAAATGGGCTTACACATGGAAGTATCCATTGGCTGGTTTATAGGAGAAAGAAGTACCATTCATTCAACTATATTCTTATGTGCCTGCTGGATGCCAGGCACCATACTGACATTGCTCATGGCAGCCTAGCAACATAATATTACCAACTTGAGGAAAAATGGCCTAGAGAGTTTAGGTAACACACTCAAATCATATAGCTGCTAAGTGACAGAGCTGGGAATTGAGCACAAGTTGTATAGCACCTAAGCCTGTTTTCCATCGTGTGCCGTATTCCTTCCTGTCATAAATTAAGATCAAGTCCCTTATCATAAAGTGGCCTTGAACTGTAGGAGAAAACAAGGGGCTGATTGTTAAAGTCTTGGAGATCATTTTTTGGGTGCAATCTTTTTTCCTCTCCTCCTCCCATCTTCCTTCCTTAACGCTTTCTTCATTCATTGATTCACTCATTCATTCTACATTAGGCACTGTTGTAGATGTTTGGGAAACATCATGAACAGGGCTGGGGACTTTTTTCTCTGAAGCATGTCCAGAGAAAGAACATCAGAAAAGGTGCCCCATGAGGAAAGAGGGAAAGAACTAGGGACGTTCTGCCTGGAGAAGCAAAGGCTTGGGGAACTTCTTTATCTGTCCTCAAACACCTGTGGTATATTGTGCAAGAGAGAGAGAAAATTTAGTCTTAAAGATTCCAGGAGTTGGAGTTTAAAGTTGAGGAAATGCAGTTTCGGTTCAAGGTCAGGAGAAACCGTGTGATTGTTGGAGCCTGCATCAGGAGAATATGCTATCAGATGTTATGCTGCA
This sequence comes from Ursus maritimus, assembly GCF_017311325.1. Lineage (NCBI taxonomy): Eukaryota > Metazoa > Chordata > Mammalia > Carnivora > Ursidae > Ursus > Ursus maritimus. The sequence goes on from NW_024423897.1 coordinate 21,922,266, forward strand.
CGTCAGTGGATTTCTAGACGCAGAAACAACACACCTGCTGGCTTAAGGTATTACAGAGTTTCCGGTCTGTACCAAGACATTAAGGACCTGTAGCTCTATTGTTTTGAGATCATTCCTAATAGGAAGGGTCTGAGTTGAAGAGAAAACCTGAGTAGTTCAGGCCACCTGAGATCAGGAAAGGCAGTGCTAGACAGAGCTGACCGTCTAATGACAGGCCCTGCTTCTGTTATATGCCGGATGACCCCTTCCTCCTCCTTTATTTGGCTGTCAATTCCATTATCCTTCCTTCATTCAACAGTCATTTGCTGAGCACCTACTGTATGTCTGGCATTGTGCCAGGCACTGGGGATACCATAATGAATAATAAAGAAGACATGTTGAGTAAGAAATATATGCAAGGAAATAATTAAACACATTGTGATGAATGTTAAGATGGTACCTAATGATGTACCCTATGATGGTTAAGATAAGAAGAGGGTGCTCTGAGAACACATTAGAAGGTCCTATACTTTAGCTGAGGCCAGGTCAGGGAGTCCTCTCCAGTGGAGAGATATCTCAGTTAAGACCTAAGAGATAGGGGCCCCTGGTGGCTCAGTTGGTTGAGCGTCTGCCTTCAGTTTAGCTCATGATCCCAGGTTTCTGGGATGGAGCCCCGCATCAGGCTACCTCCTCAGCAGTGGGTCTGTTTCTCTCTCTCCCTCTGCCCCTCCACCAAAATAAAATAAAATAAAATAAAATAAAATAAAATAAAATAAAATAAAATAAAATAAAATAAACCTTAGACATAAGTAGAAGGTAGAAGGAAGAATGAAGAATGTACCACGTGTAGGAAGTAGGCTGTGCACAGATCTGAGGCAAGTACTTACGTATGGCCTCTTTGGAGAACTAAAAACAGTGGGCAGTGATAAAACATGAAGCCAGAGGACCTGGCAGTGCCCAAGTTGTCAGAGACCTTGTGCTAAGGAGATCAGGAAATGGAGAGCCATGGAAAGTCTGTGAGCAGTGAGTTGGCATGACCAAATAGGATCTTGATAGAGAACTCCTCCAGTCTACCTTGCATTATAGCTTTCCTTTAAAATATTTTCTCTGCCCTGTCAGTGTGAGATCTCCTGGAGAACAGATTCTTCTCTGTGCCTCCTCCAGGCACAATTTATTAAATATCTGAGAAGGGAAAGCTGTAGATGGAACCATCCCATCAGAGGGGGTGACAAATTCTCAACTGCGAGAGTTGATGAGTTTCTCTCATTCTCTGATTGGATTTGTTGCAGCAATTTCAGAAAGAGGTGAGGTTTTCTTCAAATCCAGCGAGCTACTATGAGTGCTTTCCAGGACAGTTTTTCCCTAATTTGTTCATAGGAAAATCATACAGTTATGCAAAGTGAAATCACAGAAGTAGTATAGTTATTCATTCATACATTATTGAAATTGGACGCCCCTGGAAAATTCATGATGTATGTTCATCATCTGTATAAAAGATTTAAGAAGATGGTGTTTTAGAAGAGATGCGGAGGGGGCAGCTATTGCTGTCTTCATGTTTTATGTTCTTTTTAATTACCAGAATCATTCTAGGAGTAAGAAAACAAGTAGCTGAGATTCTGACAACAAAGCCATCTCTCGTTTTTTATTCATTCTTGCTTCTAGACAGTGTTTGTATTTTGTAGAGTAGTACAAATTCACAGTAGATTCCGTGTCTGGGTGAGAGCGCCTATGATGTACAAGTTCTTTCATATACAAGGGATGCAGCATAGGAGAGTGGAAAGAGCCTTAGACAGGCGTTCGATGGATTCCCATCTCAGAGAATGTGTGACCTTGGCCACATCCCATTCCCTCCAGAACTCTAGATTCTCCCATCTTTTTAATGAGAAGGTGATAATAGGTGGTAGAGGAGCCTTTCTAATAACCATTATATGTGAAAAACCCAATAGATAAAACATAAAAGGAGAGCATCTATATTGGCTTTTATTTTTTTTTAAAGATTTTATTTATTTATTTGACACAGAGAGAGACAGCCAGTGAGAGAGGGAACACAAGCAGGGGGAGTGGGAGAGGAAGAAGCAGGCTCCCAGCGAAGGAGCCTGATGTGGGGCTCGATCCCAGGACTCTGGTATCACGCCCTGAGCCGAACGCACACGCTTAACGACTGAGCCACCCAGGCGCCCCTATATTGGCTTTTAAAACAGAGGGGGGAGTCCAGAACCACAGTGCCTGACCTACTGCTCATATCTGCAATGGGACTCTTTCCCACATTTCCAAAATGGTCTGGCATCCGTGGGATTATAAGGCTCCAAAGAAATGGTTGGTTTCTGAACTTCTTTCTTGCAGGAACAATCAGTGATTCTAAATTTCTTCTCTCTCTGCAGGTGTCTCAGCCATCCTCATCCCCCGCCTGGACCTGGTCATCTCCTTTGTGGGCTCCGTGAGCAGCAGTGCCCTGGCCCTCATCATCCCACCCCTTCTGGAGCTCATCACCTTTTATGCTGAAGACATGAGCTGCGTCACCATTGCAAAGGACATCATAATCAGCATCCTGGGCCTTTTGGGGTGTGTATTTGGAACATACCAAGCCCTCTATGAGTTGATCCAACCCATCAACCATTCCATAACCAACTCCACAGGTGTCTATGCATAATTATATATTTTTATTCTAATAACGCTCCCTTCCCTCCCCAACTTTACTTCCATTGTGGGTGTTATATACATTCATCAAACCCCAACATCTCTATATTAATTAGCGACTTCTTCGTCTTTCTAAGAGAAATGTACGTGACACACGTCAGTACTCATTCCTCTCAGACCATGCCTTTTTTGGTTTTGGCTTTCCTCAGAGGTCTTTTGTACCTATGAACCAAAACCACATTCAACCATTTGTATCATCAGCCTCATTTACTAGGAAAAGTGATGTCATTTGCCCATGATATCCCTGGAAACAGACCAAGCATAAATGTAAATGCAAAAGCAATTGTTTTCTACCTTCTGCAGTTGCTTCCCTTAGAGTGCAAGAGTTAGAGAAGTGGATGTTGGGGGAAGTAGGGTTTTCTATTTGAATGTTCTTCTAAGTGGAAGAGTCACAGACAGAACAAAAACAGAACTTAGCAGTAATTTTATCCAACCATTTGGCTCTGCCACTAATTCCCTATGGGATCCTGGGCAAGTTCTTCCCTCTCTGTCTCAGTTTTCGCATCTATGAAATGAGGGACTGGACTAATTGGTTGTTAAGGGTTCATCTAGATCTAACATTCTGAAAGTGAAAAAAAGAAATTAATTTATCCTTCAACCACATGTGTGAAAATCAAAATGTTTGCCATCTAGCAAGCCATACTATTGCCCTGGAGATGTGGGCCTACCAGAAGTAGGGTAAAGGATACCAACATATTTCTTAGCAATCTGTCATTATGGTGACTTCCCTACCTAGAAGGACATTATCTCTTTCTCTCTCTTTTTTCTCTCATATCTGAAGGCCACTTAGAACTGTTTAGGCTGAAGAGGCTGTGCAATTTGTGTGAGAGAGAAGGATTTCATCGTGTGCAAGGACTACTGACCTACTTAAAAAAAATTATACCTAGTTTTAGAAAGGGTTTTGAAAAACAGACAACCTCGTACTCTGCAGTTGGGAGTATACATTGTTATGGCTTTTCTGAGGGACAATTTTATAATACATAAGTTTTTACATATGTGGCGCTCTGACCCACTAATCCTGGGAATTTATCCTAAGTATGTTTTGTGTTTGCAAAAATTTATGCAAAAGGAGAGCTTGTATTTTTTATAATATTAAAAAGTTGGAAACACAAATCCAACGTTAGGTTAAATTATGACTCATCCAAAATAAAATGGTGCGATGTCCCCACACATTGCAAAAATACATCCATTGATAGGCAAATATATTTGTTATTGATCAGTGGGAAAAGGCTGGTTTATTAAAAACAGTATGCAAACTAAAACTAGACAAAGACATTAGGAGAAAATAAAGTTACAGATCAAAATGTTTCATGGACATACATGTAAAAATTGCAAATGAAATTTTAGCAAATCAAATTCAACAATATATTAAAAGGGTAATGCATCAGGGCAGAATTGGATTTGTCCTAGGAATAAAGGGTTGGTTTAATATTTGAAATCAGTGTAATTCACCATTATTAACAAACTAAAAAAGAGAAATAAATAATTATCTCAATAGACACAGAAAAGAATTTGGCAAAATCCAACATCTATTCTTAATATAAAACTCCCAGCACCTAGGAATAGAAGGGAACTTTCACAACTGGTAAAAAGCATCTATGAAAACCTACAGCTAATGTCATACTTGATGGAAAAAATTGAATGCTTTCCCTGTAAGAAAGATCAGAAGCAAATCAGAGACATCTACTCTCACCGCTTCTATTCAATATTGTGCCAGATATCTAGACAATGAAATTAGGCAAGAAAATGAAATAAATGGCATCCAGATCAAAGAAAGAAAGAACTGTCTTTATGTCTTTATGAAGATGGCATGATACCAATATAGAAAACCCAATGGAATCTACAAAAGAAGCTACTACTAATTGGTTTGCAAAGCTTCAGGACACAGGGTCAATATACAAAATCCAGTTGTATTTCTCTGTACTAGCTGAGAGCAATCAGAAATTGCACTTATAATCACATCAAAAATGTGCAATAATGGGGGATAAATCTGATGAAAGATATGAAACATCTGTTAAAGACTATACAATCTTCATAAAGACAATAATATATTGCTAAAGGAAATTAAATAAATGGAGAGGTACACTTTGTTAATGACTCAGAAGACTCTTTGTGGTTAAGATCAATTCTCACCAAATTCAGCAGGCTTTTTTTTTTTTTTAAGTTGACAAACTGATTCTAAAATTCACATGAAAATGTAAAGGACCTAGAATAGCCAAAATATCTTTGAAAAAAAGAACAAAGATCAAGATCAGCAGGCTTTTTTTTTTTTTAAGTTGACGAACTGGTTCTAAAATTCACATGAAAATGTAAAGGACCTAGAATAGCCAAAATATCTTTGAAAAAAAGAACAAAGATCAAGGAGCTAACACTGTCTGATTTCAAGAATTATAACAAAGCTATAGTAAGCAAAACTGCATAGTGTTGGTGCCAAGACAGACAAATAGATGAATAGACCAGAATAGAGCCCAGAATAAATTCTACCCATATGTGGGCAACTGATTTTTGACAAAGGTGCAGAGGCAAAGTAGTAGGAAAGGACTGCCTTTTCAAGAAATGGAACTACAAAAATTGGATATCAATATGCCAAAAAAAATCCATACTTTACATTATATATATTAATCAACTCAAAATAGACCTATGGATATTAGGCCTAAATATAAAACCTAAAACTATAGAATTTTTAGAAGAAATCATAGGAGAAAAATTTTGTGACCTTGGGTTAAGCAAAGATTTCTTAGCTACAACACCCAAAGCACAATCCATTAAAGAACAAATCACTAAAGTGGACTTCATCAAAATTAAAACTTTTGCTCTTCAAAAAACACTGTTGAAAGGATGGAAGGAAAAGCCACAGTCTGAGAGAAAATTGTTGCAAAGTTATGTCTATTGAAACACTCATACCCAGAATACATGAAGAACTCTCAAAGCCCAGTGATAAGGAAACAACTTATTTTTTTTAATAGGCAAAGGTTTGAATAGACCCATTACCAAAGGAGATATATGGATGGGAAATACGCATATGAGAATATTTTCAACATGATTAGTAATTAGGGAAATCCAAATAAAAGCCATGATGAGATACCACTGCATACATAAAATTTAAAAGATTGACCATACTAGTGTTGGCAAAGATGTGGAGGAACTGGAACTCCCATAAAAGGAAGCAAATACCTATAAAAAGACTTGTACATAAATGTTCATGGTAGCTTTAGCATAGTAGAAAATGCAACCTGTTCTGTAGCGACAGAAAGCAAATCTGGTTTCTGAAAGGGGAAGGGGTGGGTAGAGTGAGTGGGAGGTATTACAGAGGGGCATGAGGAAACTATTGAATGTTATGGATAATGTGTTCATAATTTTGATTGTGAGGATGGTTTCCCAGGGGTGTGTATATATTTCAAAACTTACCAATTATACACTTTAGATATGTGCAGTCTAATATTAACTGTACCCCAATACAGCTGCTAAAAATGTGAAGCATGATTCAATTTTGGTTCTTTTTTAAAAAGAAGTCATTTGCATATATAGTCAAGCACTTTTGAAGGGTATGCAGAACATAAAACGTTATTTTCACCAAGTTGATTGAGTTAGGAGTGAAATTCAATGCTTTTTTTTTTTTTTTGCTTGCCTGTGTTACTGTATTTTTAACAGTAATGTATTAATTCACAATTAAAGAAACTTCATGTGAGGAGAAATTGTAATGATTTGTTTCACTATTATGGAAATACAATGTTAACAAAATTTATTTTTAACTCATATGGGAAAGTACATAAAGCACAAATGTACAGTATAATGAATACTTCTAGGTGTCACTTTTCAGCCCCCCCTTCTATAACATGATTGATGCTATGAAACACCAGGAATCCCAGCTGGAGTTAGCAGAGTTCTCATTCACAGTGCATCATCATCCATTTACCAATGGTCAGATGTCAAGCAACAAGCTCTTGGAGAAGATGTTAAGTGGCTATGAAAGAAAGGGAGGTAGAGCGGATCATCCTATTACTAGATAAGAAAGCTTTAACCCAATAATAAAATCTTTGCTCTTTGGAGACCCAGACCACAAGCGTGGAAAAAGTGAGGCTTTGAGAAATACATGAAGCCTTCTTATAGAATATAGAGCGATAAAATACAGATAAGACAGTATGGTTTATGACTTTAGGGTAGGGGATGGTCATACACCTTGTTGAGATTCTAATGGAAGCCATAGATCCTCCTTCATAAAATTCACATATATACACACGTGCTAAGTTTTATGTGCAATTTCGGGAGCAATCACAAAGTCCATGAAGTTAATAGACCCTGGATTGCAAAAGAAGCTCTGGAAAAAGGAATGCAAGAATCTCCGCTTCTCATAGCATTGAACAATCTACAGATAGTGGATAACCTACTTTGGCACTAAGGTTTGCATGCAAAATAAAGCAATGCAAAATCAGATTAGGGAAGTAAGCCACCAGACAATGAACGTCAGGCACCATATGACTGGCGCGACACACACTATCTGATTGCACCTTACGTTCTGAAGATCACTGATAGGACCCAAACTGGCCATTCCAGTTGCAACGATGTAGGCTGAATTCTCTGCGGCTACGTGCTTCTTTGGCAAAAACTGGGACCCAGGAGCTGGAATAGAGATATTTTAGAGGATACTGAGGATGGAGGGGGATTCCTGCCCCTGCCCAGGACCTTCAGAAATATTTCCCATTGCAGTTCTCTGCTGGACAAATGTGATCGGCCTTAAAATGATAGAGCTGGACTACGGTTGGGGTGTAGAGTGGAATGATACACAAAATCATTTTAAAGAGAGGTTTCTTTGGTCTTCAGCAAGCCCACTGAAAGAAGGAGCAATAAGAGAACTGGGGTTGCTACAGAACTCATGTTGAGATTGCTCAGGCAACACAAGCCCTGCCTGGGCGGGGGGCTGTTGGGCAACAGAAGTCACCCACGTGAAATGGAGGCATTCAGAGTCACTTGACTCCAAGTGTACATTAGTGACACAAGTGCAACGGTTTATAAGTCACAGTGTCCCTGGCAACGAAACTGAAAGGCAAATTCCTAGGGACGCACAAAATTTGTTCTTGACAAACAATGTCCAGGCTGACTCAAACCTACACAGGAGAGCCTCAAGCAAGTCCCTGAGTTCAAAGATAAAGAAAATGGGTGAGGGGGCAGAACTTCTGCCTGGTATGCCAATACCACTTGAAAGTGAAATTGAGGTGATAGGACTCTTAGAAGGGAAGATCTTCAGGAGGACTCCAACTTAAGAAGCTGGACTTACAGGTCAGGCTGTTAAGCTACCAGACAAGGAACCTCAGGCACCAGGTGACCGGTACTGCTTACACTCTCTGATGGCAATCAGCACTCTGAAGATCACCGACAGGACCCAAACTGATCAGTCTAGTTGCAACAATGGAGGATAAATTCTCCACTGTCTGTGCCACTTTGGCAAAAACTGGCAAAAACCCAATTGCAAGGCCCTGGGTGATCTGGTGCCTCTCCACCTCTCCAGCTTCTTCCTGCAGCAGCAGCACCTTTTCCTTCCAGTCTTAACAGCCCTTGTCGAGTTCCCTAAAACACCATGTTCCCCCTAGCTGCGGAGCTTCCACATACACTATTCCTCTCTTTCCCTGATTCATTCCTCCTCATTTCTCAGATGTCAGCTACCACTTCCTCAAGAAAACCCTCTCTGACTTCACGCACCCACCCAGACTCTGCAGTCCCCAGGAACTTCTATTTTGTAACACATCACAGTTGCGGTATTTATTTGTTTGTCTCCCTTCCTGGACTGAAGTTGCATGAGAGCTAGCGCATAACCTTTTTGTCCCTCCAAATGGGAACTTCAGCAATATATTTTTACAACTTTTTCCTTTGAAAAAAATTCAAGGTGGCAAAAATAATACAAAGTTCCCAATATACCTTTCACCTAGCTTTCACTAATGTTAACATCTTACAGAACCCCAATACAAGGGTCAAAGCCAAGTAAGTAACATAGGTGAAATCCTGTTTCTGGGCCTTTTTCTAATCCAGCATCCAATTCAAGAGCCCACAGTTTCTTTATTCTCTCTAATCTGTGACTGTTCCTCAGTCTTTCCTTACTGTTCATGGCCCCGCACTTTTGAAGAACACTGCCATTCACTTTGTAGTGTCTCTCAATTTGGGTTTGTCTCCTCTTTTCTTCTCACTGAGGTTAACCTATTTTTGACAAGACCACAGCAGTTTCATTGTGCTTCATCAGTGCACCATATCAGGAGGTGCACACGGTCAATGTCTTATTACTAGTGATGTTAACTTAGTGATGTACATTTGGTTAAGATGGCGTCTGCCAGTTTTCTCACTAAAAAGTGACTGTTTTCCCCTTTGCACTTCGTATCTTGTAAGGAAACACCTTGAAACCATGAAAATCCTTTTTTGTTTTGTTTTGTTTTGTTTTAGAGAGAAAGAGAGGGCATGAACACACGAGCTGGGATGGGGAGAGTGGGAGGAGATGGGGAGAGAGAGAATCTCAAGCACATCCCTGCTGAGTGTGGAGCCCAATGGGGAGCTCGATTTGACCCTGAGATCATGACCTGAGCCCAAATAAGGGTCGGTTGCTTAACCAACTGAGCCACCCAGGCACCCTGCAAAATCCTGTTTTTAATCATACTTTGACCCAATAATTTTAGTATCCATAGGTATTCCTTGTTATTACAATGTTATTTGCCTAAGGGTGATTTTTTTTTCTTTTCCTGACATTCCTTCTACATTTAACTGTGATTCTATTGTGAATAGACTCATGGATTTTTCTTTAATTCAATGGATTAGAATGCATTACTGTCATTATTTATTTTATTGCTCAAAATGTCCAAGATTTGACCATTGAAAACTCCTTCAAGTTGGCTCCCATGCCCTTTCAGTATGCCCTGATGCTCTCATTACCCACAATATATTTATTTTTTCAATCCTAACATACACATATTTTCAGAATTGCTGACCCCTACTCCTGTGAAAAACAGATTGACTAATTCGAGCCCAATATTTGTGTGCAGATCCATTGGTCTTTAGCTTTATAGTATCCCATTGAAATACTATAACTTCAGTTAGTTACCTTTCTTACTCACCTCCTTCAATGCAGTTGCGTTCATTTGAAATACAATTCGTTTGTTATTGTTTGTATTCCATATTGAATTTCCCTCATCTCCTGGATGATCTTAATCATGTTCTGGGTGTGAGGAACATTGTTATGGTTCTAAGAGTCACAGTTACACAAAACAATCTCATTGGTCCTGGCTCATATTTACTAATGAGCAAATGCACATATATTTATTTATATCCACCCCTTCTGTCTTACGTGAAAAGTAGCACATTACACTTCTCTGAACTTTGCACGTAACACTATATCCTGGAAATAACTCCATATCAATTCAAAGATCTTCCTCATTCTTTTGTTTTATTAACATATAATGTATTTTTTGCTCCAGGGGTCCAGGTCTGTGATTTCTCAGTCTTACACAATACACAGCACTCATCACAACACATACCCTCCTCAATGTCCATCACCCAGCCACCCCATCCCTCCCGTCTCCTCCACTCCAACATCCCTCAGTTTGTTTCCCGAGATTAAGAGTCTCTTATGGTTTGTCTCCCTCTCCGATTTCTTCTTGTTTCATTTTTTCCTCTCTTCCCCTATGATCCTCTGCCTTGTTTCTCAAATTCCACATACCAGAGAGATCATATGATAATTGTCTTTCTCTAATTGACTTATTTCGCTTAGCATAATACCCTCTAGTTCCATCCATGTCATTGCAAATGGTTAGACTTCATTTTTGATGGCAGCATAATATTCCATTGTGTATACAGTTCATTTTTACCCTTGCTTCCCTTGCCTTTGGTGATGTGTCCAGGAAGAAGTTGCTGTGGCCAAGGTCAAAGAGGTTGCTGCTTGAGTTCTCCTCAAGGATTTTGATGGATTCCTGTCTCACAATAGGTCTTTCATCCATTTTGAGTATATTTTTGTGTATGATGTAAGGAAATGGTCCAGTTTCATTCTTCCGCATGTGGCTGTCCAATTTTCCCAATACCATTTGTTGAAGAGACTGTCTTTTCCCCATTGGATATTCTTTACTGCTTTGTCAAAGATTAGTTGACCATAGAGTTTAGGGTCCATTTCTGGGCTCTCTATGCTGTTCCATTGATCTATGTGTCTGTTTTTGTCCCAGTACCATATTGTCTAGATGATTACAGCTTTGTAATAGAGCTTGAAGTCTGGCATTGTGATGCCACAGCTTGGTTTTCTTTTTCAACATTCCTCTGCTATTCGGGGTCTTTTCTGGTTCCATACAAATTTTAGGATTATTTGTTTCAGCTCTGTGAAAAAAAAATGATGGTATTTTGATAGGGATTGCATTGAATGTGTAGATTGCTCCAGGTAACATACACATTTTCACAATATTTGTTCTTCCAATCTGTGAGCATGGAACGTTTTTCCACTTCTTTGTGTCTTCCTCAATTTCTTTCATGAGTATTCTATAGTTTTCTGAGTACAGATTCTTCGCCTCTTTGGTTAGATTTATTCTTAGGTATCTTATGGTTTTTGGTGCAAATGTAAATGGGATCAACTCCTTAATTTCTCGTTCTTCTGTCTCATTGTTGGTGTATAGAAATGCAACTGATTTCTGTGCATTGATTTTATATCCTGCCACTTTGCTGAATTCCTGTATGAGTTCTAGCAATTTTGGGGTGGAGTCTTTTGTGTTTTCCACATAGAGTATCATATCCTCTGCAAAGAGTGAGAGTTTGACGACTTCTTTGCTGATTTCAATGTCTTTTATTTCTTTTTGTTGTTTGATTGCTGAGGCTAAGACTTCCAGTACTATGTTGAACAAAAGTGGTGATAGTGGACATCCCGGCCATGTTCCTGACTTTAGGGGAAAAGCTCTCAGTTTTTCCCCATTGAGAATTATATTTGCTGTGGGTTTTTTATACATGGCTTTCATGATATTGAGGTATATACCCTCTATCCCTACACTGTGAAGAGTTTTAATCAAGAAAGGATGCTGTACTTTGTCAAATGTTTTTTCTGCATCTATTGAGAGGATCATATGGTTCTTGTACTTTCTTTTATTAATGTAGTGTATCACATTGATTGATTTGCGGATGTTGAGCCAACCTTGCAGCCCAGGCATAAATCCCACTTGGTCATGGTGAATAATCCTTTTAATGTACTGTTGGGTCCTATTGGCTAGAATCTTGGTGAGAATATTTGCATCCACGTTCATCAGGGATATTGGTCTGTAATTCTCCTTTTTGGTGGGGTCTTTGTCTGGTTTGGGGATCAAGGTAATACTGCTCTCATAAAATGAGTTTGAAAGTTTTCCTTCCGTTTCTATTTTTTGGAACAGTTTCGGAAGAATAGGTATTAATTCGTCTGTCAATATTTGGTAGAATTCCCCTGGGAAGCCATCTGGCCCTGTGCTCTTGTTTGTTGGGAGATTTTTGATTACTGCTTTAATTTCCTTGCTGGTTATGGGTCCGCTCAGGTTTTCTTTTCCTTCCTGCTTCAGTTTTGGTAGTTTATACATCTCTAGAAACGCTCCCGTTCCTTCTAGATTGTCTAATTTATTGGCATATAATTTCTCATAATATGTTCTTATAATTGTTTGTATTTCTTTGGCATTGGTTGTGATCTCTCCTCTTTCATTCATGATTTTGTTTATTTGGGTCCTTTCTCTTTTCATTTTGATAACTCTGGCCAGGGGTTCATCAATCTTATTAATTCTTTCAAAGAACCAGCTCCTACTTTTGTAGATCTGTTCTATTATTCTTTTGGTTTCTGTTTCATTGATTTCTGCCCTGATCTTTATTATTTCTCTACTACTACTAGGTTTAGGCCTTATTTGCTGTTCTTTCTCCAGCTCCTTTAGGTGTAGGGTTAGGTTACATATTTGAGATCTTTATTGTTTCTTGAGAAAGGCTTGTATTACTATATACTTCCCTCTTAGGACTGCCTTTGTGCATCCCAAAGATTTTGAACAGTTGTATTTTCAGTTTCATTTGTTTCCATGAATTTTTTAAATTCTTCTTTAATTTCTTGGTTGACCCATTCATTCTTTAGTAGGATGCTCTTTAGCCTCGACGTATTTGAGTTCTTTCCAACTTTCCTCTTGTGATTGAGTTCCAGTTTCAAAGCATCGTTGTCCAAAAATATGCAGGGAATGATGCCAATCTTTTGGTAACAATTGAGACCTGATTTGTGACCCAGGATGTGGTCTATTCTGGAGAATGTTCCATGTGCAGTGGAGAAGAATTTGTATTCTGTAGCTTTGGGATAGAATGTTCTGAATATATCTGTGAGGTCCATCTCAACCAGTGTGTTATTTAAAGCCCTTATTTCCTTGTTGATCTTTTGCTTAGATGACCTGTCCATTGCACCGAGGGGGGTGTTAAAGTCCCCTACTATTATCATATTATTATCGATGTGTTTCTTTGATTTTGTTATTAATTGGCTTATATATTTGGGTGCTCCCATGTTAGGGCCATAAATATTTACACTTATTAGATCTTCTTGTTGGATAGACCCTTTAAGTATGATATCATGTCCTTCCTCATCTCTTATTGCAGTCTTTGGTTTAAAATCTAATTTGTCTGATGTAAGGATTGCCACCCCCAGCTTTCTTTTGATATTCATTAGCGTGACAAATGATTTTCCACCCCCTCACTTTAAATCTGGAGGTGTCTTTGGGTCTAAAATGAGTGACTTGCAGACAGCATATGGATGGGTCTTGCTTTTTTATCCAATCTGATACCCTGTGTCTTTTGATTGGGGCATTTAGCCCATTTACATTCAAGGTAACTTTTGAAAGATATGAATTTAGTGCCATCGTATTGCCTGTAAGGTGACTGTTACTGTATATTTCTGGTCTATGTTACCCTGGGGCTCTCTGTTTAGAGGACCCCTTTCAATATTATTGTAGGGCTGGTTTGGTGATTGCAAATTCTTTTAGTTTGTTTATCCTGGAAGCTTTTTATCTCTCCTCCTATTTTCAATGACAGCCTAGCTGGATAAAGCATTCTTGGCTGCATATTTTTCTTGTTATTGTACCCTGAATATATCATGCCAGTCCTTTCTGGTCTGCCAGGTCTCTGTGGATAGGTCTGCTACCAATCTAATGCTTCTACCGTTGTAGGTTACAGACCTCTTGTCTCGAGCTGCTTTCAGGATTTTCTCTTTGTGTCTGAGATTTGTAAGTTTTACTATTAGATGTTGGGGTGTTGACTTATTTTTATTGATTTTGAGGGGGGTTCTCTGAGCCTCTTCCGCATTCTTTTTTATAGCTAAAGTACTCAGTGTGGACATACTGTGGTTTATTCACTCACTTTCTTATAGACATTTACATTTCCAGTCTTTGTGGTCACAGTGCTGCAATGAATAATCATGTGCGGGCGTATTTTTGTATTGCTGGAAGTGTGTCTTCAGAGGGAATTCCCAGTGGTGCAATGTTGGGTCAAAGAGTAAGCGTTTTTGAAGTTTGGTTAGGTACTGACAAAATCCTGTCAAGAATTGTACCACTTTGCATTCCCACCAGCGGTGTAGGGATGTCTGTCTCCCTATAGCCTTGCCTAGCTGTGTGGTTGTACTTCCATTGTTCACCAGTCTGAGATGTGACATTCTCTCTATTGTTTCAATTGACATTTCTCTAATCATGGGTAAGTTTGTACATTTTTCATGTTGAAGGGCCATTTTTACATGTTAGTGTGAGTGTGTGTGAGAGAGAGGAGAGTTGTCTACTCATGTTTTTTCTCAGTTTTTCTATTAGGTTTTTATTCCCTTGAATGTTTCATTCTTTTATAATTTAGAAATATTAACGCTTTGTCTATGATATGTGCTGTAAATGTTTTCTTCCAGTCTTTCGACTTTATGGTATTTCTTAAGCAGCAACTTTTTTTCTTTTAATGTAGTCAAATGTATCAATCTTTTATCACCTCTGGGTTTTTCACCTGTTTTCTTTTAGTACTTGTATGGTTTCATTTTCTGACATTTAGACCCTGGATCCATTTGGAGTTTATTCTGCATATGGTGTGAAGTATGAATCTATTTTCAACTTTTTCTAAATGGCTTTGAGTTGGCTCAGTACCATTCCTTAAAGTCTATTTTGCCTGTGAATTGAGATTTTTTTTGTCCCCTCCCCAATGAGACCTGGGGGAACATTTGACCCAAGAGCCTGGCATGACATGGAAAGATACACTGAGCTAATGAGATTCCATTCTAGGATATGAACTGAGAACAACTCTGAGAATCAAGCCAAAAAAGCCAAAAGGGGTAAAGACTGGCATGGTCACAGAGTAATAGGAAAGCAAAAAAGCAAACCCAGGACACCGGACAGTGGCGAGGCCGAATGAAGCAGGGATAACAAGCAGCTCACAAGGTGGAAACAGAAGAGACAGTCCCTGGAATCACCTCGGCTCATCTGTGCCGCCATAACCAACCCTTCCAGCAGGAACAGCCCACCGCAAACAAGCTCCTAAAATCCCAAGACGGACAAATAGGCAGCCAAGACAAGGAGGAATTCTCAGGAAGTTAAAAAGCTTTATTGCCATTCCAGGCTTCAAATGAGCCCAGAAGCTGGGAGCGATCCATGGGTCAGTAGGCTGTCGTGGAGGACGGGATGATGGACAAACCCAGGCACCTGATGTGAGTTTACCCCTTTTCGTGGGATCCTTGCTCCACAGAGCAGCTGCTGGTGGGTTCCAACTCTTCAGTGGTTACCCCATTCACCCCGACAACATTCCTAGGCTGGGGCAGCTCACATCTCTGAGAGGCTGCCTCCCCCTCCCCGAGCCCTGGAAGAGCCTGCTCTGTGGGTCAGACACTATGGATTTGGCCCTAGGGAGGAAGAAACGGCATTGGAGGAGTTGTCTCAAGACCGAAAGGAGAAGAAATGCACGTTCTTACATCAGAGGTGGCAAACTGGCCACACTGGGCCAGATTTCCCCCCTGACAAGTCTGTTTGGCCCTTTTGGCCTGCATAGTGTTTTAAAAAATAATTAGTTGTCAATATCTAAAAACTGTAAGATTTCATATAAAAGTCTCGATTTCTGGCTTCTCCAAGGAAAAAAAGTTGAGACTATTTGGTAATACTGGGCCCACAGCATTCTCATGTGGCACCAGCTGCCACCACTACATAGCAGCTGCCCCTAAGGGCTGAATGCAGGCACCCTCTCTATTCAACTCAGGCCCCATCATCCCTGATAATAGCCCAAGCTCAAGACTGGACCTCAGCTGCCTAGTAACAGTGGATAAGAGCTGCTACACAAAGGGGGAAAAGGACATGCCTGGAAGTAATATGTTCCTTGTGGTCATCCTCACTCGTTTAGGTCTCATGCTTGGCCCAGGAAGCATGAGAGTTTGTAAACTATCTTAAATACATAGAGCATTCTTTTTTTTTTTTTTTTTTGATCTACACTTTTATTAATTTGGTGTCATTTGTCTTCTGGTTATTTTAAAGATTCCTTATTTTTTTTAAATATTTTTTTATTATATTATGTTAGTAACCATACAGTACATCCCTGGTTTTTTATGTAAAGTTCAATGATTCATTAGTTGCAATACATAGAGCATTATTAAATACCTCTCCCAGTGAAGCCCTCCACCACGTGCCCTACCTCCCCAGGATACGCTATGCCTCACTGTTCATTGGGCAAATCTAGAAAAGAAAACTGAATTAATCACAGACGTTAATGGAGGAAGAGACTAAGGTGAATTACTTCAGTCCCTTCATTGTAAGAGGGGACTGGAGTAAAACAAAAACTGTTAATACTCTCATTCTGCTTTTAACTCCATGACCAAAAAAAAAAAAAAAAAAAAAAAAAAAAAATTTAAGAAAAACCAAAAAAAAAAAAAAAAAAAAAAAAAAAAAATTTAAGAAAATCATGAAGGTACTTCAGGAAACCAAGACTGGGTCAGTCTGAACTTGGGGTCTCAAAATATATTAGTCCCATTCCTCGATTATTCAGAAAACAAGTTAAGGTGTTAAGACAGAAAATCATAGGTTGGAGGAGGAAAATGAAGCGGCCGGCCTGGCAGGTGTAGTGGGCCATCTAGAACTGCCGAGCTCCTCCTGAGGCTAGGGCTGCCTGCCCATGCCTAAAACATCGGTGGCACAAAATGATTTTCAGTGAGGGAAGTGACATCATTGTAGAAAGGGGCTTGAAGGGGGACAGAATTTCACCTTGGCAAATGCAAGACAGAAGAAGAGGGACATCTTCCTCATACCCCTTCATTCTGCTGTGGCTGGTGCCACCACATTATTTGCCCTTCAGAGAGGCAAAGATCTTGACACAGCCCAGACGTTCCCCATCACGGCTGAGGATGCTCTTGATGCGGTAGGACCCGGAGCTGAGCCAGCTGGGCAGCTCCATCTTGGGCAGGGTGAACTCGGTCCGGGGCAGTGAATAGATGCCCTGCGGGAAAACCAATGGATCACAGGTCAGTGGGAGCCTACTGATGGGACTCTCCTGGAACTCTCCTGTAAGACGGCAGCCATGAACTGCCCCTCTTCCCACTCTCCTGAGAGCCACAGGAGATTAGAGATTGCCAGAGTACTACAGAGCATGGAATGTTACAGCTCATGGGCACTGGAGGTCACAATGCAGTTCAAGTCTCCCAATTCACAGATGGATAAACCAAGGCCCCCCGACATAAGCAATTCGGGATAGATCACACCAATGTACACCCACAGACATCCAGATCTGCAGGAGGAGAATGCAAGAACCCTTCTCTCCAAACCCCATGTCTTTACGCCAGCCACAGAAATAATACTCTCCTTTCCTAAGTACTTACTGCTTGGATGCCACAGTGGCAGGGAAGCCCATAGGTGTGCAGGGGCTCTGGGCAGGACTGTCCAGGGGGAATTAAAGAATCAAGTGTTTGGCAGAAGTCTTCATAGCTGCAGCTACCAAGTTGTTCCACACATGGGACTTTGGCCCAGAAGCCGCCCACTTCCTTCTCTATATGTAATTCCAGCTAGTGAGAAAGAGTTTGAATCAGTATGAATTCCAAGGCAAACATCACAGCCCTTCTACCTCTTAAAAGATCAGCATTTTGTTTTAATCACAGAATTTTTCATCGGATGGGGTCTTGGAGATACTCTGATCCAGAAGTGACAATAAGGTGGCACGTATCCCAATGGTAACTTTCCCTGTGACCGTGGCAGGTATTAATCATTGCTGTGATTTTTTTTTTCCCCTTCACTGAACCACAGTCTTGGAATTCTTTATGGTGTTACTACCATCAGTGGAAGGTAACACTGGATTTGAAATGAACTTGTCATCTAACTGCTAATTGGCTAACTAGCATCACTTCCTAGACTTCCCTTCTCAGCCCAGTCTTGGCTTCAGAGCCCTTGTCTGTGTAGGATCTCAGCTCCTGCCAGCCGATTGGAACAGAAACCTATTTTCTATCCTTGGATCAAATTTTCTCTGTATAGCCATCAAGCACAGAATTTATTTTTTTTAAGATTTTTTAATTTATTTACTTGAGAGAGAGTGAGAGCAAGAAAGATTACAGAGAGAGAGGGAGCAGCAGACTCACCACTGAGCAGGGAGCCTGATGTGGGGCTCAATTCCAGGACCCTGAGATCATGACCTGAGCCAAAGGCAGACGCTTAACTGACTGAGCCACTCAGGCGCCCCAAGACAGAATTCAAAACAATAGGAATTTATAGGGAGATCACTTTGGGATTGATATAAAGGAAGGTCTTCTTAACCATTACAGATAGCTAGGTTGCCACAGACAGAACTACTCCAAGAAGTTGTGGGCTCCCTGGACTCAGTCGGGGAAGCCACCAAAGGAGCCCTACATCCAGAGAGAAGCTGGACGAGAAGATCTATGATGTGCTTCACACCTCCATGCCATCATGATGCTATTCCTGTTCTAGAAGTTGCAGCCGACCCAGAAGTGGCCAGGACTTCAAGGCAGACAGTCCCAGTTGTGCCTGGTGTGTGCCAGGCATTCACTAAGTGAGTTGTCTCTCTCGACCATGTTCGTGCCCTCAACTCCCCAAAATGTATCAAGGGAAAACAGTAAGGAAAGGGCAGGAGGAAGTTAGCTCACTCAAGCATCTGATTCCTTGTGGATGTTATGGCAGGGAAACCACAATGTTAAGATCCCTTTCAGTTCTGACATCTTAGCAATTCCATGTTTCCCAGCCTCCAGGCTCACTTGATTTAGGACTTTTGTGTTTAAGAGACAAATCCTGGATAGGTGCTTATTCCCCCCTAGAGCCTGCTGGGCTCGGGCTGGCTCCCCAGGTTGTGGACTCAGTCTTCCAACTGCCCTAGATGTCAGGATCCAGGTCCAGGAGGAAGGGAGACTTTAGTATACTCTGGATCCTGGGTGGACAAACTCAAATGGCCTCCCTTGCTGACCTCATCTCGCTCTGCTGACACACACAGCATCCCTCACCCCTACTCACACACAGTCCCCTCCCAGGCATCCTCTCTGCTCTCCTGCCAAGCCTGCTCCAGCCCCTTTGGCTAGGAAGAATCACAGGGCCTGGGTTGGAAAGCTAATCCTGTCACATCCTAGTACTGCCCCTTTGCCTGGAGCTCCTTCTCTCAGTTTCCGTTCCCTTATCTCCAAAAGCAGGACATGCCTATCTCTCTCACAAGATCCCATCAAGTGAGACAGTGCCCATGAAACACTTGGCACAGTGCCTGAAATCCAAACATTAATTCCTGCAGGACCTTCTGTCCTACCTTCTCCCTCAGCCAATACCGTCTCCCCTCCCCTCGTTTCACCAATATCCCAAGAAAAATGGTTGAGTCAGTTATGCCCTGAGCAGAAACGCCCAGATGAGGGGACCAGTGGGGGTCAAGTCCTGCCTAGGGTCCTCCCATCAGGCTAGAAGCCTGTGGGGCTGTATCTACCAGGAGCCATGCCTCCCCCACTTAGGACAAGCACAGCATCAGAGGTACTCAGTGGGGGTGCACGGAATGTAAGGCAACAGACACTTTTGAGGCAACAGCCATGCCTACCATTTGGGGACTGCAAACCATGGCTCATTTCCCAGCCCTTGTTTTCAACCTACTTGGTCCTATGGCTCAGGAAAGCAAGCAAGGCTAGATAATAAGGTACTGTCAATATCTCTAGCCCAAGACTTCTGTGGCAATTAGGTAGCTCGATCTAAATAAACTTCTGTCACGGGACCTGTCCCCACAACAAGACAGACAGAAGCACTGACAGGTAATCAGGACAGGAGCCCTGCACCTGCCAGGGCCCGTAAGCAAGTCCCTTCCCCATCAGGTCTCCACTCCTCCATCCTGACAATGGAATATTTGGACCTCATGATCTCCAAGACACCTACCCATTCTGACATCCTAAGAGTTAAAATTTCTTACAGGTTGAAATGATTTCTCTTGGCCTCTCCCACATGGATAGGCACACAGGGCCTCTAGATAAAGACACACTGATAGCAACTGAAGGGGAGCCATGTGAGGCATTGGGCAGGGGGCAGTTATAAAGGCCACAGACCTCAGGCAGGGGCACTGCAGGTACATGATTTTAGAGGGGGGAAGTCCAAACCATCAGGCCTGAAAGACACGTCTAAAAGCCCCAAATAAGCGTATATGCCAAATAAAGCAGCGATTTAGGATTCCTGAGGATGGGAAAACCAGGGTCCCAGAGACTGGAACTTGAGAGAGTGCCTGCAAAAGGGAGTTATAAATTATGCCGAATCCTACAAAACAAGTGAAAAGAGGAAAAGAGGAGCTCCTGGGTGGCCCCAGTCTTGCCCATGGCTCATGGAATCCAGGGCATCCAGCTTCTCAACATTGCAGCTGGGATTAAGTCCATCCAGGTCCGAGATGAGATCTGGATTTCAAAAAATTCCACTTCAGCAAGGTCAGAGGAAGAGAGAATGGGCTGGCTCTCTTGCTAACAGGCTGTGGGCCTGGACCACTCACTCTGCTCTCTGGGCCTCAGTAACAAGAGTTGGAACCATTGAGGCCTCCAGGCTCGTATGGGGGCTGGAGTCCGGGCACTCTCCCGAGGGGTCTCTGCTGAGCAAGGGAAAGTTCTGGAGCACTCTCCTACAAACACACCAAGCACTAAGTCCACCTCCCTGCCTGAAAGAGTTCAGGAACAGGGGACAACACAACATAAAGACACCCAGCCTTGAATGTGCTAATAACCATGGGACCTGGGGCAAACTGCACCCTTCTATGAGCCTCAGTGTCCTTTATCTGTAAAACGAGGCTAATCATCTCTTCTCCTACAGTGTTCAGAGGCTTTCATTTAATAGCTAATACGCACATTACCTGAGAAGTAAAAGAACTAAACCAAAAATATAGAAGAGAATTGTAGGGGGAAGGGAATGAACAGAGGGAATCGGAGCGCAGTTTTTAAAAAGTGCAATGGCCCAAATTTATGACAGGTAATTAAATAATAGGAAAGGGGGGGTGTCCATCTTAATGGCCTTCAAAGAAGCCAAGAAAAGCAGGCTGAGGGCAGGAGATCGCCAGTTTTTTCCTTCCAAGTCAGATGCACGGTGTCATGGAAATGCCAGCGTTTTGCGTAACAGTGGCAGGAGAGCACCTGTCAGAGAGTCCTGCACCCTGGGCTCAGCAGAAGGAGCACGGAAATGGCATTTGTGGGACCCTGCTACATTATCAGTTGAAGTTCAGCTAAACAAAATGCAAGGATCTCGTCTGGAGAAGACTTGGAAGGAGGTACCGAGGAAGGCAGGGCCCGAGAGCAGTCCACATATATCCGGGGCTTCTGTCCGGGTCCCAGGGGCTGCAGGGAAAGACTGACAGTAATTGAACTATTAACAAGAGTTAATGTGTTCTGAGCAGGTCTTGTGGGCCAGGTCCTGTGCAAAGCACTCTCCACATTATTAACTCAGTAATTGTCCACAAGCAACCTATGCGGTAGAGGCTGTGATTTGACCAGGTGGAAGGGTAGTTACAGGGATAGATTCCAAACCAGAAACCTTGTAAAGAATCAGAATAAAACTGGTGCCAGAATAGATCTGCACCAAGACAAGCTGAAGGGCATATAAGAATATGTTATAAGGCAGGGGCGCCTGAGTGGCACAGCGGTTGAGCGTCTGCCTTCGGCTCAGGGCGTGATCCCGGCGTTATGGGATCAAGCCCCACATCGGGCTCCTCCACTGTGAGCCTGCTTCTTCCTCTCCCACTCCCCCTGCTTGTGTTCCCTCTCTCGCTGGCTGTCTCTATCTGTGTTAAATAAATAAATAAAATCTTTAAAAAAAAAAATATGTTATAAGGCAGCAATTCAAAGTAGTGAGAAGGACTACAATGCATGGTGTTACAATAGATAAGTGGAAAGCCTTTATGGTTCTGTTGAAAAGCATGTAAATAGCCACCCCCAAAAGAGGAAACAGACATGATCGAACTGGCCAATCCCAAAGTAAATACAAAAGGCAACAGAATTAATGAAAAGACATTGAACCTCACTAGGGATGACATAAAATAGTGGAAAACATTATTAGAAAATGCTCAGAATCAACAAATGTATGGAAAAAGGCAAACCTGTTGCTGGCCAATCTGTTGGAGAGGATACATGGGTTCAAACATCTGAAGGCACTCTGGCAATCTGTATCTAAAGACCTAAAAAGTCTGTGTCTAGATAGTCAGAGAAGGACAAAAAGATACACTGCAAGGATAATTTCAGCAAAGGTATTTCTAACAGCCAAAAAATAAACAAAGCCAAACAGACAAAAAGCTACCACAGAAACAAACTAAATGTCTGACAATAGATTTGTTAAGTACACGAGGACAGATCTACAACAGAATATTTCCGCCATTAAAAAGAATTAGGTAGGGGTGCCTGGGTGGTTTAGTAGGTTAAGTGTCCACCTTTGGCTCAGGTCATGATCCCAGGGTCCTGGGATGGAGCCCAGTGTCGTGTCAGGCTCTGTGCTCAGCGGGGAGCCTGCTTCTCCCTCTCCCTCTGCCTGCCACTCTCCCTGCTTGTGCTCTCTCTCTGTCAAATAAATAAATGAAATCTTAAAAAAAAAAAATTAGGTAGATTGATGCCAAATGCCATAGAAAGAGGTATAGAACCTATAGGATGATGCCAAAAGAAGTAAGTTTAATAGCACATGCCATAAAAACCCACAAGTATAAATGTACATATATTTACAAATGTAGAAAACATTCTGACAATCATGTAAATAGCTAACCATGACTATCTCCTGAGAAGTGACATTGCAGGACATTTACAAGGAGCACTGCTTCTTTTTTTCATACATATCCATTCAAAAATTAATATGTGTGTTATATGTGATTATATGGGGGACAGTTCCAAAGCCTCACCTACCAAATGTTAAAAGTGCTTACCCCTTATCACTGGGTAGTGAGATTTCAGGTGATATATTTCTCCCCGCCTTTTGACAATTTGTGATTTCTAAAGTGACTACACGATACTTACTAAGTGATGTGTCTGTTTTATAATTAACAACAGCACCACAACAACATTGCCCAACTGGAGCTCTTAGACAGTCTATGAATCTATGCATCCTTTGCTGCTCTGGGAAATCCAGGATTGCAAAATTACTCACAGGTGCCCGAACATACATTCCACAGGGCCCCTGCCAGCTGGCCCCCGGCACCTCCCCTCCAGCACCTCCCCAACCCTGCCCACGCCCAGGCTCACCTTCTGAGGACTTCTGAGGGGGACACCGATCTGGATCTCGGAGCTGACGGTTATGTTCCCAGGAAGGGCAATAGGGTCAGGTTCCAGAGTCAAGCTTCTGAGCACCACAGGGTCCTTCTCAACATCGCAGTTCTCCCAGGAAAAGCTACCCAGCTGGGATGGCCAAGGAAAAATCAGGCAGAAAGAAAAGAAACATTGACAAAAGGAACCCTCACAGGTCAGAAGCATCAACAGAACAGGCTACTGATGGTGTGATATTGGGCAAGGTACCTCCCCTCCCTGAGCTTTATCTGCAACTCTGTATCTGTAAGCCCAGGATAACCCTTGTGGTACCCTTTTCCTAGGTAGTACTATACTAAAAGACCCAAAAGATACAATCTCCCCAAAGTGTGCTGTAATCTATAAAACACAATATACCAGACCTTGAGATTTAAAACAGGTGACTAGCCACATCTGCCCTTGGTATGTACCTTCTCTGACCTCCCACTCCCAGCCCCCAACCCCTCTCCAGCCAGTCCTGGTATCTCCTTAGAGAGAAGCTCCTGGAGGATTCACCTTTGCAGCTCCACACCCAGGACCTTATTCATGTCACACCCCATGCCCAATCCAGGGCCAGGAATAATAGGAAACTTAACACAGTGGAAAACCCCACTGTTAAGGGGTATGCAATCAGCCCAGGGAGGGAATAAGACACCCTTAGAGAGACCCCCAGAGGGGACTTGTTGATGAACCCTAGTGAACAAGCTTCCCCAATCCTAACCAGTGCTTCCTACCTCCCAGCCTATTGTCCATGCCCTGCCCCATCTGAATCACCTTCCTCACCTCTGCTGAGCCACTCCCTCTTCTTCATTCGCATCCCCCAGAGGTCTCCGGATTCCACCATCTTGTCCGGCTACACAATACCACTTACTCCCCACTCCCACAGAACCCTGCCTACTTGTCTATGATCTTTAACACTTGGTATATTGTGCAGACTCTGCCCGCCCACTCACCCCTTTCCCAGCCCCCCTGAAGGCCATCTAAGAGACACTTTAGGCATTCCCACCATGCACATCCCATCTTAGAAGGAAAACCAGCCAGCCCTACACCCCCAAGCTGACCCCATCATCAACATAGCTAACTGGGCTGAAAGAAAACACCTAACCCAAGCTAGGCTGACAGATTCTCTCTGCCTCTGCGAAATGGAGGTTGAAGCAAAAATCACTTAGAGGACTTTGTGCTGTCACTGAGTCATAACCTTTGGGATGAGGCCACAACACCTAGACCTGTGACCCACGACCAAGCCAAAGTTTGGGAAGAGGCAAGAACTACGGGCTCTGCTGGTCTCTGGAAGAGAGAACAGAAGTGTCCCCTCCCCACCCCCACTCCCGTCTAAATAGGCAGTATGAGGTAGCAGTGAAAGGCATGACTCTGGAGTGAGACAGAGGGTAAATCAGAACTTGGGTCAACAAGCGTGGCACAGCCACCATATCACATGATTCTATAGGTCAGTTTCCCCTTGGCACATCTTTGAAGTGAAGGCTTTATACTTTCCTCTTAGGGCGATTGTGAGGATGAGAGCGTGCATGTGAAGCTCTTCGCACGATGCCAGGCCCAAAGCATGGGCTGGCTCACAGAATGAAAGCCATTATATGGCCCAGCCTCCACTTCCTGCCATTAGTTCCATGAGATTCCTTGTATACCTGGGGTAAACTTCCCTTTACTTGAGCTTCTTGGAATGGGTTTCTGTCCCTTGGAATGAAATGTCATGACATGAGTAAGAAAAACAAGACAGGGTCTGATTCATGCCCTCATGCCCCACAGCCCCTTACCCAGGGTAGGTACCAATAAATGTTTCCTTCAGTATTCATCCCACAAATATTTAGGGAGCAATGATGGCAAGCCCTGGGTTAAGTCTGTGTTAGTAGTGGTAAACAATTAGAAATGTTCTTGCCCTGCCTTGAGGAGCTTAGAGTCTAATGCCAATAAGTATTACGCACCATGATTTCTGAGTGCCAGAAAAGAAATGCACAGAGGTCATGTTGACAGTAACAAAGGGCTTGCTTAAATAAGGTGGTAAGGAAACGACACTTAAGCTGGACTCCTGCAGGATGAGGAGTTAGCCATGTAAGCACAGAGAGAAAGAATGTTCTCTCCAGGCAGACACAACATGGGCAAAGGCCCTGTGGTAGG
This sequence comes from Ursus maritimus, assembly GCF_017311325.1. NCBI lineage: Eukaryota > Metazoa > Chordata > Mammalia > Carnivora > Ursidae > Ursus > Ursus maritimus. Next base: position 21,947,764 of record NW_024423897.1, read on the forward strand.
AAGCTTAGCTGGTCTGGGCACTACAAGGCCATTGGGATAGGTGTAGCAGATGACTGACACGGATGAGGCTGGAGGCGTGGCAAGGTCATTTAATGTATGACCTCGCAGGTCATAATTGGGACCCTGGATTTACTATAATGCAATGGAACCCCACTGCAAGAGAGTGCCATGCTCCGGTTTATGGTTGAGAATGGATTGGAGAGGGGCAAGTCTGGAAGGGGGAGACCAGTTCGGAGGCCACTGTCAAATGAAAGAATGCCTGGACTTAAGAGGTGGGCTGGAGGGTTGGTAGGAGGACTAGCCATTTTCTGGGGCTGCTTTCACAGGTGCTGAGGCAACCTGCTTCACATCGAGGACTCATTCCAGGCTGGGGCAGCTCTCTTGAACGTCCTGTTGGAGATGAAGAATTCCCTCCCTTCCCCCAAGCTCCCTCTCCTTCAGGCCCTGAGGGAGGCAAAACAACATGGTTTCCCATTGCCTGACTAGAGGTTTCTGTGGCAATGATTTCTGCAGCTGGGTCCAGTCTCATCTGGAAAAGGAGGCATGAAGGATTAGCAATGCCCAGTAGGGGCCAGACCTGGCAGAGCAGTTATTCTTATCTGTGCAGGATATGTCCCAAGATCCCCAGTGGATGCCTGAAACCAGAGATAGCAGTGAACCCTATATATTCTATGTTTGTTTTCTATGCATACTTTCTTTTTATACATACCTATGATCAAGTTTAGTTTATAAATTGGGCACAGTGAGAGATTAACAACCATAACTAATATAAAGTAGAACAATTATAATGTACGGTAATAAAAGTTATGTGAATGTGGCCTCTCTGAGTATCCACTATACTGCACTCACCCTTTTTCTTGTTGATGACGTGAGACGAGAAAGTGCCTGTCTGTTGAGATGAGGGGAGGGGAATGACACAGGCATTGTGATATAACATTAGGCTACTACTAACCTTCCGATGATGTCAGAAGGAGGATCCTCCGCTTCCATACTGGGCTTCCAGGCCACAGAGAGCAAAACCACAGAAAAGGGGGAGACTACTGTATTTACCATCCCCAGTATAGGCCAACACGTGGGAAGAGGCAACATAAGGCAGAGGGGAAAGGCAGAGCTCTGGAGGCAAAAATATGGGTATACGTCACAGACCTGAGTTCCAATCATACCTCAGCTGCTCATACCAGCTGAAAACATTGGGTGAAGTTACCCTCTTGAGGTTCAGTTTCCTCAATCTATTAAATGGGCATAATTATATCTTCTCACAGGGCTACTGGGAAAAAGAGAAGTCTGTACAGAAAGTACAGGTCACCACTCCTCAAAACTGTCAAACCATGAAAACACAAGACTGAGAAGCTGCCACAGACCAGAGGAAGCTGGAGAGACCTGATGACAAAGGCACTGTGGCACCCTGGACTGGATCCTGGAACAGAAAGAGGACATTCATGGGAAAACTGGTAAAATCCAAATGAAGTCTAGAGTTTAGTTCATGGTGATGAACCAATGTTAGTTTCTCAGTTCGAACAAACGCACAACGGTAATAGGAGATGTTAACGCTAGGGGAAACTGGGTGAGGCGTATATGAGAACTCTACACTATCTCCACAACTTTTCTGTAAATCTAAAATTATTCCCCCAGGGACGCCTGGGTGGCTTGGTCAGTTAAGCATCTGCCTTCAGCTCAGGTCATGATCTCAGGGTCCTGGGATGGAGTCTTGCATTGGGCTCCTTGCTCAGCGGGGAGTCTGCTTCTCCCTCTGCCTGACACTCCCCCCGCTTGTGCTCTCTCTCTTGTTCTTTCTCTGACAAATAAATAAATAAAATCTTAAAAATAAATAAATAAAAGTATTCCCCCAAAAAAGCTTATTAGAAAAAAGAGCACACAACTCAACACAAAGCACAGAGTATGTGCACAATAAATGACAGTCATTACACAGTGTCACAGAGTCTATTAAGCACCTACTGTATGCCTAGCACGGGATTAGACATTCTCCCCACTGTCTAATGCTGGCCACAGCCCAGTGACAAGAGACTGGTTAATGCTAGAAAAGGAAAGAAAACTCAAGTTTCTAGATGCTTAAATGATCACTATCACCCCACTGCCTTTATCTGGCCCATGGTCCCAGAGGAAACAAAGTGCCTCTTGCTATACAATGGTAGGAAAGCCCATATCCTCTAGGGGCCTGAGCGAGGTGGGTGAACTCTATGATGTCTCAGGGCCTCCCCAAAACTGCTGATCTATCTAAAGCCCTCTGGTCTGGGATAGTATCCATGGCCAAGACATATAAGAGAATGGGGCCTGAGCGAAGTGGGTGAACTCTATGATGTCTCAGGGCCTCCCCAAAACTGCTGATCTATCTAAAGCCCTCTGGTCTGGGATAGTATCCATGGCCAAGACATATAAGAGAATGGGGATGTAGAGCTCTAGCCAGACTCCACCTCATAGCGGGCAGCCCTGGAACCAAGAGAAACATTCTCAACCTCCACTCAGGGACAAACTGGGAATTCTCTGAGCAAATAAGGCCAAGAGGTTCTTATGCCTTCATTCAACAGGAAAAATAAAATGGACCCCTTGCCCCTGGGGCAGGGTAAGGCCAAGCCTACTGGCTTGTATCACTTGACTTGTTTAAAATTTTAGAGCCTTTCTACCCATAAAAGCATTTCCCTTCACCCACACCCATCTGAGAAAGGCAGGCTGGTATCATCATGCCCATTTTACAGATGAAGAGACCATCTGTGTCTTGCCCACAGCTATGCAGCAAAAAGGCAGTGGAAGTAGGCTTTTCCAGGTCTCAGGCAACAGAACTTCCCTTTTCCAAGCATCTGGAGCGTGGGGTGAGTGAAAAGTGAAGGAAGAAGCTGGAGACTCTTCGTGACCTTTAACTAGAAGCACTAGGTCACAGGGCTGGATCTCTATCACCAGAAGAACAAGCCTCTCAAACCAGCCCACCCATCAGGACGAGCTGAGCCACAGAGCAGTACAGAAGGGGAAGAGACAGGTGTCAGGCCTTCTTATAGGGGGTGTAAGGGGGGGCAGGTAAACAAGGCTGAGTCTCTGGGCCTGGGAGCAGTTCCTTAGCCTTGCAGTGCCGCCAGATCTCACTCAGATGTTCAGAAAGACGAGGCCAAGAGAGACCTGAGGGAGATCACCCCTGCCCCGAAAGTCTGGAGCAGACAAGGCCTAACGCCCACCTTCGCTGTACAGATGACTTAACCGAAACTCAGACAGAGAAAAGGACCCACTCAGAGTCCCACAGTTAGTGACTCTGGGAGGCTCTGTTGAGGAGAAGGAATTCTAGAAACCGGAGTAGCCGCCCCCATAATCCCACCCCAACTGGGCCGGTAAGCTGGAAGCCGACGGCCGAAAGGAGACGGGGGCTCACCTGGTTAAAGACGACGTGTGCCTGGGCAGCAGGGCCGGCGAGCAGCAGGCCCAAGGCCATCAGGAGCAGAGCCTGCATCTGTGGGATCATCGCGAACAGTGGGTCTGCGCGAGACTACCAGGTCTGTGGCAGCGGCGGCGCCTTTAAATGCTTGCCTTCACTGGTTATGCAAAGCTGGTCATTGCTATGCAAAACTGAGCGCGGCCGCTTCCGGGTTTGCTCCGCCCGGCGGGGGCTGTGAGATTTCGGGGCCTGGTGTCGGACAGACCTCTCGGGACTCCAGCCCGGCTGTCCCTCCGGATTCAGCCCCTCCCTCTGGGCGTGGGCATCAAGCCCCAGCTTCTGACCCGCGACGGCGGAGCCTGAGGCCGAAAGGGGCGGGGCCGGAGCGCAGGGGCGGAGCGTGGGGGCGGGGAGGAGCTGCCCTGTCTAAAGTCACGCGGCCCGTCGCTGCCTGAAAAGCTTTTTTGTTTTAAACCCGGGTGCATTCTTTGACCAAATGTCACGCTCCCTGTTCATATTATGCTCTCCTGTATCCATGCTACGAATCACTGTGTCTTTTTAATGATTGCAATCATAATTGTAATAACCGAGAGTAAGTGCTTTAATGCATGCTAAGCGCTGTTAAACACCTATGAGGGAATCTATTTTTTTTTTTTTTGCCCCATCTTAACACTGAGGAAAACGCAGGCGGTGAGGTTAGCTTTGTCAAGGTCACAAAGCTAGGGAGTGATAGAGCAAGGGTTCTGCTTATATAGCCCACAACCAAGATTTTGTTAAGCTCTAATGCTTTGTAGTTGAGTTTTGCTTTTTAAAAAAGCCATAGGGATATATTATTCCCGCCAAATCACCACTAGATGGTAAACCCCACAGCGGGGTTTGCCATTTGTGTGTCTTCTTTGCAGAAATGTCTGTTCATGACTTTTGGTCATTAACATGTACTTAGGACCTCACACATAATAAGCAACCTATCTTAGTTGAATAAATGAACGCATGAGTAGAATTTAAAACTTAACTCATCATCTCTTTTTATACATTTTTTTTTAATTTTGGAATTAATTTTAAATTTACAGAAAAGTTGCAAAACTAGTACAGAACTCTACCAATTTCCCCATTGTTAACATTAAGATATCAGGGTATTTTTATCACTTGATGTAATGAGCACGGGGTGTTATACACAACTGATAAATCACTAAACTCTACTAGAAGTTAACTAATTCGCTTTTTAAAAAATCTTATTTTAAAAGCATTGTCGTATTTTTTAAACATTTTTTATTTAAATTCAATCAATTAACATAACATATTATTGCTTTCAGACATACAGGCCTGTGATTCATCAGTCTTACATAATACCCAGTGCTCATTACATCACATGCCCTCCTTAATGTCCGTCACTCAGTTACTCCATCCCTAACCCTCCTCCCCTCCAGCAACCCTCTTACGGTTTCTTAGGTTTCTTATGGTTAAGAGTCTCTCTTATGGTTTGTCTTCCTCTCTGGTTTCGTCTTGTTTCATTGTTTCCTCTCTTCCCCTATGATCCTCTACCTTGTTTCTCAAATTCCACATATCGGTGAGATCATGTGATAATTGTCTTTCTCTGATTGACTTATTTCGCTTAGCACAATACCCAAGATTTCTTTTTTTGATGGCTGAGTAGTATTCTAATATACTTTCCATAGTTTGACTATTGTGGACATTGCTGCTATAAACATTGGGGTGCAGGTGCCCCTTCAGATCACTACATTTGTATCTTTGGGGTAAATACCCAGTAATGCAATTGCTGAGTCATAGGGTATCTCTATTTTCAATTTTTGAGGAACCTCCATACTGTTTTCCAGAGTGGCTGCACCAGTTTGCATTCCCACCAACAGTGTAGGAGGGTTCCCCTTTTTCCTCATCCTCAACAACATCTCTCGTTAGCAATTCTGACTGGTGTGAGGTGGTATCTCATTGTGGTTTTGATTTGTATTTCCCTTATGCCAAGTGAAGTTGAGCACTTTGCCATTTGCGTGTCTTCTTTGCAGAAATGTCTGTTCATGTCTTCTGCCCACTTCTTGATCGGATTATTTGTTCTTTGGGTGTTGAGTTTGATAAGTTCTTTATAGATTTTGGATACCTTTATCTGATATGTCATTTGCAAATATCTTCCTCCCATTCTGTCGGTTGTCTTTTGGTTTTGTCAACTGGTTCCTTTGCTGTGCAAAGCTTTTTATCTTGATTAAGTCCCAATAGTTCATTTTTGCCCCTGTTTCCCTTGCCTTTGGCGATGTGTCCAGGAAGAAGTTGCTGTGGCTGAGGTTGAAGAGGTTGCTGCCTGTGTTCTCCTCTGGGATTTGATGGATTCCTGTCTCACATTTAGGTCTTTTATCCATTTTGAGTCTATTTTTTTGTATGGTGTAAGGAAATGGTCCAGTTTCATTCTTCTGCATGTGGCTGTCCAATTTTCCCAGCACCATTTGTTGAAGAGACTGTCTTTTTTCCATTGGATATTCTTTCCTGCTTTGTCAAAGATTTTTCTCTTGAGTTCTCCCCTCATGATCCAGTAGTTGTTTCTCTCTCTTTTTCTCAGCTTTCTATTCTCCATCATTTTGTCTTCTATATCACATTCTCTTTTCTGCCTCATTTATCCCAGCAGTTAGAGCCTTCATTTTTTACCGCATCTCATTAATAGCCTTTTTGATATTGGCTTGGTTAGATTTTAGTTCTTTTTTCTCCAGAAAGCGATTCTCTAGTGTCTTCTATGCTTTTTTCAAGCCCAGCTAGTATCTTTATAATTGTTATTCTGAACTCTAGTCCCGACATCTTACGTATGTCTATACTGATTAGGTCCCTGGCAGTCAGTACTTCCTCTTGTTCTCGTTTTTGAGGTGAGTTTTTCTGTCTTGTCATTCTTGCAGAAGTCACTTTTCTAATCGTACACACTTGCAGCTATCCTTTTCTTAGATCTCTGGTTGAGTTCTCAGGTGTTCGGAATGATTTGATAGCTATCTCGCTGAGTTCTTGGGACCAGACAAAATTAAGTTCTCTTACTCCTTCACCATCTTGGACTCTTCAGCCTTAACTAATTAATTTTAAATTTTAAAAAAAGATCAGGGTATTTTTATAAAAACTAAGAAATTGGCATTGGCACCTTACTATTAACTCAGCTCCAGACTTTACCTGATTGTTTAATATGCTTTTGTTAAGTTTTTGTTTAAATTCCAGTTAGTTAACATAGTATAATATTACTTTCAGATGTACAATATAGTAATTCATCACTTCCATATATCACCCAGTGCTCATCACAGCAGGTGTCCTTCTTAATCCCCATCAGAGTCTGTTTCTTAACTGTCTCTCTTTTTTTCCCCCTTCGCTTGTTTGTTTTGTTTCTTAAATTCCACATATGAGGGAAATTATATGGTATTTGCCTTTCTCTGACTTACTTACTTTGCTTAACATAATACACACTAGCTCCATCCATATCATCGCAAATGGCAAGATTCCATTCTTTTTCATGGCTGAGTAATATTCCATTGTGTATATCTACCACATCTTTATCCAGTCATCAGTCAATGGACACTTGAGCTGTTTCCATGATTTGGCTATTGCAGATAATGCTACTATAAACATCAGGGTGCATGTATCCCTTTGAATTAGTATTTTTGTATTCTTTGGGTAAATACCTAGTAGTACAACTGCTGATCATAGGGTAGTTCTGTTTTTAATGTCTTGAGGAAACTCCACACTTTTTTCCAGAGTGGCTGCACCAGTTTGCATTCCCAACAGTGTAGGAGGGTTCCTCTTTCTCCACATCCTCGCCAGCACCTGTTGTTTAGCATTTTTCACAGAGATAGAACAAACAATCCTAACATTTGTGTGGAACCACAAACACTCCAAACAGCCAAAGCAATCTTGAAAAGGAAAAGCAAAGCTGGCAGCATCACAATTCCAGATTCCAACCTATATTATGAAGCCGTAGTAATCAAAACAGTATGGTACTGGCACAAAAATAGACACACAGATCAACAGAACAGAACAGAAAACCCAGAAATAAACCCATAACTATATAGTCAGTTAATCTTCAACAAAACAGAAAAAAATATCCAATGGGAAAAGACAGTCTCTTCAACAGATGGTGTTGGGAAAACTGGACAGAAACATGTAGAAGAATGAAACTGGACCACTTTCTTACATCGTACACAAAGATAAATTCAAAATGGATGAAAGGCCTAAATGTAAGACAGGAAACTGCCAAAATCCTAGAGGAGAACACAGGCAGCAACCTCTTTGACACCAGCCATAGCAACTTCTTTCTAGATATGTCTCCTGAGGCAAGGGAAACAAAAGCAAAAATAAACTATTGAGACTACATCAAAATAAAAAAATTCTGTGCAGTGAAGGAAACAATCAACAAAACTAAAAGGCAACCTACAGAATGGGAGAAGATATTTGCAAGAGAGTTATCTGATAAAAGGTTAGTAGCCAAAATATCTAAAGAACTTATCAAACTCAACACCCCCAAAACAAATAATCCAATTAAAAATGGGCAGAAGACATGAATAGACATTTTTCCAAAGAAGACATCCAGATGTCCAACAGACACATGAAAAGATGCTCAACATCACTCATCATCAGGGAAATACAAATCAGAACTACAATAAGATACCACCTCACACCTGTCAGAATGGCTAAAGTTGATATGCTTTTTAAACTGCATACCTTCTTCCTATTCTGACAAGCTCTTCCTTCTCTCATCTAGAATAGCCTCTTCATTATATGCAAGCACATTTTCAGGCTCCTTGAGGTAGAGGATTTGTCCAATGACCCAGAGCAAAAGAAAAATTTGAACTCACTTCTCCTGAAGCTAATCCCACAGTGGGATGAGAGATGCCCATGTGGCTATACTCCTTGGTGGCTGTGTGGGTGGTAGATAGGGGAACTGGAAGCCAGTGCTAGTCTGCCCTGGAACCTCATTGGGAAATAGGAAGGGGGCTGCACTGACTCCCTTGCAGCATCATTCTTTCTCCATCTTTGCACCTGCCAAGGCCCTTCAACCCCTTTACCCACTTCCTCCCCACTCCAGTCTCTGAACCTCAGGCACACTCCTTCACACAAGCCCTATTGATCTTGGACATCAAAGGTTAATGCTCCCAGCCATCTTGGATGATCTTTCAGTGAGCTGGCACATTCCTTGTGGATGAGAGTATTTGACCTCCATCTGAAGGGCTTTGGAGGAGATGCTGGAAAGCCACAGACACAGTGACTGGAAACAAAGACCATAACCAAGGTGGCAGGTGAAACTACAAGGACACTATCTTGTTCAGAGCACTTGCTCCACAGCAGGTGGACCCAGGCCTTTGTCCAGTGAGAGCCTAGGAAGGGGCCTTATCCTCTCTGGCCTTAGCTTCCTCATTTGGAAAACAAAACAAAGATTAAAATAATAATGATAATAATAATAAACAACTACTGTCAGTGCTAAACTATTTACTCATTCAACAAATACTTACAGATTTAAACTATAGAAAGATTTCAGCTATATAAAGGTCCTGCCCCCACTGTTATAATCCCACCCCCACCCCCAACGAAGTCCATTCCAGAAAGGCAGTCGGCAAGTAAGGACATAAACAAGATACTATCTAAGAGTAATTATACCGGAAGACAACAAATACCAAGTATGGCAGGCTGGACTTCTTGAGTCGGGTAGGAATTCTCTGCGGGGACAGTCTTTGATCATCCTTGGGAGAATTGAAAAACATCTGGGGTAAAAGCCAGTGGGAAACGTAAACATGGTCAAGACCATCAGGCAGGCTGTGCTTCCCAGCGGGGGCTGCACACCACCATCATCGAGGGAGCTTTTAAAAATCCCTACCCCCACGCCCACACTCCAGACCAGTTACATCTAAATATCTGGCCTCGGTACATTGTTTAATTCCAGACAATGCAAATATGTAGCCAAGAGTGACATCCGGTGATGAGAAGCACCTGGCCAATGAGAGTTGTACACATACATAAAAATGGCAATTATTAAAACAACGCTCCTGTCCTTAAAGAAATCACATCCTAGGAGTGACGGGTTGGAAAACTGGAAATTGTTATCGCTCTAACGTTCTTGGTCATGGGCTTCCTAGAGGAGTGACTGGACCTGAGCCCTGGAATAACATGGCCCAGCATGACCTGCCAGCCGTGCCCCTGTGCGGTGAGTCAGTGTTGCTGGAGGCCCTGCATGTGCAGAGGCTGGAATGGTGAGTGCCCACAGTGCAATGAGGAGTGCTTACCACTTTAAATGCATATGAAGCAGGCACTGAGTCAGATCAGAAGTCACCAGACAGGCAACACCAGCCTCAAACTCACGATTTGTTTGTATGGTGTTTCTTAGAAATGTACGTAGTTGCCAATGTATAATAAAAACCAGTGATTCCTCCTTAAATTGTGGATTTCCAACTTTTTCTGAAAAAATCAGAGAATCTGGACACACCAGCCTGTGCTCCCATGGGCAACAGTGCATTGAAACTGAGCTGTCTGTCATCGCCCCCTTCTGGGGGATCTGAGCTCCACAGTCTCCACAGCCCCGGTGGGTAGGTGGTTCTCAACTCTCATTTCTGCCCAGGTGCAGTCTGGACATCTGGTTTTAAATGTGGCTATGCTTGTTAGTAAAGGGTCATTGTCAAAAAGAAGGTAAAATCGTAGCTCTCATACAGATAGAAAATGAGCACACGTGAGAGATTTTATTTAACTTCTTCAGTGAGGGATACGGATGCTGCAACCCGTGCAAAGGAAAGTCTAAAGAATAAACCCATTTGTAGATCAGGAATATTGAGGTAAATGTGCAAATGGAGGCAAAGCTTCCTCTTCCACGGTAGATGAGAGAAGTCGATTTAACCTCCGCAGGACAAGCATTTACATGTCCCTAAGCAAGAGGATTTTCCAGTGTCATGCGTTATCTCCAACTTCAGAGGCAATGAAAGGGACAGGCCGCCGCCCATAGATTCACAAGCACATATTGGAAGGGGATGCTCTAGGCAATGAACAGTTTCGCATTGAAGCCAAAAATTTTTCTCTAAATGGTAAGTGGTATTTCTGACTTTAGGCAATGCCTTCTAGTCTCCCGGGTCAGAGCCACACCGCTGGGCGGGATTGCGGAGCTCAGAGGAGCACCACCTGCTTCTCACCCCACCCGTCTGAAACCTGAACACCTGGTAGCCTGACAATGACCTGGGGGGCAGGGGTTGGCCTGGTCTGGCTGCTAGGGGAAGGTGCCTCTGAGCACCAGCCAGGCCGACCTGACCTCCCCCACCAGCCTGAGTCTGAGGGTCCAGGGTGGGAGGCCCCTGTACAAATTTGCATGGCTCTGACTCCGAAAGATTCTCATCGCCTTAGAGCCTTTGCCTAGAGCTGTGGTCTCAGTACTGGCACACACTGAGATCACCCGAGGAGCTTTAACAAATTACCTGAGAGCCCATGCCCAGGCTGCCCCCGAGGGTGGGACCCAGACACCAGCATTTAAAAAAAATTGATTGATTGATTGATTGATTTTGTGGGGGAGAGGCAGAGGGAGAAGGAGAGAATCTCAAGCAGACTCTCCACTGAGGGTGGAGCCCAATGGAGGGCTCAATCTCACGACCCTGAGATCATGACCTGAGCCGAAATCAAGAGTTGAATGCCTAACCAACTGAGCCACCCAGGCATCCCAGACATCAGCATTTTTAAAAGTCCCCCGAGGGGATTCTAAGGTGAAGCCAACACTGAGAACCACTGGTTTAAAGCTGCTTTTACCTAACGGTAAAATGCACGCAAAACACCTGAGATCTCATTAAAATGGAGATTATGATTCCCCAGGTCTGAGGTGGAGCCCAAGAATGTGCATTTCTAACAAACTCCCCTTGAAGCCAACGCTGCTGGTCTGAGGACCACAATGAGAGTAGCAAGGGTCCAGACTGACTGACTTTCCTCCACCATTGAGTGGCAGAGATAGGATACAGAGTCACTGCTTCCTTCCAAGGAAGGCGTCGGGTGACTCCTCCTGGTTTACTGAGACAGAGCAGGAAAGACACAGCCTGGCGTTCCTGGGTTCTCTTCTCTGCACATTACGCTACTGCATGTTGAGGCGAGATGGCTTTCATGACGTCTGAGGGTCAGTCCAGAAGCAGCGTCCAGCTCCAGTGAGTTGGGTGAATCCAAGCAGGCTGACCAGAAGCCTGTTCTTTAAAAAGCTCTGCTCTACCTTTCCTACCCTTCGTCCCTCCTGCTGCTTTCTCTGCTCCCCTGCACTTGTCTCCGAGGTAGCTCTGAAAGATTGAGTCTAACAGACCTTGGCTGTTTCTGTCAGTAATTTTCCAACCAAGGACAATCCCCCTGACTTCTCAGGAGGTCCAGGCAATGTCTTTAAAAGAACCTTAATTGTCTGGTAACTCCCAACAGGGTTGGGGGTTGTGGGTGGGAGTATAAGAATCTTGCCGCTTCTTAGTGATGTAGTTTTGGAATACAGGTGAGGTTGGTGGGGTCCAGACCCGAAGACCAAGAAAAAATTCTTGAGACTTCTTTGGTGCAAAAAGGTGGTTTTATTAAAGCACAGGGACAGGACCCACGGGCAGAAAGAGCGGCTGCCGCCCCAGGATTGTAAAGAGCAACGGATGATAAACTTTGGGGCTGAGGGAAATAAAGATAAGGGAAGTTCCAAAAGGATTTTCATATGCTAAAAGAAGATGCTGGAAACCTGAAGCCTTGTTATAGTCAAACCAAGGTTTTTTTCCCTCTAGCAAGGCTTTAAGACTGCTGGGAGCTTCCTGGAAGAAGGTTATACTCTGCCTGCCTCAAGTATTTGTCCATGCGCTGCAGGTTATAAGGACATTTAATTTTATCTACATTTCCTTCTGCCTTTGTTTCCCACATCATTAGAACCTGGGACCTGGACTCTGGGGCAGGGGCTAGCAAAGCCCTGGCTGGCACCAGACTTCTGCTAGCCAGGACCATCGTCCCAACCTCTACAGGAGTCCTTTACAGTTTTCAAAGCATTCCATTAGCTGTCTCGCTCATTCATTCAACAAGTATTTACCGGGTAGAGCAATGAAAGGGTCTCGTGCCTGGCGAAGCAAAACTGAATGGGCCCGCGCTCTAAGTACTCACCGCCAGCGCTCCAGAGCTCCTCACACGGTCTTGCTGCTTGCAGGGCTGGGCGGAAACCTGGGTGAGCCTGTAGGCGGCCACCTGTAGTACATCCATCCAGCCGGCAGGGGGCGGCCGTTACCCAATTCGAGCTTTTGTTGGCCGACGAGCCAGCCCAGTGTGGACAGATCTGATTTTTCAAGGGAAGCTGGAAAGACAAAACTTTATGTGAATTCTTCAAATCGTTAAGTGTGGGCAGCTAATTCAGATCGTTATAAAATACCGCGTGAGCTAAAAATAAGTCTGCCAGACAGATGTACCCTAAAGAACCTCCGTGGACAAACTGAACTTTAACCCCAGAGTGTGGGATCCCGACTTCATTCAAAAATGCCAGGGTTTTATATCATTATTCCAATGCCCGCATTTTATCTGAGTGAAGACTGAGTTCAGAGAAAAGAGGGACTTGTCCAGGTTTGTTAGGGCAGAGCCAAGAGTAGGACTCAGGAATCCCGACGTGTAGGATCTCTCTTGCAGCAGGAAGAACACCCATCAGAACCCCAGGGTCCCCAGCGGAGCATGATTCTATAGCTCAGAGGGCGTGCTCCGGAGAGCTCGTCCTGCCCAGGGGAACCCTGACGGGGCTGGGGAGGTCGCCAGAGCCCAAGGGCAGGAGGGGGAGCAGGAGTTTATTTTTAGCTGCCTAGAATGTGCCTGTAAGCCTTATTTAGACATCAGGCGACAGAGTGAGCTGGAGGCAGCAGGGGCGGGGGAGGAGATAGCCCCCTCCCCCTCCTCGGGCTCCTTTTACAACTGCTTTCCCCTGCCTGCCCCCTTATCATCCTTTCTGGGGGCTCTGGGGCTGCTCTAAATAGCAGCCTTGCTGGCGTGGGCGCTGTCCTGCTCGGCTGGTTGCTTCTGTCCTCCACCTCCACCCTTTGTCCCCCATTCCCCACAGTCCTGCAAAGAAATAAAGCTCTTGGGGGTCTTAGAATGTTTTCTCTTGGCCTTCTGGGTCACATATTTCTTTGAGAAGCTGGAGTGATTCTTCACAGTGGTTTAGAGCTCAGGTTGGGAAGTCTGGCTGACAACTGTCTGATCCGGCATATGACCCTAAGCAAGTCCTTAACACTCCTCGAACCTGGGTTTTCACTTTCATACAGTGGGTGGCTCTGATGATTACATGTGATAAAGGATGTAGACTTCAGCGTATCGTCATAAATCATCAATAAATGATAGTAATGGTGACTAAAGCGATTGACCGTATCCAGGAAAAAATGGGACCATTCATACATACACAATTGTGAATGAAATTTCAAGAGGTTCGCGTAACCTCTGAAGCCCATGGATCCCGATCCAACTTCAGACCCAATCCAATCAATTAATCCATTCATCATGTGTTCAACAAATCTTTGCTTGAGTTCACTCCATGCCAGGCACTCGGTCAAACATGGGGCAGGGATGTGAGGCCAGAGAAGTGAATGCATGTGAATTAATCCAGGGTCAAAATGCAAATCAGTAGCAAGCCAAGGATCAGAATGAAAGTCTCTTTAAAAAAAAAAAAAGAAAAAAACACAACTTTCTTGGGATGCCTGGGTGGCTCAGTCGGTTAAGCATCTGTCTTCAGCTCAGGTCATGATCCCAGGCCCTGATGTTTGTGCTCTCTCTCTAATAAATAAATAAAATCTTTAAATAAAATAAATAAAAACAACTTTCTTGAGGTATAATCCATGCAGAAAGAACTGCACATTTTTAATGTGTACAATTCCATGAGTTTGGGCATATGCACATACCCCTGAAACCATCACCACAGTCAAGGTGAGAAACATATCCATCACTTCCCAAAGTCTCCTTGTGCTCGTTTATTTTTCCTTTTGTTTTTGTGGTGAGAACACTTAGCGTAAGAGCCCCGCTGTTAACAAACGTTGACGTGCACCACTGAGAGTTGCTAACTCTAGGCACGGTGTTGCACCCCAGATCTCGAGAACCACCTCGCTACTCTCTGCTTCTGCGTTTGCCTAGCTGAGGCTCCACAGAGAAGCAGAATCCTGCAGGACCTGTCCCTCTGTGACTGGTTTATTTCACTCAGCGCGATGTCCTTCAGGGCCATCCGTGTTGGCACAAGCGGCAGAATGTCCTTCTTTCTCCAGGCTCGTAGTCCACTGTATGCACGTACCACATTTTCTTTACCTATTCTGTCGGTGGACATTTGGGTTGTTTCCATATCTTAACTATTGTGAATAATGTTGCAATAAACATGGGTGTGCAGACATCAGACACCTGATTTCAGTTCTTTTGGATATATATCCAGAAGTGAGATTACTGGATCATATTACCGTATTTTTAATTTTGAAAGGAAACTCCACACTGTTTTCCATAGTGATTGCACCATTTTACGTTCCCACCAACAGTGCACCAGAATGAAAGTGTCTTGAATCCCAGTATCGACTCGTTTGAGGAATAAGTTCTGTCTCTGAAAAGGGACCACAACAAAGATCTCTTCCCGTGGTAATGAGAATGGATCGGAGCATCCCTTGTTTCAGGATCTCTACCCCAGCAGATCCTTGCATGCCTTCTCTAACATGCCCTACCAATGGGCGCTTCTGTTTGCATACCTCTTGCCATGGGGCACTCACTTCCTGTCAAACTAGACCCCTGAGGGGTGCCTGGGTGGCTCAGTTGTTAAGCGTCTGCCTTCGGCTCAGGGCGTGATCCTGGCATTATGGGATCGAGCCCCACATCAGGCTCCTCCACTGGGAGCCTGCGTCTTCCTCTCCCACTCCCCCTGCTTGTGTTCCCTCTCTATCTGGCCGTCTCTCTCTCTCTCTGTCAAATAAATAAATAAAATCTTAAAAAACAAAAACAAAAAAAAACTAGACCCCTGAATCTTGGACCAGTGGGAAGGTCTTTCCACCCAAAGAGATGGACTTTACATTCCTGGATGCCTCCACCCACTGCCTCTGGTTTTTCAAGACAGCTTGGGAGACCGATCATCTTCAAATGCCTTGTGGATGCAAAAGTGCCTTGAGGAAGGAAGAGGGGGAATGGGGTGAGCTGGAGATATGATCTGCTTCCAGGCTTGCCCCAGCTTCCAAGTCCTGCCTGGACTCAGGCTCTTCCAGAAATCCAGGCTCCTGAGGCTACCACCTCTGTGGCTGCTTCTTTAAGGAGTGCCAAGGGGCTGGTCCTTGCTACTGTCCTTGGATCCTGTCCAGGGCCCTGATTTAAAAGGTATTGCAACGTTTTTTTAAAAAAACAAACATGTGTTGTAACCCAAGGCCCTGGTAACCACAACACTGCTGGCTGCTGGCTGCTGGTTGCCACCTCCCAGGCTAAGAGGGGAGGAAACTGCTCTCCGCCTACCCGGGGCGCCCCATACTCTGCAGCGCCTGCCCACCGTAGTTACCATATTATATCAGGCTGGGAGCTCAGAGAGGGCAGGGCCTGAGCTGGACCTGGGGGCTGCTGTCCTCTTGGACTGAAGTGCCTGTTGGGTCAGCACCAGTTCTCTCCTGAACCATTCCGGTAGATATTTGACGGCTCTAGGCCAGAGCGCTCTGTCTACCCTCCTCCAGAGCCCCCAGTGACCATTTATAACACCAGTCTCATCATGCCGCTCCCACTGCCCACAGGGCAAGGTAAAAGCTGGGCCTTCAAGGTCTCTCCTACCTATCTGCACCTCCCTCGCTCCCCGCATTCGCCAGCCCTCCAGCCACACTGAGCCACTGAGCCCCCCTGAAAACCCACATAGCACGAGGCCTGAAAGCTCTTCCCTACTCTCTTTCTTTCTTTTTTTTAATTTTAATTTTATACATGTATATATCGCAAAATTACCACCACAGTAAGGTTAGCTACATCCATCACTTTCTTGACAAGAAGAACCCCTACTTAATCTGCCCAGCCCCCCTCAAACATCACACCCTTGGGGAAGCCAGTCCTGCGCTGCTCTCTCCCAGACAGAATTTGTTACTCCTCCTGCTTCATGGTATTTTTTCATACCCCTTGTTACATTACTTGTATACCGGGGGCAGGGTAACCTTTTTATTTTTTTTTAAGATTTTATTTATTTTATTTGAAAGAGAGAGAGAGAGCACAAGTGGGTGAGGAACAGAGAGAGAAGCAGGCTCTCTGCTGAGCAGGGAGCCTGACGCAGGGCTCGATCCCGGGACCCTGGGATCATGACCTGAGCCACCAGGCACCCCTGTAACGTAACCTTCTGCAAGTATTTTGTTTAGTTTGCATGATGGTTTGAGGGGGCAGATTATACATTAAAAACCAAAATAAAACAAAGACAGATTTCTAGTTTCTCTGGAACAATTGGAAAGCCAGGCCAGCCTGGGCCTTCACAGCCTTCTAACCCCCATCCACTGCAGCACACCCACCAGTGCTCCTTTTAGATGGCTATCCCCAGTTTGCACCCCACCCCCATCTCCTGCTGGCCCCCTCCTCATTCATGTACCTATCCCGCCCTGTAGACATTTAGGTTTTAAGCCTTGGCCCTGCATCATTTCTCACATGTGTTCTGGGCCCCTCCCATTTACCAATATTTGATTTCCTTGTCTCTGTAAACTGTTTAGGTATCCCAGAAATTCCAATATATTGCTAAAGAGTAAATGAATGAATAGAATCCAGTCAATAAAAAATATATAAATGTCACAAATTCATTTGTCAAATCACGTGTTCCAGTTTTGGTCTTGGGAAGCCGAGTGTCGTCTTCACCATCTTCTGACTCTCATTCCAGTTACTTTCCCACAGGTAAGATGCTCTCGTTGGGATGGAGCAAGGAGGGTGGCATCAGGGCTAGGAGGACTGGGAGGCGGGGATGGGGCAGTCATCTGTTGCGAAAGGGTGGCTTAAGTTGTGAATACATAGCGACTGACATAGGTGGACAAGTGCTCATTTTCCAAACTGAAGAATGAGGTGGGCTGTGAGAAACTGTGATCCCACCAACAAGGATATACAGTAAATATGTCTGAAATGGAATGGAATCAAGAACATGATATCGGGTAGAAACCTGCAGAAGGTACGAGCCATCCTCTGATAAGGGGGACAACGGGGCACGTGGGAGGGAATGTCCATTTCAGACTTAGGCGCGCCAGACATGTGAATATCCATCTCTGATCCGGAAAGCCCCCAGCTAGGGCTGCAGTCCTGCTCATTTCAGTTACATTTAAATCAGCAAACTGGTCATCAGAGGACTCCCTCCAGAAGGACTCACTCTTAGTTCTAGAGGTGAAATGACTTAGGGCCTGGCTCAGAACCCACAGCACAGTCCCCTGAGTTTCACATGGAGGTTATAGGAAGGGGAGACCTAGACACCAGCCCAGCCAAGGATGTCCCAAACATGGAAAATGGGGCTCACACATAGACTCACTGAGCCCTGGACCTCCCTCTCTACCTCATCCCTCTACCCATTTTTTAAAAAATCGCCATCAGTCATGAAGAGGACATAAAGGTCAAAGCTACTCAAACATAAGCCCACAGCCAACTGACCTGAAGGACTTGTACAACACAGATGCCTGCGCGCCACACCCAGCGTTTCTGATTCAGCTGGTTGGGGGTGGGGACAAGAATTTCTAACAATTTCCCAGGAGATGGGGGTGCCGCCAATCCCTGAACCACATTTAAGAACCACTGATGTGAAGACATGTCCACTCCTGTTCATTACTAGTAGTTTGCAGACCCTAGAACCCACTTAAAGTGCTGGGCAGTTTTCCTTGGAGAAAATCCCTGCGGGATGTTACGCCTCTGCTAGTCTGTGTTACATCTAAGATCCTTGAGAACTTCCATCTGAACTTCATCCGACAGAGAGAGCACTAACCAGATTACTGATATGCATCAACTCTTGATAAAGAAATGGTAAAGTGACTCTTACCTGCCTGCTCTCCTAAGACAGCCCCAAATCCCAAGCCACAGGGCTCCTGGGAAAACGGGCAGAGGTGGCTTCTCGCTAATTAGCATTACTCAGGCTCCGTTCTCCTTTCCAAAAACTTCCCCATTAATTCAGTTCAACACAATCCAATATAATTAAGGTAGCAACTCGACTCCCTGGTGAGATGATGACCCACCACAACCACTGGAGCCATAAGGCTCAAACTTTAGTATGAAAATTCCTTAGACTCGATTCGCCAGTTCCTGATACATAAAAAGAGGGAGGAAAGGAGGGAGGACTCCAGAGGATTCCAAAGTGCATGAGCGTGCCCATGCCTTGAGAAATACTTCAGTAGAAGCGCAAAGACTCAGGGTGCCTGGTCGGCTCAGTCAGTAGAACATGCTACACAGGACCCCAGAGTCATGAGTTCAAGCCCACCTTGGGGTAGACCTTACTTAACAACAACAAAAAGCCTAAAGGCTCAAAAATTTATGTTTTCTCTCATTTTTTTCTCTTATATATAATTTTAAGAGGAAGCTATCAAAACCAATATTTCCATCAAAGTTCTGGCAAACCTTCCTCAGCAGAGTCTCACTTCCTACCTTCAGAACTGAAGTTGGGGTCTCCAAAAGGAAAATATTCTAATTAAGTTCCATATAATAAACCTTAATTAGTGACCTATGAATTGGTTAGAAATTGCCTTCTGCTGCTAGTGACAGAATCTCAGTGGCAGTGGCTTAAACAAATTTGTTTTTTATTCTATTGTGCGAAAAAATTAGGAAGTAACTGATCAAGGCTGCTATGCGGGCTCGATAAATTCGTCAGAGATCCAGCCTCCTATCTTTTTGCTCTGGGTAATAACATGGCTGCTGGAAGTCAGCCATCATGTCTGTATTCCAGGCAGGAAAAAGGGGTGGGGTCAAGGAAAAGGGGGAGCCCTCTTCCCAGCTGAGTCATTTCCTTATTAGAAATTTTCCTGGAGGGGCGTCTGGGTGGCTCAGTGGGTTGAGCCTCTAACTCTTGATTTCAGCTCTGGTTGTGATCTTGGGATCCTGGGATCCGCCCCGTGTTGGGCTCTGTGCTGGGCATGGAGCCTGCTTGGGATTCTCTGTCTACCTCTACCTCTCCTTCTGCCTCTCCTCTCTCTCTCTCACTTAAAAAAAATAAGTTTTCCTGGAAGCCCCCGCCAGTAATTTCCCTTTACATATCACCAGCCACCCTAGACCCTAGATGCAAGGGAAGCTGGGCAAGTACCCCGTTAGTCCACACATTGCTGCCCGGAGAATAGGATGGTTCTATAACTAAGGAAGAGGGAAGAATGGAAGTCTCTGCCACAATCTACTAAGTACCGGGTGGGTAAGGAGGGGGGAGCTGTGTCACCCTTAGTCTACGAGGGAGGACACACAGAGCCCGCAAACAAGTATAACTTGGAGGAAAACCATGCGTGTGCCAAGAGACCTGTGGAACAGGTGCCACAGGCTTTCGGGAGGAGAGGGCATTTGAGCTGCTGCTTGGTGTTAAGTGGAACTATAACCACAGAGAAGGGTGGCACAGATCCCGCCCCATCCCCGACTTTTGTCCCCTTGCACACAACCTAGCCACCAGCTCTAATTCCTCATCCCCCAGCTCCCCAGCCTCCACCCTCTACCCTGACTGGACTCATGCTCTTCCTCCCCCTTGTAATTGCTCCTTTCTGCTTCTCCTCTTCCCCTAGATATGGGAAGATGGGTAGTGATCTCCCCATTTCTGGTAAGACAAAAACATAGACTGCACAAACACCTAGAAGGGAAATTATTATAGAAATTTGTCTTAGTTACAAGCAACAGAAGCCAACCTGTGATTGTAGGATTCCTTTCAGCATGAACATCCTTTGGCACTGGTATTCCTCCAGGAAGTCCTCCTTCTCTAACCCTATCCACCATGGTTTCTTTTCTTCTTTTAATACTAATACTTACCATAACTTAACATTAGCTTTATAATCTGTTTTGTATTATTCCCCCTCTTTTTCTATGTATAGGTCTAATGTGGGGGGGGGGG
>NW_024423897.1:21968136-22150671 GCF_017311325.1 Ursus maritimus
GGGGGGGGGGGAAGCAGATTATAACTAATTCAAGGGCAAGAACTGAGTCTCTTTCCCTTGTACTTTCACCATGCCTTGCCCAAAGGGTGACCAATCATCCCAGTGGACCCAGGACTGAGGAGACATGGGACTTTCAGAGCTAAAAGTGCAGAAATCCTGAGCAAACCAGGATGAGTCAGTCACCCTCCCTGCCCAAGAGATGGGCGCATTGTACCTGCTTGTTGATGGCTCACTATGGTAGACATTGCTGCTGTTCACCAGTGTTTCTCGTTCTCCTCTCCTTCTGGGTACACATTGTCCTTTCCCATCCCCCTTAAGTTGAGCATGACCATGTGACTTGCTTTGGCCAATAAATGTGAGTGGACTTAATGTGTGTCACCTCTGAGTGGATGCATTTTAGACCCTTTGCATCATTCTCTGTACACGCTCTTCTGGTGCCCTGGCAAAACTTGAAGGCCTAGTGCTGAGATGCGTGCTTCACAGGCTGGTGTAGAATGCCTGTGTGCAGCAGAGTCCCCTGCCTCCCCATGCTGGACATGTAGTGGGAGCAAAACTTAGCTTCACTCATGATAAGTCACTGCATATTTGATGTTACGTTACCTCAGCAAAACCTAACCTAACCTGACTGGTACATCAACCACTGAACATGTCATTAGCCACTTACTCAAACTCAAGTTACTTTAAAAAAAAAAACAAAAAACAAAAAAAAAACCCACCTCTTTAGAGTTTTTTCTTAGACAGGAGCTTTAAAGCATATCACCAAAAAGCCAGTTGTTGTATGAAAGTGGGAAATCTGAGCCCGGGTCTCCCAGGAAGCTCAAAGAAGCTGGAGGCAGGAGCTCTTGAGAACAGAGGCTCCAGGAATAGAATTTGCCTTCCTAGTTCCTACCCACCAGCCCAAGCCACCGATTTCAATTGTTGGCACTAAAATTTCAGATCCATTTTGGAAAGTGCAACTCTTCAGTGTTCAGATGGGAAACTCTCCAAAAGGGGAGGCAACTGGTTGAGGATCAAACAGGGCACTTGTGGTTATGATCTCCCCACACATTTTTGGCTGTTTTGCCCTTTATTTATTTTTTTTCTTTTCTACCTAGTTAATTTTACAACGTCCGTTGTCCCTTTCTTTGGGATTTCATATATTAACCAATGTAGTCACTTGGTGGTGAAAAACTAGTCTCAGTCTTATGAATGGATTTAGAGACATTTTTTTTAAACTTTTCTTCTCACAATAGTGATCTTACAACAATAGTCATAAGTATATACTCATTTTTTAAAATATCTAAAATCTCACCTCTACAGAGGTAATCACTATTAATACTTTTTAAAAATAAGAGTGGATTTGTTATTTCTTTTAATTAAAAGAAAATTCATCCTCATCAGTATTTTTACTGGTTACATGACTTTGTGTTTTTATAGATATGCCCTAATTTATTTAAACAAGCTCCTTTTTCTTGGATATTTTGATTTTTTTGGGTTTTGCCTGTTAGTTCATTTAATTTGTTTTTAAATCCTGAGCACTGTTTCAATAAACATTGTAAATTGAAGGGGATACTCTTTCCTCATTATCTGTTTAGCACATCCTACGCAGTGGTTTTCAAACTTTAGCAGGGGTCAGAATCACCCGCCAGGCTTGTGAAACTAGATTCCTTAGCTCCATCCCGAGTCTGGGATCTGTAGATTTGGGTGGGGCCTGATAATCTGTATTTCGAACAGAGCTGTCCCCGTAGTGCAGATGCTGTTGATTTGGGGACCACACTTTGTAGCCTATATTTGTAGCCACACTTTGTCCTATATTATTCTTCCTTCCAAGGACCTCATATCATCTGTGTCCTTGGTTTCCTTCCTTAGAAAGTGCTACAATTGGTCTTACACTCTGTGGAGGAGGAAGTTCCCTTGTAGTCTCATACTCTTTCCTTATTCATGACTGTAAGTCCCTCTCGAATTTGCATACCTTCCCAAATGTCTCTGGCCTGGTATCATTTGCTAATAGACACACAGATACACATGCACACTGATTTTCAAAGATAGGTGTGTTTTTGCTGCATTGCCACTCTCAGAAACCTCAGCTAGTAAGAGAGTGAGGGTAAATAAAAGTTCTCTTCCCCAGGCAGTGACATGTCCCTTATTCCCAGGGCATCTGTTGTCTGCTTGGCAAGGTGTTGTAATGGGTAACAACTATCCAAGGTGGACAGAGTGTTACAGATGCTTGTGAGCTGGAAAGAACTACTCACCCAGAAGTGAAGAGGCATTACAATTAAACTAAGTATCATTATGTATTTGTAGGGAAGTGGTTCAAAGCTTCGTTTCTGGAGTGAGAATTGGAATTTATTTGGGCACTGGTTCTCACTAGCAATGCGAACTTAGGCAAATCATGTCTCTGAGCCTCATCTTCCTGACTTGTAATGTGGAAGGAATAATACCTTTGTTGCAAAGAGATGGAAAAAGATAAAGTAATATGTACAATGTAGCCGGCACAGAAACAGCTCTAAAGAAATGGTAGCTGTTGTGTTTTCCAAGTAACTGTTTTAATTTTTTTCCTGGCCTTTTCTCTGCCAAGGGCCTGGAAAAGCAGCCGTTGTTTCTAGGGATCTCTTCTGCCCCGGCCCAAGGTTGTTATCTTTTACAGAGGTTCTGGTCACCTGCCTCGGGCGGCGGCACCGCGAACCCCGCGGGCTTCGCGGAGGCCCTGCTCTTCGGGTATTTACGGCGCGCGGCCGCCCCAGCTCCGGCTCAAGTCTGCGCTTCCAGGTTCAGTTTCAGGGTCTCGCCGGCAGCCCCGGCCGGCGGGCGGGCAGCGTTCAGCGGGGCCGCGACGGCTGGGTCCTCCGGGGGCGTCCCCGGAGTTGGGAGGCGGCGTCCGGGAGTCCCCGGAGGAGGATGGGCTGCAGACACAGCCGGCTGAGCTGCTGCAAAGCCCCCAAAAAGGTAAAGGGCTCGGGCGGCGAAGTTTGCCTCGGGAGGGGAGGAGGGTGCGGAACCGCTCCGCCGCAGGGACTCTGGGCGCCGCGGGCCCCCTCCGGTCGTCCCGGGGTGCCGCGCGGAGGACGGCGAGAGGCCGGCGCGGAGGGAGGCGGGGAAAGCTCGGCCGGGCGGCGCTCTTAGCCCCGGCCCCGGGCTGAGCGGTGCGGGGCAGCCGAGTTTACCGACACGGCCCCGGGGCCGGGGGAGCGCAGCTCATTCCGGCTGCCCGAATGGGGAAATGTCTAGTGCTATGGCAGGTGCCCTTTTCCTTCCGTCTGGGGCTGCTCGCTGTGTGGCCACGGATGAGTGACTTGACCTCTCTGGGCCTTCCGCTTTTCCCACCGCTCTGAGGCACACAATCTCTGAGGCGGCTGCTCGCAGAATGGTCCACGGATTTACGGCAGCGGCACCACCCGGGACCTGTTTGCAATGCAGAATCTCAGGCTCTGCCCCGGACATGCTAAAATAAAACCTGCCTTTTAACGAGATGTCCAGGTGATTACAACAGGCTCTAAAGTTTGCGACGCGCGGGTCTCGAGCCTCTTCAGGCCCCAGAGCCGGTGCCTGTGGGCTGTCCTGGGGGTAGCTGGGAGGGGCCAAAGAGGGAGGAGATCTACCGCCTGCTGCTGCCCTTCCTTTCCTTCCTGCCCCTCCCCCGAGGGGCCTCGGAGCTGGGTTAGGGCCCAGGGGACTCTACTCGGGTTTCTGACAGTGGGACCAGGTGCCCCTTGGGTTCTGACCAGCACAGAAGGTCAGATCCTGGAGCCAGAGGACAGCTTCCTCGGGGGACACCCGAGGCGCAGAGAGGGAAGGGAGGACCCTCCACTTCTAACCCTTCTTCCTACTACTCCCTGCTTTTCAGCCAGGTGGGAGTAGGTGGTCCCATAAACTTGATGAGCAGTCCTCTAGAGACCCCGAGAGGTGCCACACTGCAACCAAATGTAGTTATTTTTCATAAAACTTGAATCTCTCTCTCTCTCTCTCTCTCTCTCTCTCTCCCTCCCTCTCCCTCTCCTTCTCCCTCTCCCTCTCCCTCTCCTTCTCCCTCTCCCTCTCCCTCTCCCTTTCTCTCTCTTGCTTTACTGGGGCCAAGGCAAGCTTTCCCCGCCCTGTGCCAGTTCAGGGAGCGTTTTCACCCCAAGTACAATGCCTCTTGCTCCTCCTTTATTCCTAGTTCCAAAAACCTCACCAAGCTCTGACCAGGAAACCCTCCTGTCTTCCCTTACTCCAACAGGGAAACTGAGCCTTGCCTGCAGCAGTGGGAGCAGGGGGCTGGCTGACAGGGATGGTGAGCAGAGAAAGCTGAGCCTGGCTTGAGACCCAGAATGGAGCCAGTGATGATTTCTAAGGGTCTGAGAGTCTGTGTTCTCTGTCCCTGTGTCAACGTCTCTTTCTGCAAAGTGGGCCAAGAGTGAATTCCAGGCCTGACCGTTCCACAGTGAGCATGGGTTCCCCTGCCTCCTTGCCCTTCCACGAGCCTTACCAGCTGTCCCTGTCTGTTCTTGGCACAGCCTGAACTGGACGACCCCCCCCCCACCGCCAAGCTGTGAAAGGCCAGTAAAGCCCACACAGACTCTCCCAGTGGGAAAGGGCCCTGGGTACCACCTGGGCTGATGCACAGATCAGAGGGTAAGGCCTGGAGATGGGAAGGGTTTTGACTGAGGTCACAAAGTAACTTAGAGTGGAACCCAGGTATCCAGCCCCCTGGTCCAGTGCTCTTTGTCTCTACCTCTACTCTGTGCTTCTAGTGGCTTCTTATTGATTCCAAAGCCCTTTGGCATTAAAGCCTTCAGTCTGTTGCCTCAGGGCAATCTGGCATGTCTTCCCTGCCCCAGCAATGCCAGGCCCCTGCCCCTGTGTGGCAGGATTTATAAGCCAGTTCATTTAAAGTTCACGCCTGTTTCCATCCCTCCGGTCTGTGCTTCTGCCCAGTTTCTCATCCAGGTGCCAAACCCCGGAAGGCCTAAGCTCCCAAGGCCAACCCCGCCAGCTGTCAGTCCCCCAGGGGACACAGGGCTGTAAGGATGGGATGTACAGAAATGAGCTCACACCACGGAAGGATTAGGTCACGGCAATAGTGACTCACCCTGAGTGGCCGTGTACAGAGAGTTTTCACATCCCACGGGCCTTACAAAAGCCCTGGAAGCTAGGCTGGGCTGCCGAATCTTCGCCCCTCCACAGGTGAGGACACAGAGGTTCAGGGAGGAGTGACGTGCCCAAAGTCATAAAGCCAGTTGATGACAAAGCTGTTCAACGGAGCCTGGTTTTCTGCACCCCTGTCTGGTGCTCATCGCCTCCTACAGACCAGGTGTGCGGAACTATTTGAGTGAGCAAATGAGGGCCAAACAGCCAGGCTAGGGGTGAGCCCGGGGTGGGGTGAGACAGCAGTACCTCAGCCAGCCTCAAGAGATACAGGAAGACTCCTTGGACGGGGGAGGAGGGGCTGTGGGGATGTCTCGACTGCATGTTGAAGGTTTGGGAGGAGTTACAGTCGAGGCAGAGAGAAGAGCCCGAGGGGAGGCTGAGTCAGAGAAAGTGCGGGATTTGGGGGCTCATTGTGGAAAGGGGAGGTGGCAGGCAGCAAGGAATGAGCCCGGAGTTTTCAGCAGGGACTACCCTGGCTACGGACAGAGGCTTGACCAGTAGGACCTCTCAGTCCTTCCAAGTTCAAGGATTAGAGGGTTTGCTGAGTTCTGTAGTCTACTGTGCCTGGTGGCCTTAGCCAAGAGACCCAACCTGAGGCTAAGTCACCGCCTTATTGGGATCAGTTGAAATCCTGATGGGTGCTTGAGTGGGGTCCCTGGCAGGTGGGTGCTCAGGAAGCCATCCGCACTGTCTGGTCCTTCCTAAACCTGTATTGACTGAGACCATGGGTGATGTGCTCATGTCCCCAGGAGGACCTGGGAGGAGGATGGACAGAGAGGGGAGGGGCCGAGGAAACAAACTTGCCATGAATTTGCCTGCAGGAGTGACATGAGAGTCCAGAGGGGCCTTCCATCCCCAGTAGCTTACTAGGCTCCCCTGGGCAGGGGTGGGGAGGGGCACCTAGTGCCTCACCGTCAGCCCCCTGTGTGTGCGCCTGGTATGACGTCTGAACTCCCCAGTCCCCAGGACTTTGGCTCTGGCCACGACACCACAGCCCTGAGCAGAGAGTCAGAACCCACACAGCACTGCTCCCACAGCTGGCCTCAGGCAACGAGCTCTCAATGGGTCCGTCTTTCGGGGAGCCCTTCATGAGCACTTCCAGGTAGCAGGCCAGGGGAGAGAGAGGGAGGGATGCAGAAGTGAATGAGCCGGAAGAGCCCGGCATAGGCGTGCAGAATTCTGAAACAAGCCACGGACACTGAAGGTGTGGGCCTTAGAGCTGGGGTCCTGCATTCAGTTACTCACGGGGCACAGAGGGCTCGGTGCCGCTTCAGTCCTCGCTTGATCGCACTTCCGTTAAGTGACGGTGGAAAGAACTTGGCTTCTGCATGCTTCACTTTCCTCATCTGTGAGACAGGTGTGAGATTAGCTCCTGGGTCATAGGGTTGTTGTAGAGATTAGTTGAAAGAAGGCCTGCAGCATTGCCCCGATACACTGGCAATCGCCTGCCCTCGATAAAATGTAATGTGGGTAATGCCACGGAGACATAATTATACTTTCCAGACATCACTGCCTGGGTTGTACCCAAGGAAAGCAAACAGTGATGTGGGAGACAGGGGGACACTAATGTCCTCTGAAGGCTGTTGGGGTTAGGGACGTGAAGCCTGGAGCCTGGCCGTTGCCTCCAAACTTCTGAAGTGTTGCCAAGGGGACGTGGGAAGCAGCCTTGTTCTCTGTTGTCCAGAAGGCGGAACTGTGGCCTGTGAGGGGAGCTAGAGGAGGCCAGATTCCACTTCTCATGAGGAAGAAAGGTAGCAAGTTCCCCATCTCCGGAAGAGTTCAAGCAGAGGTCAGGTGACATTTTGGCAAGAATAGAAGAGGGGATGCAGCCCTAGGACTAGTAAATATTAGGATTCCACTTAAGAAATCTAATTCTGAAAAAAAAAAAAAGAAATCTAATTCTGATTATTATAATGTTTGAGGCAAAATTTCAGAACTTGGAAAAATATAAAGAAGTTTATTCTTTTTTTTAAGATTTTATTTATTTATTTGACAGACAGCCAGTGAGAGAGGGAACACAGCAGGGGGAGTGAGAGGAAGAAGCAGGCTCCTAGCGGAGGAGCCTGATGTGGGGCTCGATCCCAGAACGCCAGGATCACGCCCTGAGCCGAAGGCAGACGCTTAACGACTGCACCACCCAGGCGCCCCGGAAAAATATAAAGAAGTTTAAAAATCACCATTAAGACATAGCCTCCGTGCACATTTCAGTGTCCCCCTGTTTTTCCTACATATATAACATACATGAGGGTGACTATTTTTACGTGATTGGGACTATATTTTAAAGTGGTTATGTTCTAGTTAATCTTTTGCTAGGGGCACTCCTCTTCCGTAGTTCATGGAAACGTGATTTTTAATGGCCACCTAGTATTCTGTGCATGCTCCATGGCTTATGGAACCAATTTGGACGCTTGGTTGTTTGCATTCCCCACTCCTACCCTCATTTTGCATGAGCATCCTCATGTTTTCAGCCTAATGGGTGCGGGAGGGGTGGCTTTGAGCTCAGAGGGGAGCGGAGGGGCTGAGGGAAGGCCTCCAGAGAGATCTGGCCTCTTGGCTGGGTTTTGAAGGTTGGTGGGGTGGGGCTAGAAAGTTGTGTTGGGGGGAGTGGGATATAGGGACGTCCAGGCTCCTGACACCTGGGCCATAGGAACAGGGCAAATCTGACCTTTGAGCCTGGTTTGCCGAGGGTGGGATGGTTGCGGAACCTGAGAGGAAGCTGACTTTCTGGGCGCTGAGCCCTCTGCCCCAAGCACTGTGGAGACATGGGTGTGTATGCAGCCTCTGAGCTGGTGATTTTTGCCCAGCCCATAAAATCATCACAGCTAAAGCCAATCTTGTGAGGTTGAAAGCCAGATTTCTATTTTATGAAGGGACATCTGTACCCAGTGACCTAAGACCATTCGAAAACTTTCTAATAACCCTTGCCTTAGAGACACAATCTTTGGCCACACATTTTCTGCACATGTATGTGGTTTTAGTTCTGTTCTTTTCCTTTGTAGTTGAGCTCCCAGGCCGTTAGTGTAGATCCCTCAAGGGCAGGATATGCCCCCAGCCACCCGAAGACTTCCATCCTTGCCTCCATTGGGCGTGGCATTTGGGGCCCATGCTTCACGTCTTTTTTGTTGTAAAGAGGGCAGAAAAGATACAACTTCAAATGAGTTGCCCGGAAGCAGGCTGCTATGTAAGCCAAGTTGGTGACGGTCCTGGGGGTGGGGGCGCTGCCACATGTGCTCTCGGGCCGGATGGTTGGCCCGAGTTCTGGCTCTGACATCTCGAGGGCACTTGCGTTCCCATCTTTGTCCCCTCAGTGTCCTCCACCCTCAGAGCGCTGTGAGCCCTGCTGGACGATCAGGGAGAGCAGGACCCATAGGTGGGGGAGGAGGAGCGCCTGTGAGCCTGCCATGGGCAGAGACTAGGAGCAAGAAAAAAAATCCATCCATCTTTAGCACGTATAGATCTAAATCTGTCCATTACCTGAAGACAAGTCATCCTGCTTCTCTTGCCAGGTGAATTTTAATCCCTAAAAATCGTTTATCTTGTCACTTTATTTTCAAACCTGAATCTTCCAGAACATCTAGGCCAAACACCTTACAATACATAAAACATCCATCCTGTGTCCATGCCTTCCCCCAGATAAGTGATGTACAACCTGACCTACTTCCACTTCGCCCTCTCCCCCAGTGGTGGAACTCTTCTTTCCCTGAGTATACGAGGGAACTTGAAGACCTGCTTGCCATTTCTCCATGGCTCCGCACAACCCTACCCGCTGCTCACTCCTTAAGGATGAAGCCCTGACATTAGATGAGGAAAGTGATCTGTACTGGGGTGAATAGTGCGTGCACCCCCCCCAAACTCACATACAGCCAGAACCTATGAATGTGACCTTATTTGAAATAGGTTTTTTGGAGATGGAATCCAGTTAAGATGAGGTCCTACTGGATTAGGGTGGGCCTTAATCCAATGACTGTTGTCCTTATAAGAATAGGACACTTTGGACAGGGAGAAGGCCATGTGATAACAGAAGCAGAGATCGGTGGACTGCAGGTACATGAGCCAAAAAACACCAAGGATTGTGGCACCTGCCAGTAGCTAGGAGACAGGGATCGAACAGATTCTCCCTCAGAACCTCCAGAATGAGCCAACTCTCCCAACACCTTGATTTTGGACTTCTAGCCTCCAGAACTGTGAGAGAATACATTTCTGTTTGGGGGCTCCAACTCTATGGTAATTTGTTACGGCAGCCCTGGGAAACTTCTAGATCTTCAGGTTAATGACTCCCACCCCCGCTCTCATCCTCCACCATCAGTCAAGGTGGGCAGCAAGAACCCAAGGCCTCCCGTTTGGACCCATGGCTCCCCAGGACAGTAGGGAGCATGGCAAGCAAGGAGGCACGTGGACAAGGCCCAGAGGCTTTTGGCCACCAGCCTTGGCATCCGTGGAAGAAAGCACCACCCTGGGAGTCAACCATGGTCTGACTCCTGCCTCTTCCATTAACTTGTTGGGGGGTCTCTCCCTGGGCCTTGATGTCCCCATCTGTAGAATGACTGCCTTGGCTGCTTTTAGATTTCAAGAGAGGTCTTTCTTCTTGCTGTTGTTAATTTCTTTGCACACAAGTAAAACTTGAGTACATCACTGTTTAAGAAATTCTGAGAATCCAGGTAACACTAAAGCTCTCCCTCCTTGGCTACAACGATCTCAGTCCTTTCTCTAAAAATGACAAGTGCCATCGGTCTGTGCTTTTCTACGTACTTTTCTCTGTTCGTTTGTGTGCATTTAAGTACCAAGAAAAATAGTTGATTTTGCATATTGGCCTCCTACCAAATGCCTTTCCCACTTTGCATGTAAAATGTACTTCATTTTTTATATGACGAGTGACCTTGCATGGTATTATGTCCCTTCGTGTATCGAGCCAGGCTCCAGTCAGACCTGAGGCTGGTTTCCGGTGTCTCGCTATTACAAACGACTCTGCCCTGAGCCCCCTGGGGAGGTGCCGCTGTCCTCACTAACGGGTGTCTCTCTGCTAGCGGTGCGACTGCGGGGTGGTGGGGCATGCTGCCTATAACCTGGGGGGGTAGCTACTGACTCCCTGTCACCCTCTGTTCCAGGCAACTACTGCCTCCCCTTAGGGGCCGCTCGAGAACAGAGGGTGGTGTGAAGGGCTCAGGACATCTACCCGGGGCCCTCCTGAGCAAGGGCGTGTCTTTTCTTCTCCTCTGAGAAGCCCTCTTCACGCAGGGGTTGACAGCTGAGTGTGTCAGATCGCCCGCCCTGCTCTGCCCGGCGCAAGCGAGCATGACAGGATTGATACAGGATGAGGGGGCCGGATGACCTCACTCTGCCTCTTCTACATCTGAAGCATTTCAACACTAGAAGGACTCTGATGTATGGCATTGCCCAACTCCAGGCCATAGAGAAGAGGAAACAGAAGCCCAGAGAGGGTCGGGTACTATCCCAAGGTCACACAGCAAGTGGCAAGCCGGGATTTTGACTCTAGACCCCCACTGGGGAGTTTGCCATTGGGGTGGGGAGACCGGTGGGTGTCTGGCATATTATCTGTGCCCTCAGCATATCTCTTCCTCTGCCCCAGCCACTGACCTCATTTTCTGTCCCACTGCTTCAGGGTCTCGGGCTGACCCAAATGCCGAGGTGGTGCTGAGTGCTTTTGCCAGCTCCAGGCCCTCGAAGTTGACCAGAACCGCGGACACCCTGGGAAGCTGGAAGGGGATGGGAAAACGTGGGTTCTGGGGAGAAAGACAAGGAATATTGTGCACTGGAAAGCCTTTCTCTAGGCCTCACCTCTCCGTCTGTGCACGAGGCCGGCCCGTGCTCAGGGCCTCCCTCAGGGGCTCCCCCACGGTCTGCCACGGCCCGGCTGGGAGGTGCTGAAGAGGGAAGTGGTCCTGTCCTCCTCTGAGATGTCATTCCTCAGTCGATCAGATAGCAGCCCTAGAGGCCACATCCGCCCCTGACTGTGGCGCTGGGTGGGGGTGGGGGGCATCGCTGGTGTTCTGAGAAGGGCCCGCGCCCCCCAGCACAGCCCAGTGGTGCCGGCTGGCCCTCCCACCGTGAGGCCACACGGATCTCATAGCCACGCGGATCTTTCCCCGGGCAGGCAGTGGGCGATGCCCACGCCGCACTCCGTAGTATGAATGAGATGAACTGAATCTTGAGGGTCCTTGGCACGGTGAAAATGCAGTCAAATTCAGGCATTACTTGGCCAGAATCCTTCTGTCCGTCCGTCGTGGAGCTAGGCCAGCGGAGCCTGGTGTTCGGCGCTCTTCCGTTGGAACCTCTGTGATTTGGGTGTGAACGCTCCGATTTCTCAACAGCCCTGAACATTGAGGCCCTGCCTTTCCTCCCCCTTCTGGAGGGGCCCTTTGGGCCTCCACCCCCACCTCCTTCCTGCCTCTACCGTCAGCCAATAGGCTCTGCCAGTGGTGGTTAAGATTCTGAAACTACTAGTACGGGGCCCCACCCGTGCCGAGTCCAGACACCGGAAAGGCAGCTCTGATACTGCAGAGGGGTGTGACCTGAGTCCTGGGAGGCCCAGAATCAGTGTCCCCTACACTTCGGCTACTGGGATCAATCTGGTGTATGCAGAAAGGAAAGGAAACGGAAGGGCCTCCAGGCGCCACCTTGCATCTGGATTCTCATTAGGGCGCTGCTCCCCTGCTGTCTGGCCTCTGACAAGTGTTGTCCATTCCACCTCTGGGCCTCAGTTTCTCCATCTGGAGATAGGAGGTGGGGATTGGAATAAACTGTCTCCAGGGGCCCTTCCAACCCTGCCTGCTGGGTCCCAGGAAGCATTCCTGAGCCAGAACGGGTATGATAGAACTCTGTGGCCAAGGGAAGCCAGGGAACAGGAAAGGAACTAGGTAACTTTTTTTTTCTAAGATTGTATTTATTTATTATTTGAGAGAGAGAGAGATTCAGAGAATGAATAGGAGGAGGGGCAGAGGGAGAAGCACTCTCCCCACAGAGCAGGGAGCCCCACATGAGGCTCGATCCTAGGACCCCGGGATCATGACCTGAGCCAAAGGCAGATGCTTAACCAACTGAGCCACTTAGGTGCTCAGGAGCTAGGTGACTCTTAAGGGTCCTTTGATTACTAAATTCTCTAAGTGAAGCAGGAATAATGAGGACACAAATGATACCACTCGATCAGAAATACACAAAGCCCAAAGGCCGGAGGAAGGCATGGAGTGATGGCCCTACAGCGAGGTGAGACCAAGTGTGGTCAGGAAAGGCTGAGCCATCCTCAGGGCTGCTCTTGGCTCCCATCCTAGCGGGAGCCCCAGCATAAGGAAGAGCCGAGCACCTTCCGTCTGGGCTGCTTCTGCCTTACTCGCCCTTGCCTGATACGGCTCACAATTGAGGGAAATTGAGGAGTCTGCCCCAAAGGCTTTAGTACAGGACTACAGAAATTCACCCCATGGGGCGCCTGGGTGACTCAATCGTTAAGCATTGGCCTTCAGCCCAGGGCATGATCCCAGGGTCCTGGGATCGAGCCCCGCATCAGGCTCCCTGCTCCACTGGGAGCCTGTTTCTTCCTCTCCCACTCCCTCAGCTTGTGTTCCCTCTCCCGCTGTCTCTCTCTCTCTCTGTCAAATAAATAAATAAATAACCTTAAAAAAAAAAAAGAAAGAAATTCACCTTCAACCTGGGGAGTACTCAACAGAGCCCTCCAAGACCGTGTTCATGCTGGTGGCTTTCACAGACCTCCTGCACTTTAGGCTTACCAGAGGGCTTAACTTGCTGAACATCAAGGATACTTTATAGAATTATAGACTGTGGGAGTTGAAGGTCCTCTGTGATCCCTCCTGCGGAATGAAGTTTGCCTCTTCTTGCATGCTACCAGTGACAGAGAACTCACTACCACCACCAAGCCCCCACCTCTAGTAAGGCAGCTTATCTCTGGGACAGTTCTGAAATTCTTCTTCATGTTGAACTGAAACTTCGTAAAACTTCTGGTCTTTAGACACAAGCCTGCCCTCGAAGGCTGTGGGCCACACACTAGCAGCTACTTCATGACAGTCCTGCAGGGGTTTGAAGGCAGTGGCCAGGTGTTCTTGCCTGTTCTTGAGGCTGACCAACTGTTGTTAACAGTACCTCCTATAATTTGGTTTGGGGTCTCCTTCCACTTCATGTCATCTCCTTTTGGTACCTTTTAGTTTGTCAATTTACCCTTCAAAATGCAAGCACGTTCTAGGGGGTCTCACTGGACCCGATGTGAGCTCATCGGGCTTCTGTCCTCCCTGCGGACAGTGTCCACAGGTCTGGCCACTGTCCTCCCACCAAACCCGGACTCTGCGCCTGTATTTGGAAGCCACATCCTGCCGCAGACCAGGCTTGTTTCAGGTTGAACCCAAAGTGGGGCTCCGGCCTGCTTGACAGCAAGGAGCTGGGCCCCAGAACTGTGTGTGCTACCAAGACACAAGGGCCCACTTTCCAGCCTCCATGGTAGAAGAGCTGTCCCGGAGTTCAGAAGAACTGAACAGAACACCTGTCCCAATCCTGACGCGTGGCAGATTGAAAAACTAAGGCCCAGCGGAGGCAAGGGGCTTGCCTCAAGTCTCATAGGAAAGCTGGAATCCAGGTCTCCTGGTGTCTCCCCCAGTCCTGGGTTCTCCCTACATCCTGCGCTGCCAGCTGCGCCCCTCGCTCTCTTCTCCCAGTTTCTGTTGACTCAGGAAACCCCACTGACCCTGCTATCCCTCTTCCAGAGCTCAATCCGGATGCCCCACCCCAGCCCTGGGTCCCCGCTCTGCTTTTGGAAGGGGAAATTCTTGTGTCCCCCTCCCAGCTCCCGTCCTCTGTCCCTGCAGCGTGAGCTCTGCTCCGTGGCCTCTGAGGAGGGGCTGCAACAGCCCCAACCTGGGGATTTTCCA
This sequence comes from Ursus maritimus, assembly GCF_017311325.1. NCBI lineage: Eukaryota > Metazoa > Chordata > Mammalia > Carnivora > Ursidae > Ursus > Ursus maritimus. The sequence continues at coordinate 21,982,131 of NW_024423897.1, forward strand.
CGTAGTAGTTGCTTGTCGGTTCCTACTCAGCTCTGGGCTACGTGTCCTCAGGCTTTTGTGAGCATCAGAACCACCTGCAGGGATTGGCAGACTGGGGCTTCCAGGCACACCTACCACCCTCGGATTCTGTGGGTCTAGAACTGGGCCTGGGGGCTGTGTTAAGCAAGCATTCCAGGTGGTTCTAATACAGGAAACCCGAGACCACCTTCCTAGAAATAGTGCTCTGGGCATCATAACAGATGCTGGGACAAATCCAAAGCAGGTTTCAAACATGGTCCCTGTCCTCAAGGAGCCCCTTGGCCTAGCTGGAGAAACCCAGGTAACCAGCTAGGTACTCACATGGGTGTCCGAACAGGCACTGGGGCACAGAGCTGCCAGGGGCCAACTCAGCGCTGCGGGGAGACGGAGGGGAAACGTGACGTGAGCTCAGCCTGGAAGCTGGAGGACCTGCGGAGGGTGTGTCATGCTGGGACGAGCGCCTGGGGATGGTCTTGAACACGGGGATGCACCTGTTGGGGCCAGGATTGGGTTGGGCCTAGCCAATCTGCCAACTGTTTTTTAAAAAGTGATACTATTCCACGTTGGCAAGGTTGCCGCAAAGCTGGCCTTCTCGTGTGCCCATAGTGGGTGCGTTCGTCGGTAGACTCTTTCTGGAGGGTAGAGCCAGTAGCTTCGGGTGCATAAAAAAATCGTATAAATCAGTAAGTGATTAGTGAAAGCATAATTTGGAAATAAAGAAATGGAAATAATCGAAGTATTCATGCAGATTGTTAAATGACTGAATGCATTCACAAGGATGAAATATTTGAGTCGTTAAAATTAATATATCTACAGAGTATTTAATGCCACGTAGTAAATGCTTGTAACGTATTTGAAGAAGTAAAACATAGGGAAGTATGTGTAACGTTCCAATAAGGAATAAGTAGATGTATTATTACTGCTACTATAATTGGAGGAAGAGGGTTACAAATATTTATTAAGGAAACAGAGGAAGAGGAGGATGCTTGCCTGAGGACAGACAGCGATGAGTCTTTTTTTTTAAGTTTATTTATTTATTTATTTGACAGAGTGAGAGAGCACAAGCAGGGGGAGCAGCAGGCAGAGGGAGAGGGAGAAGCAGACGTCCCCTGCTGAGCAGGGACCCCCCCCCCCCCATTGCAGGGCTTGATCCCAGGATCCTGGGATCGTGACCTGAGCCGAAGGCAGACGCTTAACCGACTGAGACACCCGGACGCCCCGGTGATAAGTCTTGCATGTCACTGGAGGCCGCGATCCTGGGAGTGGTTTTGTCAGGATCTGGGGACTCGAGCTCAGGGTCCTGTCCTGCCTGTGGTCTGGAAGCTGTTCGTGGAGGAGAGTTTTTCACCTTTCTGTGGTGGTTGTTTGGCAGAAGACAGTTTTTCATGAGCTTCATGATCTTACGCAGGGCCGGTCTGAGGGAGAGCTGCCACAGCCCTGCGGGCCTTTGTTCTTGCCCTGCTTTTCAAGCAGGAAGTAGTCAACTCAGGCAATGTTTGAGCTCTCAGAATATGCCAGACATTATAGGTGCATTATCCCATCTGATCCTTAAACAATCTCATGAGGAAACCAAGGCTTGGAGAGGCCATGCAGTCACACAGCATAAGCTTTAAGATTTGAATCCGGGTCTGGGTAATTCTAGAATCCCAGAGTTCTGTTTTGGTGTTTTGGTGTTTTTTTTTTTTTAAGATTTTATGTATGTATGTATGTATGTATGTATGTATTTATTTTAGAGATAGAGACTGGCAGGGTGGAGGGGCAGAGGGAGCGAAGCAGACTCTATGCTGAGCCCAGAGCCTGACGAGGGGCTTGATCCCACAACCCTGAGATCATGACCTGAGCTGAAACCAAGAGCTGGACACTAACTGACTGAGCCAGCCAGGCGCCCCTAGAATCCTGGCGTTCCTAAGCCACACTGCTCCAGTCTCTAATGTGCTGAGACCTGGTTCTACTGTTGAGTTTGCCATCAAGGCACAGTGTGACCGTGTCTTACCTCCCTGGGTTTCCTCGCTGTAATTACCTTGCCTGTGAGTGCTACTGAGAGGAGCCGAGGTCAGAGCTCAGAGTTGGAACACCACGGGAACCCACTAAGACCTTCTCGACTCTACTCTTAGCGAAGGAGGGAGCAGGAGCCCAGAGGAGGGAAGGGATGTGTCCAGGTTTGTAGCAGGGCCGGGACTGGAACTCAGGAATTCTCAGTCCCACAAAAACATCCCCAGATGAGCATAACCAGTGGTGGCAATGGGGATGAGACAACCATTGATCTCCCTCCTTCCTACAGCCCAGGATAGAGAGGCTGGCTCCTGTCACTTCCCCAGATTCTTGCTTTGACAGCTTCCCTGCTTGTGCCTGGGCCGGGCCTCCCCTCTCCCCTGGGCAGGGAGAGCCGAGTCTTCCCGGGGTGGAAGAACTCAGTTGTCAGGCATGCCCAGCCACTGAGGGCCGGGGAGAGGCGCCATGTCTTGTTCAGTTTGCCAGGGGCTCACGCTGCCCCAGGCTCTGTCTGTGGGGCAGGAGCAGAAGGTTGTAGAGGCCCTCCCTTGACCTACCTTTCTTCCCCAACCAGAAGTATGCTTTCTAGCAGCATCTCAATCATTCCTGAGTTCAGGAAATTGTTAATAATTTGATGCCATAATTTACTTTTAAAATCTGTGACCATAGTAAAAAGTACAGTTAATCGAACATTTTTATAGCCTTTCCATAGGCTGACATTATTTAAGTGTCTCTCTCTTTTTTCTTTTTTTTTTTTTTTTAGAGAGGGTGAGAGGGAGGAGGGGCAGAGGGAGAGAGAGGATCTTAAGCAGACTCCACACCCAGCGTGGAGCCGGACGCAGGCTCCATCTCACCACCCTGAGATCATGACCTGAGCTGAAATCAAGAGTCAGATGCTTAACTGGCTGAGCCGTCCAGACACACCTCTTAAGCGTTTCTTAAAATGGGATCTAAATTTTTTTTCATTTTTTTAAGAGCATCTTTTTTTTCAAAGGGGTAGTTGACATATAGACATTTTATTAGTTTCAGGTATACAGCAATGATTCCATGTTTGCACATATTGTGAAATGATCACCACAATAAGTCTAGTTACATCCAAGAACATCTTAAAAAGTTACAGAATGGCTTAATTTATTTTTTCTACCCCAGATTCTGGTCCAGTGGCTACTGCCAGGCCTTGGCTGACTTCCCACCTATCTGGGGTGAAATGAGAAAATTAAAGGTGTAAGTGTGTGTAAAACATTGAGTAAGGATGTCAGTTCCCCTTTCCTGGAAGAAGTGTCTTGAGCTTTCCTTACTATATTTTGGAAGGTTATAATATCCTCTATTTTATGAAATGATAGTGTTAGCCTGAAAATAATTTTTTCAGCATCCTTGCTTGTCAACCCATATCAACTCTCCTATTAGAAGATATTATTTACGAAACTTGAAAATCTGGGAGCCACTGACACTGCTTCGGGATTCAGCCTTTGGCATCTGTTCCCTCCTTTGGTCAGATTCAACCAACACTGGCCAAGTATGGCTCAAATCCTTGACTCTGCCAATTATTCACTAATCTACCTTGATTGAGTCCTAACCTCACTCAGCCTCAGCCTCCTCTTCTGTAAATTCGGGATATTCAGATTTCCCAGGATCGTTCTGAAGATTAGCTAGGGTAGTGTAGATAAGACGTCATAGTGCCCAGCACACCCTGAGTGCGGCATCTTACCCCATCTGTCCAGGTAAGTACCACTGCCTCCTTATCACTGGTGAAACACCCCCTCTAACAAAGAATAAGCCTGGTAAAACCATGGCTTGATGATGACGACTTCTTCTTTTTCTCCTCCTCCTCCGCCTCCTCCTTCTTCTTCTAGAATTTATTTATTTATTTGAGAGAGATGGAGAGCGCAAGCAGGCGGAAGAGCCGAGGGGGAGGGAGAGGGTCAAGCAGACTCTGCACTGAGCATGGAGCCCAACACAGACCCTGAGATCATGACCCCAGCCGAAACCAAGAGTCAGATGTTTAACCAACTGAGCCACCCAGGCGCCCCCCCAGGGCTCGGACTTCTGATGTTTTGCCCTGAATACAGGGAACTTGGAAGGAAGTTGTGGTGACCATAGGGTACCTGAGAGGAAAGGGTAATTGTCTCTGAACTAGCAGTTGGGAAGTTTCAGCCATAACCAGGGAGAGGGTAATAGCAAAAGGTCTGGCCAAGAGCTGGAAGAAGGAAAGGTGGGCAGGGAGGGCCTCATGGATGGTGGCACAAACCACAAGAATCTAAGGAGAGGTCAACCAGCATCAAACTCCCCACTGAGGGTTTCCCTGGCGATGATGAGAAACGCTGCTCTGGGAACCCCTTCCCCACAGAGCGAGTGCTGCCTTTGGCTAGTGAGGGAGGCAGCCTAAGTAACTGGATCCAGAGCCAGGTCTGGCATAACTGGACGTCAGTCGTGTCTGGGCTTTGGAAGGATCCTACTAGAGCACCCATCCTCACATTGACCTCCTACCCTCTACCTTCACCTCATTGTTGTCTCATTTCTTCCAGAGGCGCCAAAAACCAGATCAGCCACCCAGACCAGAGCCACAGGAACTAGGTCCCCTCAATGGGGACACAGGTAAGTAGCCAGCCCTATAAATGCCCTCCCCACCATCCATGATGTTTCCTACTTTATAATCAACAAAGCTGATATAGCTATTTAATTATCTCATGAGACCTTAGGTAGGTTTCATTAATAGGAGTATCATATCTAAAATCAGGGAGGTGATTCTCCTGACCTGTACTTGACTGTCCCTGGCTACTGATGCCATGCCTGGAGTGCTGAGTTTATTTCTGGAAAGTACATTTTCAGGGGAATCCAGAAAAATTGGAGGAAGTGCAGTAGAGACAGATCAGGCTGGTGAGGAATCTGGAAACCAAGTCCTGTAAGGAACAGTTAAAGGAGCAGAAGATATTCTCCCTGGAAAGAAGATGTTGCAATAAAACACAACAGTTCTCTCCAAGTGTCTGAAGTGCCCTCATAGAGAAGAAAGATAAGCCTTGTTCAGTGTGACCCAGAGGTCAGCACAAGGGCCTCAAGGTGGCAGAAACAGGCAGGCAGAATTCAGTTCAATCTCAAAGGATTTTTTGTGTGATTGTTGGTTTAAAACCATCAGAGCTACCTAGTACTGAAATGAGCTCTCCATCTCTGAAAGTGTTCCGTTACAGACTGGAGACTGGCAGGGCCATTGTAGACGACGTTTAGGTACCAGATAAGCAATTGGACCAGAACTCAGAGGTCCCATAATCTGCCTGTGCACGGAATTACCTGGGGGAACTTCAAAGATACACATTCTGGGGCCCCACCGTGCAAGAGTCTCTGGGAACGGGGCCGAAGACCCGGTGTTGGTAGTTGATGTATCTTTTCTAAAAGCTTCTCCCTGGTCTGGGCTAGTCCGGGTACTGGTCTTGTGGACCATCGTTTGGGACTTTGAGCCAAGTGGTTTGGGAGAGTCTGGGGTTCTCTGAACTGGACCACTGCCGTCCCCCAGGACCCAGGGCACTGACTCACTCCCCCCAGCCCCCGTCCTGACAGGCAGCCCAGGGCAGGCGTCCTGGCTAGCAGCCCCACTCCTCGCCTTTCTCCTCATGCCCTTTGCTAAGCCTGTCTGTAGCGCTCTGTAATAATAATACCAGCAATAATAATGCCAACTACACCAGCAACGCCAGCCCCTCTAGTGCTTGTCAGGAGCAGTGATGACTCTCCAGAGAGCATTCAGTCACAGGAAAGCATATCCACGGAGCTGTCTCTAAATGCCCGGCACGGCGCTTACGGCTTCATGTGCGTCAGCAGGTGGAGTAAGGGGGCAGTTAGGAGGGCTCGCCATGGGATCAGACTGTGCAAGTTCATAGCCCTTCCCCCGACTGTGATCCTGGGCCCGTGGCGTAACTTCGCTGTCCCTCAGTTTCCTCATCTGTGAAGTGGGGATAAGCATAGTACCCATCACACTGGGTTGTTGTGAGGACTGTGCATTCCCCGTGAGGCACCTGGAACAGGGCTGACATGTTCCCGGGCACGGTTTCAGCTCTCAGTCCTCCTTACCTCGCTGGTATTATTTCTGTCACCGTCGTTTCCTGATTGAGTCATCTCCATAGCCCTGTGATCTGGGTATTATTATTATCCCGATTTCCCATATTGGGTAACTGAGGCACGGAGAGGGCGGGTCATGCCTTAGGTCCCACCCAGAGCCTGTTGGACTCAGAGTGGCATGGGCAGGGCCTGTTTCGGGGTTTCCTAAGCAGGGGCCAGACTTCCCGTGTGTGTCTCCTTCCCACTCACAGCAGCCCCTCTGCCTCCAGCTGGGGGGGGGGGATGCTAAAGGTCAGGGGTCACACAGTCAGACACAGGCCCCAGCAGATAAAGCAGGTGGCAAATGGCAGAGCCACGTCCTGGAGGAAGTGGGAGACAGCTGTGCGTTGGCTTCAGCTCCTGGCTGGCCCGAAGGTACACGCTGCCAGTTCTGTGGCTTCGTCAAGAAAACTTGTTAATCTGTATATGAAGTAAAACTTGCCCAGTTATTAAATCTCAGCAACTTTTTTTTTACTTTTTTTTTTTTTTAAGATTTTATTTGTTTATTTGAGAGAGAGAGAGAAAGCATGAGCGGGGCTGGGGGGCAAGGAGAAGCAGACTCCCTGCTGAGCAAGGAGCCCGATACGGGACTTGATCCCAGGACTCTGGGATCATGACCTGAGCTGAAGGCAGATGCTTAACTGACTGAGCCACCCAGGCGCCCCCCTTTTTTTCACCTTAGCTATTAGAGCAAATAGCACCACCTGTATGGGCTGAGTCCATCCTGTGAGCTACCAGCTTTGCTGTAGATCGTAGGGGGCAGAATGAGACCACTGGCTCCTAAGTGGTCTAAGGAGTGTCTCCAAAGCCGGAGCGATGTGAGGGGCTGCTGCCGGAGGTTGATCTCCTGACTGAAACCATTCTTGAGGTGGAGACTGGACTTCTCACCCCTTGACCCTGGCCTCCCACATCCTCTCCGCCAGGCCCTGGCCTCCCCTCTGCTCTGTGTGAATTTTGTGCTTCCTCGCCTGTAGCCACAGCTGTCCAGCTCTGTGCATCCGAGGAAGCTGAGCAGTGCCATAAGGAGATAACCAGAATTCTCCAGCAACACGAAGAGGACAGGAAGAAATGGGCAGAACAGGTAAGTCAGGGGACACACAGCCCTTCTCTTTTCCTGCTCAGCTAACCTTGCTCAACGCCAGAATGAGGACCACCTTTCAATTTTGGTGTTGTTTCTCTTACTCCTTTACCAAGAAGGAAGTCCTTCATCTTTTGAATGAATATTTGTAACTGCTTGCATGTAATTCATTATATTCATTGTATGCAGTGAAAGATCAGAAAACACTAACACAGTAGAAAGACTTCCTACCTGGAGCGGGCATCAGGATTTGAAGACTTCTACAGCCCTTCCACCTAGACAAGTCTCTGGGAGCCCCCTTCTAAGATCTAAAGAAGGCAGAGTCATTCACACCTGCTGTGATTTGTGCCCACTCTGAGCTCAGGTCGTTCCCGTCACTCAGGCGATGGGGTGGGATTCTGATCACGAACCTCTGCAAGGCTCCAGGGTTTGGTGTTTGAGCAAGTGAGGCTGAGCTGCACTGACACTGCCCAATATCATACTGCTGGCCACCTCCCGCCCCCAGGTGGAGAAGGAGAGGGAGCTAGAGCTTCGAGAGAAACTGGATGAACAGCGAAGAGTCCTGGAGGGAGAGCATGAGGAGACCCTGCAAGGTAAGGATGGAGATGCTTCGCTAGCAAGGGTGTGGAAGCGTCCTTCTTTTGTCCCCACCTCCCAGTTCAAAGGAGGACTCCCACTGGCCCCCACTTCCTGCCTCTGGCCCCTCCCTCCTACCACTGGCCCCGCCCCCTGCCTCTGGCTGCCCCCTCCTGCTTCTTTTTTATTTATTTATTTTTTTTTTAATTGATTTTTTATTATATTATGTTAGTCACCATACATTTTTTTTTTTTTTTTTTTAATTGATTTTTTATTATATTATGTTAGTCACCATACAGTACATCCCCGGTTTCCGATGTAAGGCTCGATGATTCATTAGTTGTGTATAACACCCAGTGCACCATGCAATATGTGCCCTCCTTACTACCCATCACCGGTCTATCCCATTCCCCCACCCCCCTCCCCTCTGAAGTCCTCAGTTTGTTTCTCATAGTCCATAGTCTCTCATGTTTCATTCCCCCTTCTGATTACCCCCCTTTCTTTATCCCTTTCTTCCCCTACCGATCATCCTAGTTCTTATGTTCCATAGATGAGAGAAATCATATGATAGTTGTCTTTCTCTGCTTGACTTATTTCACTTAGCATTATCTCCTCCAGTGCTGTCCATGTTGTAGCAAATGTTGAGAACTCGTTCTTTCTGATAGCTGAGTAATATTCCATTGTATATACGGACCACAACTTCTTAATCCAGTCATCTGTTGAAGGGCATCTCGGCTCCTTCCATGATTTAGCTATTGCAGACATTGCTGCTATGAACATTGGGGTGCATATGGCCCTTCTCTTCACTACGTCTGTATCTTTGGGGTAAATACCCAGTAGTGCAATGGCTGGATCATAGGGTAGTTCAATTTTTAACTTTTTAAGGGACCTCCACACTGTTTTCCAGAGTGGCTGTACCAACTTGCATTCCCACCAACAATGTAGGAGGGATCCCCTTTCTCCACATCCTCTCCAACAATTGCTGTTTCTTGCCTTGTCTATTTTTGCCATTCTAACTGGCGTAAGGTGGTATCTCAGTGTGGTTTTGATTTGAATTTCCTTGATGGCTAATGATTTTGAACATTTTTTCATGTGTCTGTTAGCCATTTGTATGTCTTCATTGGAAAAGTGTCTGTTCATATCTTCTGCCCATTTTTTGATTTGTTTATTTGTTTCTCGTGTATTGAGTTTGAGAAGTTCTTTGTAGATCTTGGATACCAGTCCTTTATCTGTAGTGTCATTTGCAAATATCTTCTCCCTTTCCATGGGCTGCCTCTTAGTTTTTCTGACTGTTTCCTTGGATGTGCAGAAACTTTTAATCTTGATGAAGTCCCATAAGTTCATTTTATCTTTTGTTTCTCTTGCCTTTGGGGATGTGTCATGAAAAAGGTTGCTTTGGCCGATGTCGTAGAGGTTGTTGCCTATGTTCTCCTCTAGAATTTTGATGGATTCCTGTCTCACATCGAGGTCTTTCATCCATTTGGAGTTTATTTTTGTGTATGGTGTGAGATAGTGGTCAAGTTTCATTCTTTTGCATGTAGCTGTCCAATTTTCCCAGCACCATTTATTGAAGAGACTGTCTTTTTCCCACCGGATGTTTTTTCCTGCTTTATCAAATATTAGTTGCCCAAAGAGGCGAGGGTCCATTTCTGGGTTCTCTATCCTGTTCCATTGGTCTATGTGTCTGTTTTTGTGCCAGTACCATGCTGTCTTTGTGATCACAGCTTTGTAGTACAGCTCGAAATCCGGCATTGTGATGCCCCCAGCTTTGTTTTTCCTTTTCAACAGTTCCTTGGAGATTCGGGGCCTTTTCTGTTTCCATACAAATTTAAGGACTGTTTGTTCCAGTTCTTTGAAAAATGTCCTTGGTATTTTGATCGGGATAGCATTGAAAGTGTAGATTGCTCTGGGTAGCATGGACATTTTAACTATGTTAATTCTTCCGATCCATGAGCATGGAATATCTTTCCATCTTTTTATGTCTTCCTCAATGTCTTTCAAGAGTGATTTATAGTTTCTAGAATATAGGTCCTTTACGTCTCTGGTTAAGTTAATTCCAAGGTAACGTATGGTTTTTGGTGCTATTGTAAATGGGATGGATTCCCTAATTTCTCTTTCTTCGGTCTCGTTATTCGTGTATAGAAATGCAACTGATTTCTGAGCATTGATTTTGTATCCCGCCACGTTACTGAATTGCTCTATAACTTCTAATAGTTTGGGAGTGGCTTCTTTTGGGTTTTCCATATAGAGTATCATGTCATCTGCAAAGAGAGACATTTTGACTTCTTCTTTGCCAATTTGAATACCTTTGATCCCTTTTTGTCGTCTGATTGCTGTTGCAAGGACTTCTAGTACTATGTTGAATAATAGTGGCGAGAGTGGGCATCCTTGTCGAGTTCCTGATCTTAAGGGAAAGGCTTCCAGCTTTTCCCCATTGAGAATAATATTTGCAGTAGGCTTTTCATAGATGGCTTTTATGAGATTGAGAAATGTACCTTCTATTCCTACACTCTGAAGGGTTTTAATCAGGAAAGGATGCTGTATTTTGTCAAATGCTTTTTCGGCATCGATTGAGAGGATCATATGGTTCCTGAGTCTTTTCTTGTTGATATGATGTATCACGCTGATTGATTTGCGAATATTGAACCACGCTTGCATCCCAGGTATGAATCCCACTTGATCGTGATGGATAATCCTTTTAATGTACTGTTGGATTCTATTAGCAAGTATCTTGTTGAGGATTTTGGCGTCCATATTCATTAGGGAAATCGGTCTGTAATTCTCCTTTTTGATGGGGTCTTTGCCTGGTTTGGGGATCAAGGTAATATTGGCCTCATAGAATGAGTTTGGTAGCTTTCCTTCTGTTTCTATTTTTTGAAATAGCTTTAGGAGAATAGGTATTATTTCTTCTTTGAATGTTTGGTAGAATTCCCCAGGAAAACCGTCCGGGCCTGGAGTTTTGTTATTTGGAAGGTTGTTTATCACTGACTCAATTTCTTCATAATTAATTGGCCTGTTTAAGGAATCAATTTCTTCCGGTTTCAATCTTGGTAGTTTATAGGTTTCCAGGAAGGATTCCATCTCTTCCAGATTGCTTAGTTTATTGGCATATAGCTGTTGATAAAAATTTCTAATAATCCTTCCAATTTCAATGGTGTTCGTCGTGACCTCTCCTTTTTCATTCATAATTTTAATAATCTGGGTCCTTTCTCTTTTCTTTTGGATAAGTCTTGCCAGTGGTCTGTCAATTTTATTGATTCTCTCAAAGAACCAGCTTCTAGTCCTGTTGATCTGCTCTACTGTACTTCTGGTTTCTGCTTGATTGATTTCAGCTCTAATTTTGGTCAACTGCTTCCTCGTGCGTGGATTAGGCCTGTCCCTCTGTTGCTGTTCCAGCTTCTTGAGGTGAGAATATAAAAACTGCATTTTAGATTTTTCTATTCTTTTGAGTGAGGCTTGGATGGCTATGTATTTCCCCCTTAGGACTGCCTTTGCAGTATCCCATAGGTTTTGGACTGTTGTATTTTCATTCTCATTGGTCTCCATAAATTGTTTAATTTGATTTTTGATTTCCTGGTTTATCGAGTCATTCCTGAGCAGGATGGTTCTTAGTCTCCAAGTGTTTGAGTTTCTTCCAAATTTTTCCTTGTGGTTGAGTTCCAATTTCAGAGCGTTGTGGTCTGAGAATATGCAGGGGATAATTTCAATCTTTTGGTATCGGTTGAGACCTGTTTTGTGTCCCAGAACATGGTCTATTCTTGAGAATGTTCCATGGGCATTAGAATAGAATGAGTATTCTTTGGTTCTGGGGTGTAGTGTTCTATATATATCTATGAGGTCCAACTCGTCGAGTATGGCATTCAAAGCCTTTGATTCTTTGCTTAGTTTTTGCCAGGGTGTTCTGTCTATTTCTGATAGTGGAGTGTTGAGGTCCCCTACTATTAATGTATTTTTATTTATATGTCTCTTTATTCTGGTTAAGAGTTGGCTTGTGTATCTTGCTGCTCCCCTGTTGGGGGCATATATATTTATAATTGTCATATCCACTTGTTGAATACTTCCCTTAAGAATAATATAGTGCCCTTCTGCATCTCTAACTATAGTCTGTAGTTTAAAATCCAATTTATCTGATATGAGAATTGCTACCCCAGCTTTCTTTTGAGGTCCATTTGCGTGAAAGATGGTACTCCATCCCCTTACTCTCAGTCTGAATGCATCTTTGGGTTTGAAATGAGTCTCTTGTAGACAGCAAATGGATGGGTCATTTCTTTTTATCCAATCTGCAACCCTGTGGCGTTTTATGGGATGGTTCAAACCATTTACATTAAGACTGATTACTGAGAGATATGATTTTAATGTTGCCATGTTGCCAGTCCATGTTGCCTGTAAAGTCTTTGTTTCTATAGATTGTGACTTTCTGTTCTGTATCACTCTTGGGGCCTTTTTACTTTTATAGAACCCCCCGTAATATCTCCCGTAGGGCTGGTTTCGTGGTTACAAAATTGGTTAGTGACTGGCGATTCTGAAATGTCTTTATTTCTCCATCAATTCTGAATGACAGCCTTGCTGGATAAAGGATCCTTGGCTGCATGTTTTTCTCTGAAAGAGCTTTAAATATGCTCCCCCAACCCTTTCTCTCATTCCAGGTCTGTGTAGACAGGTCTGACGTAATCCTGATGCTTTTGCCTTGGTACGTGAGAAATTTCTTTGCCCTGGCCGCTTTCAATACTGTATCCTTGCATCTAATATTTGCGAATTGCACTATGACGTGACATGGTGTAGGTTTGTCGTGGTTGAGCTTGGGAGGGGTCCTCTCTGCCTCTTGGACACGAATGTTTGTTTCCCTTGCTAGATTAGGGAAGTTTTCAGCTACAATTTGTTCAAATATCTCTTCTAGACCTCTTGCCCCCTCCTGCTTCTGATCCACAAATAGTTGGCTGCTTTAGGGCGGGAGTCTTCGGGGTCCTTGGACTTGTCCTTTTGGACATGACTTTAAAACTGACACCATGCTTTGTGTAACCTTAGTTGAGAGGGTTTTTTCCCCCTTTCCACTTAAAAGCAATTCATATTCCTTAAAGGAAATTTGAAAAATCTAGACAAATAGGAGAATTTTTAAATATCCATATTCCTTCCCTACAACAATGACAGCTTTCTGGGCCCTGGGTGGCTCAGTCGGTTAAGCGGCTGCCTTCAGCTCAGGTCATGACCCCAGGGTCCTGGGATCAAGCCCCGTACCCAGCTCCCTGCTCAGCCAGGAGCCTGCTTCTCCCTCTGCCTCCTCCCCTGCTTGTGCTCTCTCTCTCTCTCTCTGTATCAAATAAACAAAAGCTTAAAAACAAAAACAATGAAAGCTTTTACAATTTATAGTTAGGTTATTTTTTTCAAATAACTTTTTTCCCTTTGATATGGTGACCATCATAAAAAATTAGAATCTATGGGTTAAACAAAATGATCTTATAGCATCGTTGTTAGGACCTCAGGCTCTGCAGCCACAGTCCCTGGGTTTGGATCCCAGCTTCACCTCTTCCTCTTACTGGCTGTGTAACCTTGAAGAATTGGGTTGACTTCATGTATAGGGTCTTTATGAGAATTAAATGATTTGATGTACAGATACATAAAATTTAGAACGGTGCCTAATATTTCACAAGATACTTAGCAAGCAATTATTAGTACTTATTATTTTCTTATTGAGAGAATTAAAGTTGTGTAATTCCACCCAGAACTAGTCACTGTTACCCCTTTGATATAGATCCCTTTCATTCTGTGTGTGTGTGTGTGTGTGTGTGTGTGTGTGTGTGTGCGCGCGCGCGCGCCTACCTGGGATATTCATCTATACACATAAACACACAGACTTTGGGGGAGGAGATAAATTGTTCTCACTCTGAATTCTATTAACATCTTGTCATTAAACTTCCGTAACGTAAGTTTTAGTAATTACACAGCATTCCAATGTCAGCCCTTGTTCATGTAACTGAGGCCCAGTGGTTAGGCGTGTAGGTGATCTCAAACTTCTGCCAGTGTTTATAATAGCAATGATACTTACACAGTGAACCGTTTTGTAAAATCTTGGCCACATTCATGATTTTATCTTTAGAATAACCTTCAGTAGAGTTGGTGTGACAAGATTTATGTATTTTTTTTCTGAAAATACACGTAAGACCATTACCATTAGTGACATTTCATACATTCAGGGTGTCCTGCAACCGCCACCCCATCCCGTTCCAGTACACGCTCATCACCCTGAGAGGAAGTCCCATCCCCACCATGCAGTCACTCCCTGCCCCTCCCCAACCTCCTAGCCCCTGGTAGCCACCAGCCCACTCTCGGGCCATGGTTCCGTCCATTGTGGACACTCAGTAATGGAATCATGCCATCTGTGACCCCACGTCTGGCTTCTTCACCAGCATGAGGTTTGCAGGGCGCATCCTTGCTTCACTGTACGTTTGCACTGTTGCTGTTTTTCTCTCCCATTTTAAAAGCTGCTCCATTCCTTTTTATGGCTGAACCCTATTCCATTATCACTGGCATGGACACACCACACTTTGTTACCCGTTCGTTAGTTGATGAACACCTGGGCTGCCTCCACCCTATGGCGACCGCGAACAGTGCCGCTCTACGAGCACCTGCTCGTCCGCCCACTTCCGGTTCCCCCACATGCACACCCAGCAGTAGCATTGTGGGGATCATACGGCCGAAAGGTCGGCCACAGCAGCTGCGCCTCTCTGCATCCCCAGCAGCGACGCCCAAGGGTTCCAATCGCACCACATCCCCGCCAACACTTCTCATTTTCCATTGTTGTTGTTGTTGCCATTGTTGCCATCCTGTGAAGTTGGAGGGGTATCTCATGGTGGTTTTGATTCGCATTTCCCTAATGCCTAATTGTGCTGAGCATCTTTTCATGTGCTTTTTGGCCATTTGTATATCTTCTTTGGAGAAGCTTATGTAGATTTTTAATGTTATTGAAACAGACCTAGAAAATGTTATACCAGTGTTTCCTTTCATCATTGGTACTTGCATGATCTTTTCTGAGAACTATCTTTTAAAATTACAGGTAGGATTACTTTTTTAAAGATAGATAGATAGTGGGGCGCCTGGGTGGCACAGTCGTTAAGCGGCTGCCTTGGGCTCAGGGCGTGATCCAGGTGTTCTGGGATCGAGCCCCACATCAGGCCCCTCCGCTGGGAGCCTGCTTCTTCCTCTCCCACCCCCCCCGCTTGTGTTCCCTCTCTCGCTGGTTGTCTCTCTCTATCAAATAAATAAATAAAATCTTTAAAAAAAGATAGGTAGATAGATAGATAGATAGATAGATAGATAGATAGATAGATAGATTTGAGAGAGACAGCACAAGCAGGGGGAGGAGCAAGAAGGAGGGAGAGGGAAGGGGAAAGAATCTCAAGGAGACTCCTTGCGGAGCCCAACCAGGGCTCAATCTCATGACCCTGAGATCACGCCCTGAGCCGAAACCAAGAGTCAGATCCTTAACTCACTGAGCCACCCAGGCGCCCCCAGTTAGGATTATTTTAGATGTAAAATTTTAGATCCTGTTCTTTTCATTTAACATTGTTTCCAACATGTTTCCAAATAATTATGCTGCTTGTAAATGTTAGGTTAGACCATGGCATATATGGTTTTCCTTATATCCTGTGAGTCTAGACTTCCAGATTTTAACTGCTGTAAATAACACTGCACTAAACGTCTTTTGCATAAAGATGTGCCCACATTTCGCGATATGTCCTTAGATTCCCAGAAATGGAATAACTAGAACAGAGGTCTGAACAATTTTAAGATTCTTGAAACATATTGCAACATTAGCACAAAATGTTTTGGAATGGATTTGAAGCCCTCGCCCTGGGAATTTGAAGAGCTGTGTTTTAATTCTAACGTGCTGTGCAATGTTGGGCCTGTCACTCAACCTCAGCTCACTTTCTATAATTCTAGAATCTACCTTGACTCTCAGGTCACTTTCCATATCTCTAAAATCTACCTTCCACTTGTCAGGAGGCTCTTATAGGAAAACAGCTCTGTTCTCCTTGCATTGTTTTGATACTATTTTTAGGATTATAACTATATTGATAAGAAAATTTTCCTGTTGTAAAAACCCCAGAGGAGAAGGGACAGCCTATCTTGAGTTCTTCCCACCACTCAGAATTCCTTCATACTTATTTCTAAATCACTTGGCTTATATTAGGTGATACGTAAGTGTGTGTTAAATGAATGAATAAAAGCATAGTGGGAAGGAAAATATAAGATGTTATGTGTTTGGGGGACGGTACATAGATAACTGGGAGAAGCTAGGGGTGGTTTTTCACCTTTGATGACCCTTTGCTGTCTTTTATTTTCTCTTTTTGTTTTTATTTTTTAAATGATCATAAAAGTTGACTTTTTTGGTGTATAGTTCCATAAATTCTAACACAGGTGTACATTCACATAGTCATCACCCTAATCTGATACAAAACAGTTCCACTCCCCCCAAATTCTCTCAGGTATCCTTCCTTTTTTTTTTTTTAAGATTTTATTTTATTTCATTAGAAAGAGAAAGAAAGCACACGAGCAGGAGAAGGGACAGAGGGAGAGGAAGAGAGAGAAACCCAAGTAGATTCCACACTGAGCGAGAAGCCTGATGGGGCTCGATCCCACAAGGCCAAGGTCATGACCCCAGCGGAAAACAAGGGCCAGACGCTTAAGCGACTGAGCCACCCAGGCGCCCCTCAGGCTATATCCTTCTGTACTCGCCTGCACCCTACTCCAGTTTCTGGCACCCACTGATTTGTTCCCCATCACTATAGTTTTGTCTTTTCGAGGCTGTTTTATAAACAAAATAATACCTGATTTTTGGTAGTGGCCTCTTTCACTCATCATGGCATTTTTTTAAAGATTTTATTTATTTATTTATTTACTTACTTATTTACGAGGGGGAGAAAGAGAGAGAGAGAGAGAACAGGGGGAGGGGCAGAGGGAGAAACAGGCTCCCTGCTAAGCAGGGAGCCAGACGTGGGGCTCCATAGCAGGACCCTGAGATCATGACCGGAACCGAAGTCAGATGCTTAACTGACTGAGCCCCCCAGGCGCCCCTCGTCAGGATGTCTTTGAGATTCATCCAAGTTGTGTGTATTAATAGTTCAGGTTTTTTTTCATTGCTGAGTTGTATTCCATTATTTACTCATCTACTTGTTGTAGGACATTTGGGTTGTTTCCAGTTTGAGGCAAATATGAATAAACCTCTTCTGAACATTCATGTATGGATTTCTGTGTGTGCATAAATTTCCACTTCTCTTGGGTAAATAATGCAGGAGTATGTTTGGCTTTATGAGAAATGGGAAACTGGTTTCCTTAGGGGCCATCATTTTGCATTCCCATGAGTGAAATAGGAGTTCCACTGTTCCTTCTCACTAAACACTTGCCAATTTTTTTTAATTTTAGCTGTTCTGATTGGTGGGTGTCGATATCTCATCATGGGTTTGATTTGCATTTCAGTAATGACTCATGATGTTGGCCGTTTCTTCTTGTGCTTACTTGCTGTCTGTACATCACCTGGTCAAATGTTCATTCAAATCTCTTACCTGTTAACTAGCTTGCTTGTTCTTACTGTTGAGTTTTGAGAGATCTTTATATATTTTGGATACAAGTCCTTTGTATTTGCAAATATCTTCTCCTAGGCGATAGGGTTTCTTCTTTTTTTTTCTCATTCTCTTAACAGTGTATATTATAAAGCAAAGCTTTTAATTTTGATAAATTCCGATTTATTGTTTCTTTTATTCATTATACTTTTGGTGTCATATCTTAAAAATTCGATGCTGAACCCCAGGTAACAAAGATCTTCTGTGTTGTCTTCCAAAATCTGTATGGTTTTAAGTTTTACATTTACATCTATGATCCCTATAATTGTGTGATTTTTCTTCTGTGGACTGTTAATATTGTGGATTACATGGATTTGAGTTTCGAATTTTGAACTAGCCTTCTATTCCTGGGATAAACCCTACTCGATCACGTTATATTATTCTTTTTTATGTATTGCTGAACTTGACGTGCTAATATTTTACTGAAGATGTTTGTGTCTGTGTTCGCGAGGGCTGTTCTGTACCGTCTGACTCGTTTTAGTTTCAAGGTATAGCTTGCCTCATGGAATGAGGTGAGACCTGTCCCTTCCTCTTTCATTTCTGGAAGAGATTGTGTAGAACTGGTATTGTGTCATTTTTTAAAATGTTCAGTAGAATTTGTGAATGAAACCATCTGTTCTCAAACATTTCTTGTCCAGAAAGTATTTAAGTACAAATTCGAATTCTTTAGTAGTTATAGGAATGCCCAGGTTATGTGTTTTACTTGGGTGAGTTTTAGTAGTCTGTGGTTTTTCAGGAATTGGTACATTTCATCTAAATTCCAGAGTTTATATGCATAGAATTGCTCGTAGTAATCTCTTACTATTGTTTTAAATATCTTCCGTGTCTGTGGTGATATTCCCTCTTAAATTCTTGATATTGGTAGTTTGTGCATTCTCTTTTTGCTGTGTTAGTCTTGCTTAAGGTTTTTCAACCTTATTAATCCTTTCCAAATCCTTTCTAACTTTTGGTTTCATTTATGATTTTCCTGATTTTTCCATTTTCTTTTTTTTTTAAAGATTTTATTTATTTATTCGACAGATAGAGACAGCCAGCGAGAGAGGGAACACAGCAGGGGGAGTGGGGGAGGAAGAAGCAGACTCATAGTGGAGGAGCCTGATGTGGGGCTCGATCCCATAGCACCAGGATCACGCCCTGAGCCGAAGGCAGACGCTTAACCGCTGTGCCACCCAGGCGCCCCTGGATTTTTCCATTTTCAATCTTGTTGATTTCTGTTATTTTTATTTCCGTCTGCTTGCTTGCTTTATATTTAGTTAACTCTTCTTTCTTATTATTTCTTACACTGGGAGCTTAGATTACTGATTTGAGACCTTTCTCCTTTCCTAACAGAAACATTTAGTGTCATAAATTTCTCCCTGAGCACTGCATTATCTGCCTCCCACAGACTGATGTTTTGTATTTTCATTCTTGTTCAGTTCAAAATATTTTCTAGTTTCCCTTAAGACTTCCTCTTTGGCTCATTGAACACGTGTAAGTGTTTGGAGATTTATAGTTCTCTTTCTGTGACTGATTTCCAGTTCGATTTCATTATGGTCAGAGAACATAGTTTGAATTTTGCTCCTTTTATAATTTGTTAAGGCTTGTTTTATGATTCGGAATATGGTCTGTCCTGTGAATGTTTCATGTGCACTTGAAAAAAATGTGTATTCTGCTACTGTAAGATGTAGTTTATAAATCAGTTAAATCAGCGTGTTGACAGTGTTCAGTTCTTCTATATTCTTACTGATTTTATGCCTCCTTTTTCTACCAAATGCTGAAGAGTGTTGGAATCCCCTACTATAGCTGTGTGTATTTATTTATTTTGCATTTTAGTTCTGTTAGTTTTTGCCTCATGTATTTCAAGGCTCCTTTGTTAGGTATATAAATATTTAGGATTGTTATGTTTTCTTAGAGAACTGACCTCTTCATCATTATATAATGTCAATGTCTTTATCCCTGATAATATTCCTTATTCTTAAGTGCACGTCATCTGAAATGAATATAGCCACTACAGCTTTCCTTTGATTCATGTTGCTTTTTCTACCTTTTTACTTTGAATCTACCTGTGACATATATTTAAAGTGGGTTTCTTGTAAATAGCACATAGTTGGGTATTTTTTTAAAGATCCATCCTGACAATCTCTGTCTTTTCCTTAGGATGTTTAGACCATATAGTTTAGTGTTCTTTTTTTTTTTTTAAGATTTTATTTATTCATTTGAGAGAGAGAGAGAGATACAGAGAGAGCACAAGCAGGGGGAGAGTCACAGCGAGAGGGAGAAGCAGACTCCCCGCCAAGCTGGGAGTCCAATGTGGGACTTGATCCCAGGACCCTGGGATCATGACCTGAGCCGAAGACAGATGCTTAACCGACTGAGCCACCCAGGCGCCCGGTTTAGTGTTCTTACTGATATGGTTGGATGTAGGTCTGTCATTTTTGTATTTGTTTTCTGGTTGTTGTTTTAACCTCTCCTTCCACGCTTTCTTTTGGAGTACTTGAACATTTTTTAATATTCCATTTTAACTTGTCTCTGGTCTCTTTTACTATATCTCTTTGTATAGTTTTTTGTTTTGGGGTGTTTTTTTTTTGTTTGTTTTGTTTTTAGTAATTGCTCTAAGAATTACAAAATATTTAAGCATCTGTTTAGAATTCACATTATGCCACAGGATGTAGCAAGCCTACCGTCATGTAGGTCCCTATCCTCTCTCCTTTTTGTTGTACTTGTCTTAGATAATACATCCACATACATTGAATGCCCCATCTGACAATGTTACACTATTTATAACATTGATTTACCATCAATATATTTTAAAGAGCACAAGGGGAGAAGAAGAAGAAGAAGAATAGTCCATTATATTACCCAGGCACTTCCCAGTTCTGTCACTCTTCCTACACTCCTGAAGTTCCGAGTTTCCCTCTGGTATCATTTGCTTTCTGCCTAAAGAATTTCCTTAAGCCATTCTTTTAGTAGGTCTGCAGATGAGGAATTATTTTAGTGTCTCTTCCTCTGAGAATGTCTTCGTTTCACCTTTCCTGAGGATATTTTCATGGGCTATAGGATTCTAGATTTACAGTTCTTTTATTTTGGCAGTTTTTATTCCTGATTTATGTTCTTAGTTTCTCTAGTCTCCAAGGTTTCTAATAAGAAATCCACAGTCATTCAAACTGTTGTTTCCTCTAAGGAATGCACCGTTTTTCTCTGGGTCAGTTCCAGATTTTTTCTTTGTCATTAGTTTTCAAAACTGATGTGTCTGGGTGTGGATTTCTTTGGTTTCCCCTGTGTGGGGTGCAGTGAGTGTCTTCAGTCGTAGGTTTATGTTTTGCCAGATTTGGGAAGCATTCAACCATTCTCTCTCCCAATACAGTTTCCGCACTGCACTCTCTCTCTTTTCTTTCTGAGACTCTGATGCACAAATGTTAGACATTTTTTGGATTGTTTTATAGGTCCCTGAGGCTTTCTTCATTTTTTCCCAATCATTTCTCTCTCAATTGTTCAGACTGGATCATCCCTATTGATCCGTATTCAAGTCCACTGGCTCTTTATCTGCGTCATCTCTGTTCAGTTACTGAGCCCACCTAGTGAGTTTTGAAAATTTCATGTATTACATTTTTTAGTTCTAAAATATCCTTTTGGTTCTTTTTAATAGCTTCTATATATTTTCTAAGGCTTTCTATTTTTCCATGCTTTTCAAGGGTACTCCCTTACTTCATGAGGCATTTTTATATCAGCTGTCTTAACGTCTCTGTTAATAATTCCGACATCTGTAGCATCTCAGTGTTGGCATCTGCCGAATGTCTTTCTCAGCCAAGTTAAGATTTTCCTGCTTCTTTGTACGCTGAGCCGTTTCGGATTTGTATGCTGAGCCATTTGGATTCATATGCTGAGCAATTTTGTATTATATCCTGAAATATTTGGAAACATGAGATTCTGAGTCTTGTTTAAAACTTTTGGTTTCATGGTACTTCAGATTCTGGTCTTCTTGCCCAGCCTCCCTGCTAATGTTTACTTTTCAGAGTCTGCAACTAACTATTCCACTCATTCTGTCTCGGTTTTATAGCCACGGTCAGTAGGACAGTCTGTATGGAGGGCACATCCTCTAGCTTACCTGGAATCAGAACCTGTCTTGAGAGGCAAATTAACGAATTTGGCCCATAATTGGAAAAAATCGGCCTGTAATTTTTATACAGCCGGTCTCTTGAATTTTTGTCGGCTCTATCACATTTGTATTACTGAACGTTGTTTTGTCTGTGACACGGGCCCGCTGTATGCCTGGGCCTTTGGTCATATGAAACTTTTTTTTCCCCTATCCTCTCTGTCCTATTTCCCATCCTACCCATTGATTGGTCACTTCCCCGTTGTCTTCTTTCAGCTGAGACAAGGTTGGAATTTTCCACGAGGAGCTCTGAGGGGAGGCGGGATAAGAAATAGAACTCTATTGATTTGAGGGAATGCTAGCAAATCTGCAAGCACAGCCCAGTCTGGAAGGCCCTTGTGTGTCCTTTTCTCACGTCATTCATGGATCGTCCCTTAGCACAACTCATTTCACAATTGAGGCAGTAGAACATTTCAATATTTGAAGCGATCTTCTCAAGGTTCCTCTGTTGTGGAAGAAGCTGAACGAGGACAAGGTAGGTTTCCTGGCCTCAGATGGAACATACTGACTGCAGTTTTGTGCCATGGTTTGCGAAATAATGATTTAATGGTTTCGAAGTTTGGGTAAGCCAGCTTGCAAAACATTGGCCCTATGCATTTTCACGGCAGGTGAGCCAGACGAATGAGCTTGCTGCACGATCTTTGGGTCTTAGCCTCAGTGAGGCATGGGTGGCTCCCATAATCTGGTAGGGTTCACAGTTCCTCCCAGGATAGAATTTGTTTCCATTTCCATGAGCTTTTCTTAAATATCTACTATATTTCTGGCACAGCTGCAAGCCTACTAAATGAAAGATGAATAAGGCCATCCCTAGCCCCCCCCCCCAGTCACCGTGGGCCCCAGNTCCCTACAGTCCTCCGGGTCTCACATGAGCAGGAGAAGGAAACCCTTACCCACTCCTTCCAGGAGGCCAAGGCAACCCTGCAGGTGAGAGGAGTGTCATGGCCGTCTCTGCGGGGGAGGGGAGGACCTGTGGGAAAGCCGCCTGGCCTCTACTTAGGTATGAGGGACAGAGGTGAGTGTCTTCTGTGTAGCCAGCCCCTCGATGTGGTGACTGGGCTATTAGCTCAAGAGGACTTGGTGTGAGATCAGGGTTGGCCTATTTCTCTGAGGACTGTGGCTGGAGGATCTTGGAGACCCCATGGGCCAGGTCCCACGGTGTGACCAGGCTGGCAGGTGGGTGCACGGGAGCTGCAGAAGCACTAAGGAAGGCATCTGAGCCAATTTATCAGGTCAGGGACTTCCCAGAGGGAGGAAACCTTAGCTGGAACTTGGAGGATGGGTTAGAATTCTTCCGATGAAGAAGGATAAGAGGGGTGTCCTAGGTAGAAAAAAAAACAACTGTACTTAAAGGCGTAGAGAAGAGGGGAAAATATGGATTACCTGTGGTACTGAAAGAAGTCCAAGATGCCCCGGGATGAAGAGTAGGAGTGAGAGGGAACTGAGGCTGGAGAGGAGATGAGGGCCCAGTGGTGGGCCCGTGAGCCATATGAAAGGTGTGCTCTATCCTGAAGGTATTGAGCAAGGTTTGGGTGGGGGAAGCTCTTGGCAGGAGAATGTAGGAAGCAAGAATGCACCTGGCAGTGGAAGGACTGAGAGGGAAGGCTGGGAAAGTGCAGAGACTGGCTTGGGTGGGCTTTGAATGCCAAGCTAGCACTGCCAGCCTTGAACACCCAGACATTGTCCCTGCGGGGATTGGGAGTCACTAAAAGCTTTATGGCCAGAGATGGGGCTGGTATGTTTCAGGCGGTGGTTAAAGCTAATCAAAGCCGCATTGGTGAGTAGAGCAGAGCGAAGATAGATGCAAGAACCCAAACTGCCCCCTCTCTGGGATGAGCAGAAGTCCACCTCCAGCCTTTCTGAACCACGCTTTGACCATCTCTCTCCCACTCCCTTCTCCAGGAGACCATTGATGGACTGTCCTCGCAGCTGGAGGTCTTCCAGGCCAAGATGAAGAGGGTAGAAGAGTCCATTCTGAGCCGAGACTATAAGAAGCACATCCAGGCAGGTGGCAGGACACCTGGCAGCTTTTCGTTCTCGAATCTCCGGGGAGGTCAGGGTCTGGGCAACGGGAAAGGCCAGGCCCTCTTCAAGGCCAGGGCTCAGACCTGACACTCTTACTTTCACGAAGGCCTGGAAGAAACAGGGTCCCCGTGTCACTGAGGGGGAAAGTAAGGCTGAGAGAGAAGCATAGGGAATAGTAAAGTGCTTGGGCTCTGGATTTAGAAGAAACTAGATGCAAAGAGCTAACATACCACTTGGCATAAACAACTTAACCTCTCTGAACTACAGTTCCCCACCTATGGTGGTAATAGGGCTTGCAACAGAGGGATTATTAGGCTAGAAGGAGATCAAGCATATTAGGCACTTCCCGTGAGCCAAGGGAGGGAGGTGACTTATGAGAGGCAAACAGGGATTTGGAGGCAGAATGGGAAAGAGGCAGGTAGCCCGTGCCGCTCTCTCCCTGCCTGCTGGTCTGATGAGATCATTCTGTGTCCCTGTCTAGGATTACGGGAGCCCCAGCCAGTTCTGGGAGCAGGAGCTGGAGAGCCTACACTTTGTCATCGAGATGAAGAATGAGCGTATTCACGAGCTGGACAAGCGGCTGATCCTCATGGAAACAGTGGTCTGTGCTTGGAAGCAGCTGGGGGTGGGGGGGGACGTAGCCTCAGCCTTCTCCTTTCTGGTCATTTTCTCTGTAAAGCGTGTAGAGGAAAGGCGCTTTGAGGAGGCTCCGGCCTGGGCCACACCAGTGCTGGCCCTTGAGACAGCAGAGACTGGTCTGTGGCCAGTCTGGGTCAAGCAGGGGCCCCTTCCCATATGGGCCCTATGCTTTTCTTGGCTATTCCTGTGGCTCTAACTTGGGTGACACCAGCGTAGATACCCTGGCTGACCAGGAGGGATTAGCAGGTGTTTTATGTCAGGCAGGGGCTGGGGAAGAAGGCAAGGCTGAAAAATCAGACAGAAAGGAGGTCAGAATCATCAAGGACAGGCCTGGGGAGTGGTGGCCATTGAGCACACTGATGGCTTTGTCTCCAGGAGAAGGGAGGCCTTGGGAAACCAGGGTGGACTCCAAAAAGAGATTATGTTACTCCAGAAGAAATCTGCCACACAACCTATATTCTAATCAGACCATCTCAGATGCTCCCTGTGAATTTTGTTCAGCCATTTTTGTGGAATAGCCTAACAGACCCATGTAATTTTATTTATATAGATTATATCCTTCTGACTTTGGAGAACCAAAAATATCCTCTCCCTTACGCACTGATGGAGACGTTAGATGGGAGTGGCTGTATCCTTTTGCTGTGTCTCATGTGGCAAAATTAAAAATTGGCAGCCCTGTGTTCACTCCTTGGTTATGTTCTTTAAAGTAATCTTACTGCTTCACGAAATGTAACATTGAGTCCAGAATGAGTCAGTGTTTTCAGCGACCACAGATAAGAGGGAGGTGATGGCATACGTTGTGCCATGTGAGGTCAGTGGCTTTCTGAGCTCCTTCTGATTTGTTACAGAAAGAAAAAAATCTGATGTTGGAGGAAAAAATCAGCACCCTGCAGCAGGAGAATGAGGACCTCCATGTCCGGGCCCGCAACCAGATGGTTATGTCAAGGTAGCTGTCCCCCTGCCTCCTCTCCTCCCATCTCCACCATTTGGTCAACACCGCCAGTTGGGAGGGTCTCAGAGAACCAGGGGAATGGATTGGCAGGCGGGCCCAGGCCTTTCTGGGGAATGTGGCTCCCTCTCCTTGAGAGTCAAGAATCCCATTAGACCAGCTCTGCCCAGAAACCTAGGTCTCGGTGTTCTGACTGGTATCTGTCCCCATCCTGGCTGAGTAGGCTGCGTGGCAAAGCCCCATACAGGAAGAGGGGACAGGAAATTTCTAGCTGGGGTGACCTAATGAATGAATGAATGAATGTGAATGAATGAACCCGTTCTGAAGGCTTAGGAAATGAGAGCCAGGATCATGTGTTAGACATAATTCATTGAATTCTTTACATATTATCTCACCTAATCCTCCTACTTACTCTAAGAGCTGGTCCTCCTATTATCGCTCCCATTTTACAAATGCGGAAACTGAAATTTGGCAGGAGTAAAGAACTTGCTCAAGGTTACACAGCTAAGCGGTGGGGCAGATCTGAGCCCAGGGCTGTCTGCCTGTGAGGGCCGCGCTCCTCCAACATGGGATCGAATGACCTCTTGCATCCAGGCGGAGGACAGGGCGACAGGGCGGTGGGGGCCCTGACGCAGGCTGGTGGCCTGTCTGGGCAAGGCCTCCTGGAGGAACGGGTTGGTTCCTCCAGGAGGACAGGCCGCTGCCCACCGGCTTATGGGGGCCCCTGTCTACATCCACAGGCAGCTCTCGGAGGACCTGCTTCTCGCCCGCGAGGCCCTGGAGAAGGAGTCCCAGCTGCGGCGACAGCTTCAGCAGGAGAAGGAGGAGCTGCTGTACCGGGTGCTCGGGACCGATGCCTCCCCTGCCTTCCCCCTGGCCTCTGTCACCCCCACCGAGGTCTCTTTCCTCGCCAGCTAGGGCCCAGGGCCTGGGCCCGCCATGACGCCTGTGGCCACAGCTCCCTCTTGAGGACTTACCAGAGAAGACAGCAGGAGCCTCTCCTTTTCCCAGGAAGGGCGGAGGGCAGGCGTGAGATGGGAGCCAGGGTGTGTGCCCAGTGAGCCCTGGGGGCTTGGGCCATGCAGGATCACCCATGGGGCTTCCCTTGAGTTGGCCCAGGGAGTAAGCAAGAGGAGTCCTTCCGTCCCTCCCTGTTCTGTCTGTTCAAATCAGGGAAGTCCTGAGCTTTTCCCAGGGGCAGCCCGTGCGGCTGAGGCCATCTGACAAAGAGACAAACCCCCTGGTCCTGACTTGTTAGCTTCCCCCAGATGTTCTCGCCTCTGCTCAGACCATCCCTTAGCCTCAGTTTACCTCTCTAAAACAGCCAGGGGGACTGAACGAATGATTCTTGAGTCACTACAGTGTCCCATTCTAGGATTGTCTGAAGGTCAGACTAGGGGCTGGGGGACAAAAGAGAAAGTGGGCCAATCCCTGGGAATCAATAGGGAAAAGTAAGCAGCTGTAAAGGGGGTCACTAGAGGCCCTCGGGGCTGACAGTGCCATGGCCCAACCCAGCCGAGGCAGGGGCTGGGCAGGACCTGGGGCATGCCACTGCTCCTGGTCGCAGAGTCCAGTCAGCCCAGGGGCTAAGCCAGAGCTCCTCCTCCCTGACCAGGCCAGGCTCACTCCCTCAGCCCTCTGGGTCTCTCAGTCTCGGTGCATGGGCCACCTCGTGGGTCTGGACACACCTGACTGTCAGAGTTGGAACCTCACCCCTGCACAGATGAGGAAACCAAGGTGGGGAGTGGGACCCACAAAGCCAGGACTAGGACCTCATCTGTCATCTGGCTCTTTTTTCTCCACAGGCTCTGGAAAGATCAGATGTGGGGCTTAGTCTTCCTCCTCCTTCCTCCAGCTGTCCCCACCCACTTCCAGGCTCTCTCTTCCTCCTGCTCCCTACCTTTACTCCTTCTACCACCCCTGATGCCAGGCGCCAGGACCCCAGAGCCTGGCCCTCAGCTTCCCCATCAGTGCAGAGGGGTGGCCATAGTCACCAACCTCAGCAGGCCTGTCCAGCCCAGACCGTCTGTGGATTCAATATTCTCAGGAAGCTTTGGGTCAGAGGGACACTGTTATGAGAACCCCTCCCCTGCGCAGAGCATTTTAATTCAATGCTCTCACATACACCCCCCTCCTGTCAGCTACCTAAGATTCTCGAGGCCAGTTCTTAGCCCTCTTCAGCAGCAGAGCAAACTGAGATCACAGGAGCCGGAGGGCCTTGCCTGAGATTCCCCAGCTGCAGCCCCAGGCCCCAGACCAGCGGGTAAGAAAGGTCAATCCGGTAGAACTGAGGTTTGCTCCATCATCCCAGACTGCCTTCTTCATTCCCCTGGATCTGGTCTTCAGCCATTTCTTATTCTAGGAGTTCAGACGTGACTCCATTTCTCCATTTCTCCCCTAGTAGGGCTAGGGGAGGTTATCTATCTGGGAGCCTTGGGAACAGCTCTGGAGTGAAGTACACACGTACTTCTTTATGCAACTTTTCCCAAAGTTTGTGTGGGATACACTAGTTCACTGCACATTAATAGGCATGACCAAGAAAAGAATTGATAGCCAAGTAATTTGAGAAGCTCTAGATTCAGTCAAGTTAAACAGATCTGCAAAATGCTGGACTTCTCAGAACCTTTAATATATGCTGACGTGAACTGCAAATTTCCAAGAAGGAAGCAGAGTGTCCAGCATTTTCTAAACTCCTTTGACCAACTTCCTACCCCAACCTAAGCACTTCAGGCTGCAGAATGCACTTTAGAAAGCATCATTTTAATTGAGAGGGGCTGGGCTGGAGAAGGGGCAAATTGTGGGGAGCAGGGTTTCCCTCATGCAGCCTATGGCAAATATGAGGACATAAACTGTGGTCACGCCCTCACCCTGGGCAGACAAGCTGTGGGAACTATGGCGCTGTGTTTATTTGGCCCCTGTGTTTTCCTGGGAGAGGGAAGAGGTGGTTCCTCACCGAGGACCCCTGCTAGTGGCAGGGATCATTGAGGAATATGTCCCGGGCCTGAGTGACTTGCCAGGGGCTCTGGGCTCCCTCCTCGAGTGTTGGTGCCCCACTGACTCTGGCTTTGCCCAGCCTTGGAGTGGGGCCTGACGCTGGAGTCAAGGCTGGCCATCCGAACAGGTCAGGGCTTGGAGGGAAGCTGTGAGGTTGATGAAGGCATGGAAGCTGTGATGGGCGGGCAGAGTGCAAGGGGTGAGTGCAAAGGTTCTTTTTGCACTCTTTTGGGAGTGACAAGTCCTTGGCATCAAAAACACCAAGGTTCACACAGTTACCCACCCCGTTTCTGGCCATTGCTCCACACCAGGATACCTGCAGTGAGGGAGGGAGCTAGGAAGGGGCAGGGGAGACACGAGGGCCTCTAGTCACGCAGACATGGGTGGTGGCGGTCCCCGTAGCCTGAAGATTGGTGGCCCCACAGGTGTAGATGCCAGAGTCCCCAGGCCAGGCCTCTTCCACATACAGGGTGCTCCCTGCCTCCTGCTGTACCTGGCCCTCTAGGCGATCGACACTGGCCCACCTGCTGACATAGGGGGGTCAGCCCAACTGCAGGGACAAAAAAATAACTGTCCTCAGCCAGCCCAGGCATCCTCTCTGACTCAGGCACCAGCAGGCAAGTGAGAGGCACTGTGTACTCCTTCAGGGATAGGGGCTCGTCCAAGGTCATACCTGCAGATCAGAGCACCTGGAAGGCCAGGTTCTTTGTGGCAAATGTGAGCTTCTCAAGACCCTGGGGAGAAGCTGGGGTCTCCTCCCTGACTCGAGGGGACGCAGGAAGTAACTTGGCTGGGAGCAGCACCCCGCGGTGCAGCACTCTGGTTTTGCGTGGCTGTCGATGGGTGCTACCTCCCCGGGGGGGGGGGGGGTTCTATTATGACAATTGTTTGGGAAACACTTGAGTCAAGCAAAATTAAATTGGAGAGACTCAGACCACTGAGTCTATCACGTGTCCGTGTGAGTTATGAATCTCCAAGGTGGGAGGAAAAAAAAAAAACACGTCTTTTCAGGGTTTGGGGCTGGATTTGTTGGTATCCTACCATTCCAAGGAACATATTTGGGGAAAGGCTAGCACAGCAAAGCCATGTCTCCCAACCATCTGTGTGTTCTTTTCCCCTTATTGGGTTTCCATTTCCATTTTGGACAAGCGGGAGAATGATCCCCCACTCTTTCCCTCCTAAGGCCTCTGGGGAGCTCACCTTCACCATGTCTTTGCTGGTCCAGCCCTCCCGCCAAGGCTCCTGTCAAATTCCAGCTCTTCCAAGAAGCCCTTTTAAGAATTCCTGAAGTTGTCTTTGCTGGCGGATCTCCTGTGTGACCCAGCTGCTCTCCAGGTGTTTGAGGGCTCTGGGGCTAAGTTCCTTCAGAGGAAGGAACATCACTACCACCCGTCGAGAAACACCTTAGGAAGGTCTGGCCCACGCAGGTGCCCAGGAAACACTTGCTAATGGATTTCGCCCATCTGTTCTTACACACCAGCCGGAAGGCCTGAGCACTTGCCCCAGCCCCGTGTTTGTGAGATCCGGGCCGGTCTGGTCTCTGCTTGAATGTCACCTCAGAGAAGACTGACCGCTCTGTCTTAAGAAGATCCTATCAGGTTGCCCTGTTGTATGTACCCTCGATGTAGCGCTTCATATGCTCTCCATGATCATGTTCATTTCCCACGTCTTCCTCCCTGTTTAGATTGTGAGCTTGCAGACAGCAGAAGCCAGAGTTCTCTTTGCCTCATCCTTGTGGTCTCTGCACTAATTACGGCGTCTAGCACGTGGTGGGTGCTCAGTAACTATTATTGGACAAATTAACAAAGAATCACATTACACACTTTATACAGTAACTAAACAAGGAAACTGAGGCCCAGACAAGGGAAGTGACTTGCCCAAGTTCACTCAGAGCAGCAGTCCAGCAGTGGTTCCACTCTGCCACGATCGCTCCTGACCCTCATCCTAATTCCTCACTCCTGGGCTCTTGGCCAACACACTGTCACCACAGACACACACACACAGCCTTTTCTTCCCTTCTGCTTCCCTTCTGCCCTGGATATTCCCAGATAAAGTCCACAGCCATCTCCGACTCACCCAGAGCCGTACAAGTCACGCTGAAGTTCTCTCCCAGTTGGACTGGTGTGGCCGAAGCTTGGACGGTGGGTTTGAGGGAGGAAGATGGGTCTGCCATGGAGAAGATGGGAGAGAAATGGGGACAAACATGTTGAACTGATTGTTAGAACGATTGAATGAACAGCAGAATGGTTAAGCTCACAGAGGATGAATGGTTGGGTTGGTTGAATTGATAGAGGATGGGTAGTTGATGGAACAGGTGATCTGATGGAAGACGGGTGAATGGATTGGTGTGATATGATTGAGAATGACTGGATGGACTGAAAGGCTGCTGGATGCAACGTCGCTCAAGAGCTGGTTGGCTGGCTGTCTAGACAAGATAGTTGACTATATGGGGTGTTGTTGAAAGCTGGTTGGTTAGATAGAGTTCCATAATCCACAGAACCCAAATCTGAGGTCCCTGAAGGAGACATGTCTCCCCATTGCCCCGCCCACCCAGGCCCCAGGCCCACACACAGCTGACATGGATCAGCATGTACTTGGTGGAGATTTGTCTCCAGACGCCCAGGCTGGCCGAGCAGAAGAGGGAGCCAGGCAAGGAAGCCCAGGGCCAGCAGACGGTGAAGCCCTTCTTCACGTCGAAGGACATGGCGATCCCATCCACTGGGACTTCCTCCGGGGGGAACTCCCGAAGCAGTGTCACCTGGGCCAGAGGGTTGGTCACCTGGCAGGCAAGCAGGACCGGCTGATGGCTGCGCCACTGGACCACCTCATAATAATCCTCAGTGGGCCCAAAGAGCTCCTCTGGGTCTGGGAAGGAAGGAGGGAGAGAGAAGAACGAACGTGGCCTAGATTAGTTATTTCCTGCTGCTCCACCACCCACGGGCATGAGGTCCCTCATCAGGTCTTAAAATCCCACTTTCCCTGCCCTTCTCAGTCCTGGACTGAGAGCTGAAGGCCGGCCTGCTAGTTCCAGCTTCGTCATTTCGATTGACGTTCTTGGAGACCCGGACTTCAGGGCACCTGCGATGAAGATGAAGGTCTTCCGCTGGCGGGCCTCGCCGTCTGCGCACGCGCTGTCCTGGCAGTGCCGAGCCGGCAGCTGTATTCCCTGGTGTCCGCGCCCGTGGACTTGACCAGCTGCAGCTGGCCGTGCTGGCCGAAGTGCTTGATTCTGAAAGACAGTCGTGGGGCTGGACCAGGGTGAGGCGGGCAGGAGATGGGGGTGGCCTGAGACACCTGGTGAGCAGTGTTTAGCGGCCTGACCGTCCCCCTCCCCCGTGTTCAGTATGCTGCCCACCCAGTCTTCTCCCTTCCCCACTGACAGCAGGAGGATTCACAGTGGCCCCACCTGGTTTCTGATGGCTCACCTCTCACTGGCCCCATGCACATCTTCTACTGGGTCCATCTACTCGTCCCAGAGCTTGTCCTTACATTGCAAACGGCATCCCCCAAACGCCTCTGTGCTCCTTCCTCGGCTCCTTCCGTGTGTCCCTCTGTTCAGAACAGCAGTGCCCTCTAAGCAACTCCACCCCCTAACAGAGGTGGGGGCCCAGCGAATCTCACTTTGAGAGGCTGAACTGAGAGAGGGTAGACAAATCTCCTGGCCCAGTTTTATATCCCAGACTCTGCCTTCTTCTGGGGTGAGCAATGCTGGTGGGGTCAACTTTGCTTCTATTTCTGCCTTCCCAATGTTGGCGTCCCCGACGTAAGGGTACCTCGCCTGACATTCAGGCACAGACAGGCGGGACAGTCAGCCTCCTTCCCTTCCCATTGCCATCTTTCTCCCTACAGGCACTATTTGCTGCCTCCAGAGCTGACATCCCGCACCGTGGGAAGCCACGTCTCCCCTTCTGTTAAACCACTATGCATCTGATGGGTCTTGTGAGCCCATCTTACTGTTTCTTTTTTTTTTTTACATTTTTTTTTTTAAAGATTGTATTTATTTGAGAGAGGGAGAGAAGGAGCAGGGAGAGGGTGTATGGGGGAGAGAGACAAGCAGACGCCACCAAGCCCGGAGCCCTTCACAGGGCTCGATCCCAGGACCCCTGGATCATGACCTGAGCCGAAGTCAGACGCTTAACTGACTGAGCCACCCAGGTGCTCCCTGTTTCTTTTAGACGCCTGTAGTTCTACCTAATAGAAGCCCATCGTGGGTTCTGGAACACTCAAATCAGCATCAAAACTGTCCTCAAATTGTGCACTGCTGCCACACTCCTGGACCCATTCATGCTGTCACAGGAGTTCCCCCAGCTCACACCTCAGGCATCCCTCGCCTTCCTCCTCCAGGTACGCAGGTGCCCTCCAGCGAACTACCTTCCCCCAGCAGCGCAGCTCCAGGGCATCCCCAGCCCGCAGGCTCAGTGAGGCCTGCCTTCTGGAAGCAGCCCCTCCCCAACACCTGGGTCAGGATGGAGGTGGCTGGGCAGCGCAGGGCTGCCCCCTCTGTGGGAGTCTTCACCCGCAGGGACTTCTGGCTCAGGTCTGATTTGGGTTTCCTCCTGCCTGTGGCTCCGGAGGCCTTCACCTCTCCAGGGATGGCGGCTTTGAGGCCTCTCTTTTTCAGAGCCTTCGGAGTTCTGGCCCGCTCCTGGACTTCAGCTGCAGGGAGACGGGTGGGTGTGGGGCCACAGCCTTCGCCATTCATCTCTCATGGGGTCCTCTCCTCCCCCCAGCAGCTGGCAGAACCTCAGAGCTCTGTAAAGAACCCTCAGTCTGTAAAGTTATAAAATACAGACAAGCCAAGACAAAGGATTAAATTTGCCCCCAAACTTACCATCCAGAGATAACCACCATGACTATTTGAAGCATACTTTTCCAAGGCTTTTTAATGCAAATATTTTAAAGACATTGTTAAAACAAAACAATAGAACACATATTTTTAACAATCTGCCTTTCACTTAGTAATATGCTGTGATTACTATTCCGTGTCAATAAACACACGTGCACCAAAACGTTCTGAACGGTTGGCATGGTATTTCATGGTAGGGCTCTATCATGATTTATTTCTTCACTGTTGGGTGTTTGGGTTTTTCCGAATTCTTTGCCAAAATAATCAACTGTGCCATCATCATCTCATGCATGCACCTTTGATCAGATTGCTTCCTTAGAATGCATTCCTTAGCAATGGAGCTGCTGGTGGGCTACGGAAGGGAACTTACACACTTTCTTATCCGAGTGGCCACCAGTATTTCAAACCTTCTAGAACATGCTCCAAAAGAGGTCACTTAACCTGCACTGAGATATGTCTAGCAATGGGGAGCTCAGTATTTAACGATACTAATAGTGACCATTGATGGTGCCTGCAGTGTTTCTGGAAGAGTACTAGCCCCTTTCTATGCATTTTCTTATTTCATCCTCCTAATGGCTGCAAAGTAAGTGTTATTCTTATTTTACAGATGAGGGTCTTGAGGTTTACAGAGGCTCAGCCTCCCCAGGCTCTGTGCCAGGGAGCAGGAGACCCTGAGCTCAGACCCAGGTCAGCCAGGCTCCAGAGCCCATAGCAGCTCCCCCAGGAGTGTATCTTCAGGCCAAATGGCTCTAACTGCTAGAAAGACCTTTCAGATGCGGACCCACTATCTTTACCTTTAACAACTGATCCATTTTTCTTCCCTGTGGAAGAGGACACAGCCATTCCACATGCCTGCCTGCCACCCCAGCCCCCAATTTTCTCTTCACGCAGAGAAGGTTGTGCAATTTGTACCAGCTTCTGAGACTCTTTTCTGTCCTGAGAGTTCCCGGCTACATCCTTCCCTCTTCGTCCCCACTGTTACCACAACTCGGTCCAAACCCTGGTCAGATCCCAATGGAGTTTAGCAATTATCTCTTGTTATGGCCCCAAACCACCAGCACCAACACACACAGGTGCCAATGGGCAAAAAACCAACAAAACAACAAAACAACGAAAGGACCCAAACCACCACTTTCAAGCCTGAGTCCTCTAATTTCTTGGAGTTGTTAAGAAAAAACTACACACCTTCTGTGTGTGTCATTTACTTGCACACAACTACCACTCACAACACTTCTGACACCAGATTAGTGGAGGGGGTGTTCCACACCAAGCAATTCTCTGAAACATCAGCGGGGTGTCCCACCGGTTAACTCAGTTCTGACACTATTTACCTGGAACAAGCATCAGACCCCACGGGTTAAGGGCTCCGTCTCACAGGGCTTCCCTCCCCCACTTCGGATGCCAATCCCAAGTCCCAGGTTGTCACCTGTGCTTCTGACCCACTGGCTATAAACTGGGGCTCCCATGACCCCCAAGCTGTGTTCGATAATTCGCTAGAATAGCTCGCACAACTCAGGGAAACACTTACCTTTACCTGGGAGAAAAGACAGAGGTGAGCATCCAGATGGAGGAGATTCGTAGGACAAGGGGTGTGGGAAGGGGCTCAGAGCTTCCAGGCCCCCTCCCGGCGCACCGCTCTCCCAGAACCTCCAGGGCTTCAGCAACCCGGAAGCTCTCCAGACCCCATCCTCTGGGGACCATTATGGAGGCTTCTTCACACAGACACGATCCGTCATTACCTCACTCTCCAGCCCCTGCCTCTCCCCCTCCTGGAGGATGGGAGGTGGGGCTGAAAGTTCCAAGCTTCTAATCATGGCTTGGTCTTGCTGGTGATCGCCCCCATCCTGAAGCCCTCCAGGAGCCCACCCAGAGCCGCCTCATTAGAACAAAAGACACTCTTATCACCCAGGAAATTCCAGGAGATTTAGAAACTCCACGTCAGGAACCAAATATTAGAACAAAAGATGCCCCTAGTACTCTTAACACTTAGGAAATCGCAAAGGTTTTAGGAGCCTGTGCCAGGAACTGGGCAGAGACCAATATATTTAGTTTCTATTATTTCACAACAATGTAAAAGGTCTCCCTAGTGGGAACAAGGCCTTGCCTGGCCTTGGAGGGATAGGGTACTCAATAGTTTGGGGAAGTTTTGGTAGTTTGGGAGCAGGTTTATTGTGAATTTCTTACATGGGAAGAGCACTTAGTTTCCAGAGAATTTTTCCAACACAGTCTGGTTTAATCCTTTCCATAGCCTGGAAAGAGCACCCAACAAGCAGTATTATTCCCTTTTTACAGGTTGAGAAACTAAGCATCAGAGAGAACAGCTGGGCTCAGCATATTAATGAGGTGACCTAGAACAGCACAGTCCAGCATCTAAAAACGAAGATTCTCTAAGGAGTTATCTAGGCCACTCCAGAGAAGGGGTGGCAAGCCCGGGTGAGCTGATGGAACGTGGACTTTAGAGCCAATGGTGCTAGACTCTGAATCTTTGCTCCACTCCACACAGCTAGCTGTGTGACCTTGGCCAAGTCATTTCATTTCTCTGAGGCCCATTTTCTTCATTTAGAAAATGGGAATGAAAACACCTGCCTTGCAGGACTGTTTTGTGTATTAAATGAGATAATACCCATGAAGCAGTGAGGGCAGTGCCTAGCTTATAACAGAAGCTCAATAAATCCTTGTCATCAAGAATACTGTATTCTTTTCCAACTGTCACTGTAACAATTACCAGACTTGGTGGCTTAAAACAACATAAATTTATAATCTTATGGTTCTGGGGGTCAGAAGTCTAAATTGTGTCTCACTGGGCTAAAATCAAAGTGTCAGCAGGGTTGCAATCCTTCTGGAGGCTCTTAGAAAACCCGTTCCCTTGTCTTTTCCAGCATCTGGAGGCTGCCCAGATACCTTGGTTATGGCCCCATTTATCCATCCTTGAAGCCACCACTGTTGGACACCACCACCTCCCGGGATCTGCCATCTGGCCCCTCTTCCGCTTTCAAGGACCCTGGTGATTACTTTGGGCCCACCTGAATGAATGAATAATCAAGACCACGTCCCCACTTTAAGGTCAATTGATTAGCAACCTCGATTCCATCTCCAGCCCTAATGCTTCTTTGCCATGTAAGGTTCTGGGGATTAGGACGTAGATATCTT
The DNA here is from genome assembly GCF_017311325.1 of Ursus maritimus. NCBI lineage: Eukaryota > Metazoa > Chordata > Mammalia > Carnivora > Ursidae > Ursus > Ursus maritimus. The sequence continues at coordinate 22,018,230 of NW_024423897.1, forward strand.
TGGGAGACTGTTATTCTTCCTACCGCAAATAGTATGTTTTTTGAAATGCAAATATAAAGCTAATGCTTTCATAGCCAAACTTCCATAGATAGAGGCCTTCCATGAAGCAGAAGCAAGCCAATCACAGGGCAGGATAAGAGAGGGTTCGGGGTACCTGCTGGGTCTTTGATTGCCCGGACTGGGCAGCTGTTGTTACAGCCTCTGGCTGGAGGTATCTTTGGGTCCTGGGTCTGGAATCCTATTTGATCCGGAATTGAAATTCAACCGAGGACTGGGCTAGAGTGGCCACCAGAGTTGGGGCTGTGCTGGCTGGATTCTGACAGGGCCCACAAGGACTCTGTGTTGGGGGAGCGTGCTGTAAATACATCTTTCTGAGCAGAGGCTCCACTGCCCAGCACGAGGGCCGCTGGGCTCTGGGGGAAGTGACTCTGCGAGCCATCAGGCCCTCAGCTTCGGAGCCTCTGGGTTTGCCCAGCCAACAAGTCGCGTAGGAAAACTGACAGAAGATGTCAAGTCTGCTCTCTGGACCCGAGGCTGATGAGAATGATCTTAACTAAGACCTGGTGGGCACCCAGGCTCTGTGCAAAGTGCTTTGCATGCATTGTGTTATTAAACACTCACAAAGGGGTCTGGAAAGGGTTTCGAAGATCACGCAGTCCAACCCCGTCATTGTGCCGATGAGGAAGCTGAGCTCAGAGGGGGGACTCTGCCAAGATGGCGCAGACAATCCGTGGGAGAGCTGAGCTCACTCCCCCCGCATCCCTACCATGCCGTCCACAGGGTACTCCTAGGAAAGGCAGAAACAAGGGGTCTCAGGATACCCCAGGGGAGTAAAAGATTCGAGATAGATGTCCATACCTGAAATGACACAGAGGAGCAGGCAACAGGACAGCCAGCAGAGCGCTCGGGGTCATTGTGGAGGACCCGCAGCTCAGACCTCAGAAGGTGTGGCATTAGGGGCTGCAGGGGAGAGATGGATGGGGACGGAAGGGTGGGAGCAGGGAAGTGGCAAGGGACCCCTGGGAGTGGGAGGGGAGAGGGGAGGGGCTGCCCCAGTTCAAAGGCAAATCCAAATCCTGAGTCCTGGCTTCTCTAGGACTCCAAACAAAATGCTTTTCTCTGGGTTCCCCCTGCCAAGGTGAATGGAGCTGTTCAGAGCTCTCCCTGCTCAGGAAAAAACAGTCCTGCAGCCAGGAGAGGAGTGTCCCCCAGGGCAGACAGGCAGAGCTGGGATGCAGCTGGCCGGGCACGGAAGGTCACAGGAGGGTCGTGAGGGGGCCTGAAGGACAGGACTACTTGAGGACCGAGCAGGTGAGTGTGGCTGGGAGGGAGTGCGGCTTGAACTGGACTTCAAGCAGGAGGGTGGCTACAGCCACCAGCCGGGCCAAATCTGCAGGCGGCAGCCCACTTCTGCATAGCGCTGAGCTAAGAAAGGCTTCACATTTTTTAAAAAAAATACATGGAACCCTTCGTGAATGTCCTTGTCATCCCTGTGCCACACTAGACTTCTCTGTCTGGTTCCAATTTTAGTGGGTGTGCTGCCAAAGGGAGCACTTAACCATTTCTAAATGGTCAAAAAAATCTACATTTGGCGACACATGAAAATGATATAAAATTCAAATTTCGGTGTCCATAAATAAAGCAGAATTGGAGAACGGCCACACTCGTTGGAGTACGTACTGTCTAGGGCGGCTTTTACCCCCCAGCCGCAGGATGGAGCAGCTGCCAGAGTCCCAGAGTCGCGGGGCCCCCAGCGCCCAAAATATTTACCGTCTGGCCCTCTGCAGAAAGTGTTTGTCAACTCCTGCTTGAAAGCTTGGTATTTCTCTCTCTCTCTCTCTCTCTAAGATTTTATTTATTTGAGAGAGAGAACACGAGCCGGGGGGTGGGGAGCAGAGTCCACAGATCAGGAAGCCTGACATGGGGCTCGATTCCAAGACCCAGAGGTCATGACCTGAACCAAAGGCAAACGCTTGACTGACTGAGTCACCCAGGTGCCCCAAAGGTTGGTATTTCCAAAAAATAATTTTACTGAAGTAAATAATATGTAAATAAAATTCATGCTCAAAAAAGATAACAGATGAAGCATAAGTTCCCTTTGACTCCCCCTCCCTACCCCCTGCGCTTTCCAATTTCCTCCAAGGTCACAGCCTGGGTGTGCGTTCTAGACCTCCTCCTGCATTTCCATCAGCCTATGTACCTATCCCTAGAGAAGTAAAGGGTTGTTTTGTGAATTTTTCTTTCTGTAAATGCTTTTAGACTCTGCATAATTTCATTAAACTTGCTTTTTTTTTTAAGTCGGCCGTGTTCCTTGGCCCCCTCTGGAGACCCACCTTGATACATTTCGCTACATAATATTCCATGACTTGGCTCTACGGTTTATTATTCCCTCCCCGAAGGACACAGAGCATGTTTCCTTTCTGCTATTGGAAACAATGCTGCAAAGAGCAAGGAGCATTTCAAGGCTCAACTAGCTACGTGTCCTTGAAGATTTAACGCTTGTTAAATGAGGGAATGGTGTCCGTACAGACATGTGGGCAGATGTAGTCTCACTCATCTGTGTGACTCAGGACACACCACCAGGCAAGTCCCTCTCAGTGCAGCCGGAAGGCTCCTGCTCTCCTGCAGAGTTCTGTGTACCTGCCAACTATTTGGTGTAAGCAGGTAGAAAGCCTCCTGGCTTCCGGTTGAAACAGGATTCCCTCTGTACAAACACAATGGTTATTCTTGGAAGGTAGTGTGCGGGGGTGGGAAGTCGCAGAGAATGGGGAGCCTGGGAACTTGGGGCCTGTTCTCACCCGCCCACTTGCTGTGTGACCTTGAACAGCCCCTTTGGGCTTCAGTTTCCCCAGCTGTTTAAGGAGAGTATGGGACACTTAGAGCTCTGGCTTTTCAGAGCCCTAACATCCTCTTTTCAGTGACCCAGTCCTTCAAGGAGTGTAAGGGCTCTGAGAGGTGATGGTGTGGGTGCCAGCCACACAGGCACAGTGCTCCCAAGGGAGGTGCTGGGAGCTAGGCAGGGCACCACGCTGAATCCACGTTCTCACTGATCGTTCCCCAGGGGAGAGATTGCAGGAAGAGAGTATCCATGCAGCCCAGCCCAGCCCCAAGGCCCTGGAGAACGTCCATTGCGGCCTTGAGCCCAGGGTCCGGGATCTGGAGCACCCTGTCCCCCTCCATCCTACAGCACTTACCACAGTTTGTTGTTCATGGGAATTTGTGTGATTGTGTCATGAATGTCCATCTCCCACCCTCTAAGGTGTGAGTTCTGTGAAAGCGGGGCCTGGTTTATACTGCTCTACTCTTTATCCCAGTCTCCTGACACAGTGCCTAATATTCTGTGGGCACTAGACGAGCCTCTGCTGAATGAACAAATGAGCTGCTCCAGCCTGGTTTCAACAACAGAGACATAGCCTTCTCTCTAACCCAAGGGCTCCCAAAGAGACAAATAAGGAGGCGTGGAGAGCAGAGGGGGCGCGGTACAAACAGTCCAGACAACATCTCGCAATTAGAAAGGTCACTCCCTTCCTGGGTGTCAGCCCTCGGGTGGGAGTGTCTGGAATAGTAGACCTCGGTGGGAAAAAATACTCACTGAAGCTTTGAATTGTAGTATCCATTCATTTAGTCATTTATTTCATTCACCAAATATTTACAGACTCTACCAAGCAATGGAGACATGAAGACAGGTATTAGCCAAAATCACACAAATAAATATCGAATCACCAGCGAGGACAGTGTTATGATGGGAAAGAACAGGATCCTAGGAGAGGCGATGGGGAGGGGTGTATAAAGTGCACTGGAGAAAGGATTAGGAAGGAATTTCTGAAGAAGTGCTATTTAAGGAGAAACCCACAAGAATAGTTAAGCTTCTACCAGGCTTACAAGAAGAGCTTTCATTCCATGGAAATGGAATGTTTCAATAGAATTTTGAGTGAGTCATGGAATCTCAGAATCCCAGACAGAGAATCTCAGAGTTATAGAATCTTTTTTTTTTTAAGATTTTATTTATTTATTTGACAGAGAGACAGCCAGCCAGATAGGGAACACAAGCAGGGGGAGGGGGAGAGGAAGAAGCAGGCTTCCAGCGAGGAGCCTGATGTGGGACTCGATCCCATAACACCGGGATCACGCCCTGAGCTGAAGGCAGACGCTTAACGACTGCGCCACCCAGGCGCCCCCAGAGTTATAGAATCTTAACCCTGCAGAATCCTGAAACAAACACTTAAAGACTCTTCAACAGCAAATGGTACCTTAGAATTGAGTGTTAGAGATTCAGAGTCTTCACATGTGAGAGCAAAGGGAATCGTTAAGAGGAAACTGATTCCTATCCCTTTCTCTACTATTGTACAGACAGCAATAGAACAAAACAGAAGTGCACAGTCATAGGACCCAGCCAGAACTCTCACCTCTTATTATTCATAGATTAGGACTCTATCCATTTAATAAATAATAATAATAGCAACAATGCTTATATTTATTATCTCATTACTAGGAGCTAATTGCTGCTAAGTGATTTATATCATGATATCAGTGAATTCCGACACCAAACTCGTGAGGCAGATGTTTTGTAATACCCATGTACTATAACTAAGAAAACAGAATCTCAAGGGGAATAAAAATGGTTAATGGTCACTCAGCTAGAATGTCATGGAACCAGAACGCTAGGGTTTTTTTTTTTGTTTTTTGTTTTTGCTTATTTGCTTCTTAATTTAAACACTGTGCTCTAAAGCATGGTGTCACGCAGTTTGTCCTTATTACAGTGGCTTTCAGGCCTTTTCACAGGGACCCCAGCCTTCTTGTAACTCCCTCCTTAGGGGTCAAGGTAACTTCCTGGCCCGACTTTATTGGGGGACTTAATTGCACACTCTCACCGTCAAAGGAGACTTCTGAGACTTAAATGTGCTGTTAAACCCAAAAGAAGCGAGTCTGCTTCTGGGATCCAAGAAACAGCACCTTAGGGCAGGCACTAGATAGCTACGTTATGGCCGCTCAGTGAATGAGCCTCCCTGGGTCCCAGGTTCCACGTCTTTGAGGTGAGATGATTGTGCCTGCTCTGCTCACCTCGGTTGTGGAGAGATAATGCGTGCAAACTTGCTTCGTGATTTACGAAGTATACGTAAGCCTTCTAAGGTTCAGTGGTTTCTCTTCTACCTTGTGCCTGAGACTGTGGATGGATCTCCTCTCAATGCGGGGTGGAGGGGAGGGCAGTTTGGAAATATGAGGAGCCTCAAAACGTATTCGTTACCCTTTTATCTGGAATTCAAGTTTTAGGAAACATCTCGAAGCCGTGCTGAAAAATTCAGAATCAACCTAAATGTCCAACAATGGGGGGTTAGTAGATAAATAAATTATATTACCATAGAAGGGAATTTGATAGAGTTATTTTCAATGTTTTGGAGAATATTTAATCACACAAAATAGTGTTCACAACAAATTAAGGTGTATCAAGGAAAATAATATTTACAGTAAGTTTCAGGTTTTTGCAAATAAAAGTATACGTGTGTGGTACAGAAGTGCTCCAGCAGCGCTGTTGTTAAACTCATTGTTACTGTCGTTGTTGTATAGTAAAGGAATGATGTTAATCGTTGCATTGCTGTAGGCTATCTTTGGATTGTAGGATTATGATTTTAAATTATTTTCCTCTTTTGATTATCTATAATGAGCACCCAATATTTTCACAATAAGAGAAAAAAAATAAATTAAAAAGCGGTTCTGTGATTTTTAAGCCTATTTTTTGTTTGCAGACTGTTTCTCCATCTCTCCACCGTCCAAGTGACCCACCTGTCCAAAACTAACTGTCCTCCCGTCCCTGAGACCCTATGGCTGAAAATAATCTGCTTCATGCCAAGTGGTTAGAAACTCCTTCTGTTCTTCCCCACAGAGGAGCAATCCCCAAGTCTTTCAGAGGAATACCAGGCACTGAGAATGTGGAAGAAGAGGGTCTTCCTGGTGGCCCTGTGAACGGTACCCCTGGGGGCGCCTTCCTTTAGTGAAGGTGAGAATGGGAATGCGCCAGGCCAGGCACAGTCCCCTGATGGAGGCCGGCAGAACTGGAATCTGCCAGCAGGTGGCAGTATCTGCCCACTTGCAGCTTCTCCAGGGAGCAACCCCGAGATCGCCAACATTTCTCCCCTGAAGACAGGGAAAATGCAGTCCAGAGAAAGCAGGGGAGAGAGTCTGCAATCACAATCCGTTGTTCTGCCCACATCTCCACACCACATTGTCTCTCTTACAAACACTTTAGAGAGGCCACTCTATGTAGGAAGGGGCTTGGAACAGCACCAAAAAGATGAAGTCATCTTAGCGTGCTTCCGTCCCACATTTGCCTCCTTCCAGGCTTTGTGTCCACCAGCCAGTGAGGTTCTGTGACATATGCTTATTTGCTATTCCACAGTCCCTGGATGTTTACGTTGTCTCCTTTCTGTGGGTAAAAATACGATGTGGAACCTAAAAAGCTTTCTCTGTATCTCAAATTATTTTCTTAGAACTGATTCCCAGAAATGACATGATCAGTCAAAGGAAACAAGCAGTCTATTAACCCTTTTTTCTGCAGCTCAGGGGATAAGGCCCTGGGCTCAGCAGTCAAGGGGACCAGGCTTTCAATCCTGGTTCAGTCATTGGGGCTGACTGGGGGCAAACACCGTATTTTCTCTGAACGTCGGTCATCTTTACTGCAAATGAAGGATGCTAACAGCCCCTACACTTGTACGTTAGAGCCCGTTCTCTCTCCAGATATTGCTCCCTCTCTCTTCCATTTCTTCACTCGATCTGATCATTCCCATCAGTTCACAAATATGCTGTGATGTCACCAACCCTAAACAAATAAACCAAAACCCTCCTCTTGATCCCCACCCCCAACCAGGGACGCCCCATTTTCTTTGCTGGCCTTTGCAGCAAAACTCCTGAAACAAGCAGTTGGCACTTGTTTTCCTAAGCCCGTTCCCGTAAGGCCCTTGCCCCCAACACTCCACCGGGCCTGCTCTGCACAGGAAACGTCAACCTTCATATTGCTAAACACAATGACGGATTCTTGGGTCTTGTCCTACTGGACCTAAGAGCAGCATTGGCACAACGGACTGCTTCCTCCTCCTTCAAATGTTTTCTTCCACTTGCTTTCCAAAACACCACACGCTCCTGGGTTTCCTTACACTTCACTGCAAGCTCTTTCCCAGTCACCTTTGCTGAGTTCTTCTCTTTCTGATTCTTTTTTTTTTTTTTAAGTTTTACACTTATTTAAGTAATTTCCACACCCAACATGGGACTTGAACTCACGACCAGATCAAGGGCTGCAGGTTCTTCCAACTGAATCAGCCGAACACCCCTTTTCTTTCTGATTTTTTTTTTTTTTTTTAAGTAGGCTCCTTGCCCAGCACAGAGCCCAATGCGGGGCCTGAACTCATGATCCTGAGATCCAGACTCTGAGATCAAGACCTAAGCTGAGACCAAGAGTCGGATGCCTAAATGACTGAGCCACCCAGGTACCCCCTTTCTGATTCTTAATGTAGGAGTGACCCGTGGTTCTCTTCTCCTTTGACAAGCTCATCACTTTCTCTGGCCTTGAACAGTAGTCCTATGCATGTGACTTTCAAATCTGTATCCCCAGCCCTGACCTCTTTCTTGAATGCCAGATGTGTCTACACAACCGCCTCTTTGACATCTCCTCTTGGATATCTAATAGAAATCTTAAACAAACTGATCAAAAACAAGTCATTTTTCCCCCACTTCAACCACCCAAATTTCTCCTCCTGCAGTTTTGTTCATCGCAGTTCATAGTAACTCCATCCTTCTAGTGGGTCAGGCCAAGATCCTTGAAGTCATTCTTGGCTCCTCTCTCTGTCTCTCACCTTATATCCAATCCTTCAGGAAATCATGTTCATTTTGCCTTGAAGTCTATCCAGTCTCTAACCACTTCTCACCAACTCCATTTATGCCACTCTGGCTGAGGCACCAGTATCTCTGACCCAGATTACTCCAAAAGCCTCCTACCAGATCTCTAGCTCCTATTCTTGTCCCCCATTTAGTATTCAATATTCTTGACACAGAAATATATCATCTCCAGAATATATAAAGAGCTCTTACAACTCAACAACAAAAGCACAACCCAATTTAAAGAATGGCACAGGGAAAAAAACCAAAATGGGTGAAGGACTTGAATAATTTGAATGGGCAAAGGACATTTCTGCAGAGAGGATGTATGTACAAATGGCCAATAAACACATGAAAAGTTGTTCAATATCGTTAATCATTACCCGGAGACACCAAAAAGAGAAAAGAAAAGAAAACACTTAGCTATACTTCAGTTATAAAAACAGAACACAAAACCACAAAATACCATTTCACACCAACGAAGATGGCATTAAAAACAAAAAATAAAAAATGGAAAATAACAAGTGTTGTCAAGGACATGGAGAACGCCGTGTATTGCTGGTGGAAACAGCTCAGCAGTTCCTCAAGCAGTTAAATATAGAATTACCATTCAGACTAGCAATTCCACTCTCAGCAAATATGGAAGAGAATTGAAAACAAGCCCTCACACCAGTATTTGTACACAAATGTTGATAGCAGCTCTGTTCACAATGGCCAAAAAGAGGTAACAACCTAAATGCCCATCAGCTGATGAATGGATAAGCAAAAGGTGACATATGCGTTCGATAAAATATTATTCAGCCATAAAAAGAATGAAGTACAGACACACGCAGCAACACGGAGGAACTTCAAGACCATGGTCATGATGGTTAATCTTCCATGTCATCTTGACTAGGCTAAGGGACGCCCAGAGAGCTGATAAAACATCATTTCTGGGTGCTTCTGTGATGGTTACCATCTGATTCACTGAGAGATTAGCATTTGGTGCAGTAGACTAAGGACCTGCCCTCACCCATGTGGTCAGGCATCATGCAATCTATTGAGGGCCAAATGGAACAAATGGCAAAGAAAGGGTGAATTCAGCTCTCTCTCTTCTTGAGCTGGGATGTCTATCTTCCTGCTCTTAGACACACACACACACACACACACACACCCCGCCCCCGCCATTCTCCGGCCTGCTTATTCTAGCAGAATCACACCCCTGGCTCTCCTGATTCTCCAATTTGCAGACAGCAGATTATGGGACTTCTCGGTCTCCATAAACTGCCTGAGCCAATTCCCATAATAAATCTCCTCCTATATCTATTTCTATATACCCTGTTCGTTCTGTTTCTCCGGAGAACCCTAATACAATTATGCTAAGTGAAAGGAGCCAGACACGAAACCGCTTCATTTATATGACACATTCAGAATAGGCAGATCCATAGAGGCAGAACGCAGTTGGTGGTTTCCAGGGGCTGGGGGAGGGGAGAGTGGAGAATAATCACTTAATGGGTTCGGGTTTTCCTTTAGGGGGAGGAAACCGGTTTGGAACTATGCAGAGGTGGTGGTTAGATAAGAATGTGAATGTACTAAATGTCATTGAATTGTTCACATTAAAATGGTTAATTTTATGTTACGTGAATTTTACTCCCAAAGAAAGAAGAAAAAAAAATGTCATGTCCCTCCTCTACTCAGCACCCTGTAACAATTCCCCAAATGCCTCAGAGTAAAAGACTAAGTCCTTACAAGGACCCACAAGCCCTCTCCTCCACCCCCATTTGATTTGGTCCCTCCTTATCTCTGTTCTCCCGGTACTTTCCCTCCCCCTCACTCCACTCCAGCCACACTGGTCTTCTTGCTGTTTCTGGAACATTCCAGGCCTACTCCAGCCTCCAAGCATTTGCTCCAGCTGTTTCCTCTGGCTGAGACACTCTTCCTACAGCTTGGCTACCTTCCTTACCTCTTCCACATTGTTTTCAAATCTCCCCCTGTCATTGAACAAGAGGTCTTATCCTGCGGGGCGCCTGGGTGGCACAGCGGTTAAGCGTCTGCCTTCGGCTCAGGGCGTGATCCCGGCGTTATGGGATCGAGCCCCACATCAGGCTCCTCCGCCATGAGCCTGCTTCTTCCTCTCCCACTCCCCCTGCTTGTGTTCCCTCTCTCTCTGGCTGCCTCTATCTCTATCTCTATCGAATAAATAAATAAAATCTTTAAAAAAAAAAAAAAGAGGTCTTATCCTGCAGATTACCTCATCTTTCTGTGGGGGTCCCAATGGCAGATTCATTGGCACTGATTGAAAAATCCCTGATTGACCAATTAAGACTACATTTCTGGAGGAGGTTGAAACAGATTAGGTATTAATCCCCAAGCCACGGTTTGTGAATTCAGTCTCAAAGACACTATTTTGGGCCAGTGGTTTTATTTTTAACAGATTTCATCATAAGGTAATTATGTTCATTTCTTCTTAGTCTCCTACTAGATTCCATTCACCTTTCTGGTCACAACTTAACATCACTCTCATTTGGATACCCAGGTTGGGCTTGGTTCATCTGCTGTGGGCCAGCATTGCACTTTAGAGATTACAGCTGTACAAACTTTATTGTAACAATGACCTAACCATCTGTCTTCCGTGAGAGTGAACACTCCATGTGGGTAGGTCAGGGCCCCACTTCCTATGTGTTCACTTCAGTCTCCAGGCTCAGTGCCTGGCATGCAACAGGGACTCAATACATTTTGTTGGGGGAATGAATATGTTGGGGAAGAAACAATTCCTCAGCCCTTCCAAGGTCCTCCTAGCTGGATTAAGAATCAAATAGACATGAGACAGATTAACAGGAGAAAATCAAATTTAGTTTCATACGTAAGGGGAATCCACACAGACATGGAAATCCCAAAGACACTGAGGCAACATTACACTTATACGAGCTAGGCAGAGGGGTAGGGGTCTGAGGAAGACCATTAGCAGGAAGGTGAGAGATGTCTGGAAAATAAAGTTTGCCCTGTTATGAAGATAAGTTTCTTAGGTAAATTGGAATGTCTTGTTAAAAATTCTCTTCTTGGCACCTGGGTGGCTCAGTTGGTTGAGTATCCAACTCTTTTTTTTTTAAATATTTTATTTATTTATTTGACAGAGAGAGGGAGAGAGCACACAAGCAGGGGGAGCAGCAGGATCATGACCTGAGCCGAAGGCAGACGCTTAACTGACTGAGCCACCCAGGTGCCCCTGAGCATCCAACTCTTGATTTTGGCTCAGATCATGATCTCGGGGTTCTTGGGGTTAGCCCCCTGTTGGTCTCCATGCTCAGTGGGGAATCTGCTAGAGTATTCTCTCCCTCTGCTTCTACTCTTCCCCCAACTCCTGCAAGTGCACTCGCTCTCTCCCCCTCGAATAAGTAAATAAATCTTTTTAAAAAAGTTCTCTTATTGGTACAGGCTCTTGCCAATGTAAATTTAGGCAGTCGAGGGGGAGGTAAAGAGCTTTTCCTGACTCTGGTTTTAACTCAAAATAATCTTCATGCCAAAGTGGTCCATCTTGGAGCAGCCTGCCCTTGGCCCCTATAAATAGATGAAAGGACATAGTTTCCAACCAGGTCTCCTTGTGGGAGACATAGAGGATTCTGAACTAGTGACAGATTGAGGACAGCCATTGGAAAAAGCTTTGGATATCACTATCTTTTGGATGAGCAAATTTATAATCAAAGCAGTTACGTGTCTTGCCCATGCGAACTCAGCAGGTGAGTGGCAGCCCAGGTTGCCATCCGTCTATCTTTTCACCAAAGCAGAACTTCTAAGGAGGTGTAGGGGATGGGAAATACTACTGACCTTTGCTGCAGGACCACCTCTTCCAGGAAGTCTTAACAAATATCCTGGAGGACAATCATTCTGTTTCTTCTGGATTCGCAAATAGTTGATCATTTTCTGTGTTCCAGCATTTGCCACACAGCCCTGGGTTTTAACTGCCTGTCTCTTTGCCTTTCCTCTGAACTATGCACTCCCCAGAGCCAAGCTCAAGTAAGTGTACCTCTGGAGTCACTAGACCCAGGTTCCCCCCGCAGCTCCACAACTTACTAACGTTGCCACATTGGTCAAATAACTGGACGTCTCTGGACTCTCCTACTCTGCAAAGTGGGTAAGTAATGTCACTAGCCTAGTGGGGCTATTGAGGAATGTTATCTAATCAGGCAGATAAGTGCTCGGCCTCAATTTTGTCAAGTCTCAATGTTCTGTTTCTCAACAAAGCTTTGGCGAGTGGTAGGAATTTGGGGGGAAATGTCCAGTTCAGGAAATCGGAAGCCCTGACTTCTGGTCCTGAGTGGCCCTGTGACCCTGGCCAAATCCCTCTACCTTCTCTAGGACTCGGTCGGGGTCTGAGCACTGACGTAGGTGCTGGCGGGGCCCTTCTCGGCCGGTGACATTCTAAGATTCCAGGAGCGAATGAACTTGGGGGGTGGGGATGGAGGAGGGAAGGTGGGGCGAGCCGGATTGGCCTCCGCGCGCCACGTGTCCGGCCCGCGAGCCTCCGGCTGTCCTCCCGGCCCGCCCCGCGCTGCGGCTGCTGCTACTGCTCGGCTAACGGGCTCCCACCCTGCGAGCTCTGTGTCCGTCCGCTCGTTCGCGACAGGAAGCCTCCGCCGCGCGGTGAGTGGGTTGAGGCCGGAGAGGGGATCGCATCAGGGGACCCTCCCCACTCCCGGGGGCTGCAGAGACGTGGGGACAAGCGATAAACGCCCTGTCATCGCTGACCTGTGCCTCCCGCAGGGCTCCAGGGAGGGGCGCGGGCAGGGGGCGGGCGCGGGCAGGTGGGGGGCCGCGGGAGCGGGAACCCGAGGGCGCGGGAATCCGAGAGGGTCTCGGGCTCGATGTGTCTGGGGGAGCGCAGTGGAACAAATCTAGAACTGCGGGCGCAGAAGCGAAGGCTGGGGGATGGGAGGGGAACAGGGGAGGGGAGGGGGGGGCGGACTCTGCCGCGGGTGCGGTCCAGGGGCTGGGGGCACTCGGGAGGAGGCAGCGCTGGATGCTGGACGTGCTTTGGGAGGGGTAGGGGGGCTGGAGAGACTTAGAAGACCTGGGGTTGGGGGCAGCAGGACGGGGGGCGGGGGGGCGGGCGGTCCTAAGTACCCACAGGGAAGGGTGTGGCTGAGGAGGCCAAAGACGGGCTGCAGGAAGAGGCAGACCCTCCAGCCGCTTGTGAAGTGGTTTCTGTGTGTTGTTGGGGGGAGGGCTCTCGGTGTGCAGACCCGTGGGGAACTGGCATGTTCACACCCCAGGGACCCTCCCGTCCCTTTGGACCACCGCTGGCCTGAAGGAGACTTGCAACTGGGCCCTAAGGCCAGATGCCCCACCCTTCTGCCTGCTCCCCGCTCTCCGGAAGCCTAGTTTAGGCCCTACCAAAGCTTAGGTCTTCAGATAACTCCCGAAATACCAGCATGGGACTGAAATACCCTGAATCCAATCCCAGCTCCATCATCGACTTGCAGTGTGACCTTGAATCAATAGCTTTCCCTCTTCGAGTCTCAAACCACTCCAAGTCCAGAGCTGATACAAACCCAGCCCCTCTCCGTGGAAATGATGGCTATTGTTAAAATTGATTAATTTGTCAGCTGCAAGGAATGATTACAAGTTTGGGAAGTCTTGATTCCAGGCTTGGGAAGCCTTGTAGGCCTTGTAGGCCCTGTAAGGGGAGGGGCGGGGTCCTTTGGGAAGAGAATCCAGCCTTTGCTTCCTTCCTACCCCTCCTTTTCTCTAAACCCCCTCGGGTCTTCTTTGACAATTCCAAATTTGGACATATGGCTCCGGGGTTGGCCAAAGGACTCTGGTTTCCTCAGTCTGCCCTTTTCACTCACTTCCCCCTCCCGCCCCACCCAAAGCACACCTGAAATTGCTGGCCCCACTGACCCAGAAGGGATATCCTGTCCTGCTTTGCCCTTCCAGGTGAATGACCGTTCCAGCTGCTGCTCCCACAGACCCTGCCCTTCTGGCTGGCAGGCCCAGTGCCACACAGAGGGCACTGGCCTGGGAGTCCGTGGAAAGCAGGGTTACAGTTCCCGGGCGCTGGAGGGCTCCTTGGGCAAGGTCCTTCCCCGCGTGGGCCTTCGTTAACTGGCTGTAGCAAAGGCCGCTGAACCGGCTGCCACTTCCCGCGCTGGTATTCTAGGATTCAACTGTTCTGAGTAGGATTCTGGGAGTTGGGTGGGGCTGGGGAGGGAGGCCCAGGCCTGCATCCCCCTCTGCAGCTGTGACAGTCACTCATCCATCTTCCTTTGCCTTCCACCCTTTGTTCCCAAGGCACTGGCTGCTTGGATTCAGAAAATATTTGTGGTTTCTGGGTAAGGGCCATAGCTCTTGCTGGGGCAGAATGTGGATACCAGTGTGTAGAGTAGGGGGCTGTCCTTGGGAAGTGTGGGACCTTGCCTATTGCAGCTGACCCTGGGAAGGGGTGGGGGACGCTCTGCAGTGTTGGGGAGCTGCCAGCGTCTGGAGCCCTGGAGCCACTGCACTGCAGCACCCAGCAGGAGCCCTGGGCCACCAGGCTCCCGCCCCAGCCGCTGCCCTGCCTCTGAGCAGCCAGGCCCTGGGCGCACCTAGCCCTCCAGGCCTTCGTTCCTTCCTCCCTAGAGGGGCAAGAGGTGTGCCCAGGGCACCCAGCTGGTAAAATGGGTTGGGGCTGCATGACTCTTCATGTTGCATTATTCTAGGATTTTCTGGGGAGGCCCGGGGGGTATCACTTAGCCTCACCCCACCCAGCTTCTCCAAGATACTTCCTGGGTGGGGACAACGTGCAGGATGTGGTCTGTACCCTGATTTCTGAGCATGCAAGTCCGGGGCTTATCCGCACCCCTGCCACCCCCACAACGGAGGAGAGGAAGTCTTGAGGGGGGGGCCTTTATGCTTAGACACTTCTTGGCTTGGAACCCAGCCACACTGCATTTCCTTTCCTCCTGGGATCGAGAAGCTCCCGTTCTTTGAGCCTCAGATTCCCCATCTGTAAAAAGAGGATGCGGCTGGCACTCACCGCCTGAGATTATAAGACGGCAGAGGTGAGCGTGCCTGGTGAACCGTAGAGTGCGGCACACCGAGAAGCAAGGGCTCCCGTTGTAATCTCGGAAGGGTGTGGTGCTTGAGAAGGCAGGTGACCTGAGCCTCAGTTTCCTCATCTGTAAAACGGGTGTCTCGGTACCTCTTAAACCGTAATTAAATCATAACCTCCTTTACTTATTGAACCTTCCAACTTGCCAGGCCCTGGCTGAACCCTTGGTGTATTGGATGCTGCTTCCCTGCCCATTTTGCAGATGTGAAAAGTCAGCCCTCAGAAGTTTAGGGGAGAAATACTACTAAATGCACATGTGTTTCCTATGCGTCAAGGCCACTTCTAAGCTCTAGATGTGTCTTCGTTTCATCCTCACCACAACTCCTCTGAGATCGGCACTATTTTTATCCTGTTTTACATACGAGGCTAAGTACTTACCCAAGTCCACACAGCTCCTGAAGGGCAGGTCAGGCTTCAGTCTCGGGCAGTGTGGCTCCAGCCTCTGTCCTGTTGGACTCTACAATTCCTACTCTCACAAAAGTGACCTGAGCTGGGATTCAAACCCCGGCCCATCCATTTCCAAGCCTGGGGCAGCCTGATGATCTCCTGGGGCCTTGCCCAGCCCTGAGATCAATGGTTCTGGGTCAGGAGAGGGAAAGACACTGCTCTCTAAGAAACCTGAGTGTCTCGAGCTGGAGGGGGTTGTGCCCAGGCTCAGGGCCAGGAGTGGCATTTCCCCGGGCTTCGTCAGAGGCTAGCTCCTGGAGGACAGTGGGGCTGGTCCTGATGTCTTCCTGCAGCCTGGGGGAGGAGCCATCTGCAAAAGGGGAGGGGAAGGATCGTGATCTTACAGGCCTCGGGCCTCTGAAGTCCGGTGCACACATCCTGGGAGGTGCTAAGATGATTTTCTGGGGTACAGGAAGAAACTATGAGGCCTCTTACTACATATGCTTTTAATCTCATGCTTATAAAGTTTATTTTTATCATGGTAAATACTCAATTTTTGTTCCTTTGGTAGCTGGGGGTACATAGGAACAAAGCAATGATGGATGACAGCAGTAGGTTGCCGGCCATGAAACAATGACGGATGACAGCAGTAGGTTGCCGGCCGTGTGTGGGTGGGCGACTCCTCTGTCTCAGTTTTTGTTCTGTCCCCATCTCCTACCAAGGGTCATGCTCAGTAAATATTTTTTTGAAAAATGAGCTCCTCCTTAGTCACTAATTTTCTTTATCACATTGGGCAAATTATACTTAACCCCTCAAGTTATTTCCTGTCCTGGCTATATGATGAGGAATCAAGCACAGTTCGAAGACCCCTAGGCTGGACGTCCTTTTATTGTGTGATTCCCCCCCCACCCCAATGGGGGTTCCTAAGGAAGCAGTAAAACAACTCAGTGCATTTCACCCAACAATCCTAATGAGCCACACCCTGTGGTAAGGGGTGCAGCAAAGAAGCAGACACAGTAATTTTTAAGAAACAGTAAAGTCATGATTCAAAAGATAGAGAAAGATCATGTGCCAAAGATTTTTTTCTACTCACTGACTAATGACTGGACAGGCAGATATTACGGCCAGCTTGAAAGAGACTCAGTAGACACTTTTATTAAAAGGAATGTATAAATGGAGGCAAACTGGTTTTTCTGGTCAAAGGGGAGAGAGATTAATTGGACCTTCACCAAATAGGACAGTATGAGCATGTCTGTTGAGAATTATTTTGCATTACTACCATTTACCTACAAATGACTGAGCTGTAAAATTGCTCAGACAGACTGGAATCATAACCTGGAGAGTTTGAAGTAGGGATTTTTTTCCTAGAATACCTTGGAGGTGGGCAGCCTCCATCTGCTCGAGGAATGGTAAATCCAGAATGGTTGAATCCAAGTCAGTCGAATGTAGATGGCTTCTGAGTACTGTGGGGGTTCAAAGGAGAGAGAAATCCATGTTGGCTTCCTGGAAGAGTTGGAAGAATCACCTAGGAAAATTTTTAAAAATTACCAAAGCCCAGGCCTCACCCCAGAACTGATGAATCAGAATCTCAGGGGGTTGACCTTAGGCTTTGGTAAATTGGAAAAACTCCCCAGGTGGGATTCATGAAGCTGGAATTGAAAAGCAATGGTTTTGATGCTCCTTGGCTAGATAGAAAAGGCTGGTGAAAGAGGTTCTTGGCTTGGGCGGGTGGGAGGCGGGGAAGGGGAGTGGTGGTGGGTGAAGAGGAAAGAGGGGATGGCAGATAAATCAGGAAGGATGTCGTGGGCCTTGAATGCTGAGCTGCGAGGGCCCGCATTGAAGGGGGTCACTGGGGCCACGTGGGCAAGCAGTGACACAGCTCAAGTCAGAGTCCCCCGGTCCCTCCTGGGGCACAGAGGTCTGGGTGAGTTTTTGCGTGACCTTCCACGTTACTTTTTGATTTTTCTCAAATTGCCTTCCCCCACACATATCTGGTTTCACCCCCTAAAACTCAGCATCTCCTCCCACCCTAAATCACGCTCTATTCCTCCAAAGCATGCAACGTACCTTTGGAAGACAGAAATGCTTTTTCTTAGGCCTGTGTTTCTGTTCTGTCTGACATCCCCTCTCTCCTCCGTCCGCTTCATTCCATGACATCCAGACTCCTGATTGTGCCCGAACCCCTAACCTGTGTCTTTAACTCGATATATACAACACACGTGCAACAGAAAAGGACAAGGTAAAAAAAAAAAAAAAAAAAAAACATTTAGAAAGTTGTAGTATTTTTGCTCATTGTGCCCGGTACCCCACAGATGGTGACTGGGATGACAGAAGCCACCACTTACTAAACATTTAATGTGTTGCTGGCCATGCTGAGCATTTTACCTGCCTTAGCCCATTGAATTTTCACAAAAAAACCTTATGAGGTTAGCATTTCCTAGATGAAGAAACTGAGTCAGAGAGAAATAACAGAACTTGCCCTAAGTCATGAACTAGGAATTTTCTGGAATGTCTGAATTTGAACTCAGGCTAGGACTGCAGAGCCTGTGTTCTTTATTATGAGGCCACACTGCCTCCGTTGTAAATGTTTGGGTATATCATAATAAAAGCTATCATTTCTTGAGCCTTTACTCTGTAATAGGCACTGGGCTTAGGGCTCTTCACCTGCTGTTTCATTTGTTTCTCAGTACTTGGAGATTATTTTTATGTGCATTTTGCAGATGTGGAAATTGAGATTCAATGAAGGTAATTTACCTAAATCACAAACCGGGGGCAGAGCTGTGACTCACAGCTAGGTCCGACCTCAAAGCCCATGCCTCTCTCATGAGTTGGACAAGCCCCATCCCCTGTCCAGTTCTTGGTTTCCCCAACTCTTGCACTTTGGGGCCAGCGGCAGCCCACGAATCCTGCCAGTTCTGGTGTGTTCTCTGCCCCAGAGCATTCCTGCTGGAATCATTCTGGAGCTCCCAAAGGGAGAGGAAGGAAACATGATTGCTTATGGGCTGAAGAACTAAGGCAGGGGCTGGCCACAGTAGCACAAAGCCAGTAGGAGACTCTACCCTAGAATGAATTTCTGGAATGATCAGCCACAATGAGCCCTCCTGTATATCCAGGTCCTGGGAGGAGAGAGACACAGGTTTAGAGTGGCCACACCTGCCAGTCTTGAGAAGCTGTTTCAGCCAGGATGATAAAACTTGCATACTGGATAAGGGGGAGGTTTGGAGAAGAACCCTCCTGGGACTGATATTCTGAGATTCTACTGTGAAAATCTGTAATTGGAATCTATAAAAGCCTTTCTCATCCACTCTGGATTTTCCCAAAGAGAAAGTGATATAGCCCCATTTTATAGATGAAGAAACTGAGGTCCAGAGAGGGAACCTGACTTGTCTAAGGTTACAGATAGATTGGGAACCAGACCTAGGTCTTTTTCTTTGGCCCCTTCCTAATGTCCTGTTGCAGCCAGGGTCCACAGTTGTGTGGGGGTTTTGACCTGGGGTTTGGAGGCACAGATATTGGCCATGGTCTGGGCCTTGGCAAGTCACTTATCCTCCCTGAGATGTCTTCACTGCACCCAGAAGATGAAGGGCCTGAAGTAGTGGATGGTTAAGAGCCCTCTGGGATTCTGAAACTTTGTGCCTAAAACATTTATTCAGCCAAATGGAGAGGTAGGGTCTGCGTTGCTCTGGAAGGGAGCAGAGACCCTTGTAAAGCCAGGTTAATGGCACCGGTGTGATTAGCTCCAGAGCTCCCCTGAGCCCACAGAGGAGGGGCTGTTGGAGATGCCCTCCCTCCTCCCCCACCCCTGAACTGCAGTCTCCACATCTAGTTCTGGAAGAAGCTTGCTTTCTGTGTATACACAAGACCTACATTCGCATGAAGCACATATAAACTGCTCTCTGAGCTGAAAATATTTTCCCGAAGACTCAGAGGCCCTTCCTCTAAGCCATCTCTCCTTGGAAAGGGGCTCTTGTCCAGATGGGCCTGGGCTGCAGCCAGCAGCTGAAGTTTCCAGCAACAAGGCCAAAGGAAAATGCTTCCAGACTTGAGGTGCAGGTGATAGGCCTCAGCCCTCCCTGCCCAGAGGACTTTCCGGGACTCCTTTGGTCCCTATTGCTGTGCTGGCCTTGGGGGTCCCTCACCCTCTGCCCACACCATGCCCCTGGCTGGAAAAGCTAGAGCCGGCTCCTGGCCAGACCCTGGGGTAGATGTGGTTTCCCGTCCCCTGCCCACTTTCTGATGAAAGTTGCACATTTGTACAGAGGGGCCCCTGGTTGTCAGGCAAACAGCAGAGTTTCCTCCAGCTCTGCTGGGGTTGCAGACGGATCTGTCTCCTCTGCTGTTCACCCCCAGCCCCACCTCCTGTCTGTCTGCTGACTACAATTTGGGGGGTTCATGATCAGGCACTGGGGCTACAGGCAAACACAACAAAGCCCCGTCAGAACCCCCCACCAGTACAGTGAATGCCTGGCGTCCTGGGCTCTGCCCTTGACACAAGCTACGGTCTCATCCTCCAACAGCCCTACAAGGCAGGAAAGGGAAATCCCCAGCTTTGTACGTGAGGTGACCTTGAACTCAGAGGTGAGCAATGTGCCCAAGGTCACGGAGCTAATAAGTGACAACATGTATTTGAATCCAGTTCTGTCCGTCTGACTCCAAAACCTGTGTTTTCCCCACTGTGTCGCACCGTCTCCAGCGGGATTATGGGCTGAGGTCAAGAAGGGCCGATTTCCCCTAAGTCGTTGTGTGTTTTGTTGTTGTTTGGTGGTGGGGGACGTGGGGAACTGGAAAGCACTGAGCCAAAATGCCACCCCGATTTCTCCTCTTCTAGTTCAGCTCTGTGTAGGTCTTACTGAATAAGCCAGATAGAGTTTATTATTCTTACTTTTAAAAAGTAATACACAGACATGGCTTAAAAAGATCAAATGATACAGTCCTGACCGAAATGGAAAGCAGCGGCCCTTTCTCCTCTTGTCCCGGGAAAGTGACTTCACTTCCACCTTTGCCTTCCTGCTGGCAGGGCTCGCCGGCCCGTGCCCCCTTCTCTTCCCCTTTCCAAGCCGGGGACAGCCCTTTCTCCATTTCTTTTTTGGTATAAGACGTTTTTGTTTATTTCTTCCCTCTAGACCCTGTCTCCTACACCCCCTTTGATAAGATCTTGTGTCCTGTTTGTCCTGACGGGGAAGAATCTAGAGCCTTTACTGTGGCCTCAGGCCCTGGTCCCCCGCTGTGGCTTTAGCCACCCTGAGTCCCTTGACCGCACACCCCCACGTACCCATGTGGTTCGTGATCCTCTGACCACGCGGCCTGGGCTTCTACTCCTGACCAAGCGTTATCTTTTCTCCTTACTTTTTGCCATATGCTCTTGTTATTCTTCCCCATTATAGAGTGAGCTGCAGAAAAGCAGGGTTTTAAAAATCTCTTTTATTGATTGCTGTATCCGCAGTGCCTAGAGCCATGCCTAATCAGAGCAGGTGCTCAAGAAATCCTCACTGACTTAACACGGGAACACTAGCCCTGCAGATATTTGGAGCAGGTGGCCCAGAGCCCTTTGAGCGTTCTCATCTGCAGAATGTTAAGCCATGGCTTCTGGAACCATGCTTGGTGACTTCAACATAGAGCGTGCGTGGTGCAGATAGCTTGGACTCTGGAATCTGGACTTTGTTGAATTCAGTTTTAAGCTGTGTGACTTTGGGTAAATGATGCAACCTCCCTGACTCCCCATCCTCCATTTTGTCCTCTGGGGGGAAGGGAGAATCGGATGGCTGTGAGGATTGAGTGGGACATGTGGGAAAGTGCCTGGCATGGCCCAGAGGCGGCGTGTGTTCAGGGGTCATGCCCTGTCTCCCGCTCAGTTCCAAGTCCCTCTCCCATCCTGGTGGGAGAGTCTGGACCCAGGCCAGTCTATCCATTGTCTTGAGGCAGGTCTGGGTGGACTTGAACCTAAAGGGCTGGAGGCAGCTGGAAAGCAGCAGGAGGAGCATAGCTTCCCTCAGGAGGCAAGAAGGCTGAGGAAACTGGGGGAAAGCATGGAGGGGACCACACTCATGGGTCTCTTTCTTCTCCACAGTGTTACCACTGCAGAACCTGAGACCATGGCCAAACCAGCACAGGTAAGGAGCCTCTCCCCTCCTGAAGGCTGTGCTCTGCCTTTCCTGGGCTCCTAGAGCCAGTAGGCCCGCTCTGCAGATCCCTGGTACCTTCATCTAGAAAGGAGCAGGAGAGGTTCTCAGGCTTTGCTTGCTCTCCTTACAAGTCACGTCCTGCTTCGTTGCAAGTGCCCATGACAGCACACCACATCCTAAGCAGAAGGGTTATGTATTGGCTTCTGTGACCGAACAGCCCAGGGCTTCAGGCTTGGCTGGTTCCAGGGACCCAAATGATGTTGTCAGGATTCTGCCTCTGTGAGTTGAACTTCTATGGGTGGCTTCACTCGTGGGCGTTTCTTCCCTGATTTGGCACTCTAGCCACCAGCGGGCCCAAGCTTCCGTTCTGCCTCCTGGGCGGCCTGGGGGAAGCAATATAATTTATTCGCAGTGATTCCAGGGAAAGGCCTAGGTTTGGTTCTTATTGGCTGGGCCAATGGTGATTTGGATTCAGGTGGTAGAGTTGGTCCGGCCTGAACTATGTGGCCCAGAAGTGGTTCCCCGGGAGAAGGCTGTCGAACAGGCAAAAGCATGAGAGGGTTCTCTCTGCCGTGGAGGTGGGAGTATCCCTTGTCGCATGCATCTGGGATTACGTTTCCCTGGCTTGGGAGGCCCCCGTCTTTCATGCTGTGCGACCATTTTGCTGGGCAGTGGCAGTTGAGGTGTGGCGGAGCTTCTACTCCTGGGTGTGGCCAGGATCGGGTTCTGTCCTTGGGCAGAGCGAGGTGTCCTTCTGTGCCAGCCTTCACCCGAGAGTGACCCCTGTTGGCTAGCATCAGAAAAGGAGATAGGGCCGCTGCAGTGATGAGATGGGGAAGGGAGAATGAAACCAAGGGACACCTGACTAGGCCCCTTTTGCTCCTCACTTCGGTCACAGAGCTACTGGCCACAGACATAACACAAGTGCTGTGTGATCCGGGGAGTTCTTTACCCTCTCTGGGCCTCAGTGTTCATGACTTGCCACCCAGTGAACGAGGGCCTGTTCACAATTTTTGAAGAGCATGGTGTGTTACACGATACAGGATCAGTATTCAAGAGAGTCCCAGCTGTGGCCTCCCTATCCGCCTCTGAGTAGCGTACTTTGCACAAGTGTCCTCTCTGACCAGGAGGAGAAAGTGTTAGTGGTTATGGGCAAAGGTCCAAGGTATAACTTGCTGTTCCCCATTTTCCGTATGTAGTCCTACCAGAGCTCCTTCCGGGGAGGCAGTCACATTGCAGGGTTCTGCATGACCAGAGTGCACAGAGCAGATCGTGGGAGGTCAGAGGGGCCAGGACCTCAGGCACAGATCTTTGGAATCCAGCTCCAGTGCTCCCAGGCCACGCTTCTGCCTGGCTGGCCCGTGGTTTCTTGTTGCCATAGACCAGGGGCCAGTAGACAGTCTGCAAGCAAGAGTCCCAGGGTGGCAGAGCTTGGGGGTCCCTTGTCCCATGAGAGGAGCTGGAACCCCCACGCACGGCACTCATGTCCGGTGGAGGCAATGAAGGAGCTTGGTGGGCACACAGGTTGAGGAAACTGGGAAAGGTGCCTGGAGAGAGCTCCTGGGGGAGTGAGGGGCTGATGTGCTGCAGGGGGCAGGCATGCTGGAACAGAAGGCCAGAGAGGAGAGGCTCAGTGGGGGTGGGGGTGGGGCAGCAAAGGTAATTTGGCACACGTGGAGTGCAAGGGTTTGGGTGAGGGAGGGGGTTGCAGAAGACAAAACCGGAGAGTTTGAGCAAGGTCTTCCTTCCATTCTTGAGCTGAAGTTCGATTCTCTTGCTTCCAGTGATTAACACCTCCATTCTGCATCTCATGCACCCCCTTCCCCACACACATACCCCCACGCACACACGCACAGAACAAGCCACTCTTTTCTCTGTTCCAGATCACCCCCAGTTATTTCTGCTGTGTTAATTGTGCTATTCTCTCTGTCTTTCCTCCTAGAAGAGGGGAGCTTGGGGCCCAAAGATGTGAAGAAATAGCGTGGTATCAGAAAGGTCCCAGACGCATGGCTCTGTGGTGTTCATTTCCCAGGGATGTTCTGGATTGGAACTTGCTGATGGGCATGAGAACACTGAGGACCGGGCAGGAGGGGCAGGCTGGTGCCTGGAACTCCAGCAGCTGCAGAGATGAGGCCCCGGTCAGGTGTGGTCACAGCAGCTCTGAGGTGGAGTCCTGGCCCGGCAGCCGTCTCTCTCTCGGGAGAGGCCGCAGGCTCCTATTCTAGCAGCAGCTGGGCTGGGTCCCAGGACCTCAGAGCCCCAGGGGCCAGGCGCTCACCAGCTGGCAGCAGGACCTGCTGAATATTTCAGGGTGGAAAGTCCCTTCTCTGCTCTCCCCTCCCCTGGGCCATGGGTGCCTGAGGCCAGGAGTCTGTCCGCCAGAGGAGCCACAGGCCGTCTAGGTGAGGAGAAGCAGAGATGCAGACTTCGTGAGGTTGGCATGAGGATGACCGATGGTGGGAAACCAGGCCTGGGTGATTGGAAGGACTGTCTCTGTGCCTCTAAAGGTGACCAGTGCTAGGATCCCCCCGTGTCCGCCTCTTCTAGTGGCCGTGATCCCGAGGGCCCCTGGGAGAGTTTATTATCTTTATGCAAAGATGCACCTGGGAAACTGGCCTCACTTCTCACTGAACCGATCTCCAAAGGAACATTTGGATCCAGCTCCCTGCCAGTCATTAGACTGCCCCTCCCCGGGAGGACATTGCCTCATCTTTCAGTTGCAGCCCTGTGCTCAGCCACGCTGTGGGAAGAGGGGCAGGCTGAGGTGGAGGAGACCTCTGCCCTTCCACCTTCTCCTCTTCTCGTTCCTTCCTGGCAACTTGGAGTCCCATGGTCTTGGCGACTTTCGTCGTCTGCACCGAGCGCTGAAGAATCTGGGCTGCCTCCCCGAATGTTCTCGCTTGCTCTTGCCTCCAGGACTTGACCATGCTGTTTCCTGCCTGAAGCCTTCCCCCCTCTGCTCTTCTGTCCCCCGCCCCCAGCCCTTGGGGCCCGCTGTCACTCATCCTTTGGGTCTCAGCAGTGAATTCCCCTCCAGGAAGTCTTTGATCTGCTCAGAATATATTCAGTCCTTCATCCACGCATGTGCCTGTCCATCCAGGAAACAGATATTCAGTGGGTGCTTGGTTGTGCCAAGCTGTGTGCTGGGTGCTGGGATGCATGGGGCGGGGGGGCCGGGGAAGACAGGCACTCCTAGGGCTTTCTCAAGGGACTGTCTCTTCTCTGGTCCGGGTATTTGGCATGTGTTTCTCCTTCTCTGCCCAGGGGTGTGATCAGGTTGCAGGGGACTCACGGATGGCGGGAAGAGGGCCGTGTCACCCGCCCTGTCAGAACTTTAAATAGCAACCCTGCGCCCACGCATGCATACCTCAGAGGAACAGAACTGCAAACATAAACCAAGGAGCATCCAGATGTCTGGCCAGGTCCTTCAGGGTGGGCACCGGGCGACGCAGGAGATGCTTGGAGGCTCATTTTTGCATTTGCTTCTTACTCCTTTAAGGCACGGTGTATGCGGGCCACCCCCAGTCCTTGCACAGAGCCTTTGCTGGTTCCCTCCCCCAGCTAGAATCGGCCTCCACTGTTTTCCCAAATTACCCAGCCTCTGTCTTAGGTATTTATGACGAGTTCTATGCTAATTTGTGTGTTCGTCTCTTTCCTCTGGGTCCGAAGCTCATGAAAGACAGGGGCAGGTCTTCCTTCTTCCTGAATCTTCAGCGCTTAGCATTGGGCCTGGCCCAGGCTAAGCACCCTTGCACCGTGCCGTGTGCTCATGGGCTCCAGCCCTCCCAGCTCTCGGCCACTCTCCTGGTGCCATACTTCTCTGGGGCCATGTAGCTGACCCACATCTGACTTCTCTGTGAGGCAGCCCATTGTGCATTCAGATTCAGTGTCTAAGATCCTCTGGCTCGGCCTCTCCTCCCTTTTACCCCAAGGACCCAGCCAGCTTGTCCTCAGATGCCAGCTGCTAGCTCAGTTTACTGGGCCCAAAGGGCGGCATCTTGTCTTGGCATTGATTCCGAGGATAGCTCTGGGCTTCCCTTGGGCCACGACCTCACCCTCAGAAGCTGGAAGCTGCAAGGTTTCTGGAGCTGGAGAGCAGAGGGGAAGAGGCCAGAGATCTGGGCTCTGTGGGACCCTCTGCTGGAGGCTTTCCTTCTTTAGGCTCCGTTTCTTTGTTTCTGTGATACGGATCATCTTAGGGCTTCTACAAGTTGGAATCAGGTTAATGGAGGCCAAAGGGCTTTGTAAACTGTGAAGTGTCATAAAGGTATGAGGAGCTCTCGTTACTCTTACAGGCATCATTTCTACCCCTTGCACTCAGCCTGGCTTTTTCCTCTCTCCTGGGTCCTGGCAAGGTTGTACGGTGCTGTGGGCTGGACGGAGCCACCATCCTGCGGGGAAAGGGCACAGTCCTTGGGGCAGGCTCTGGCAGGCGGTACAGGGAGAGTCGTCCCTACCCTTGCCTGGGCTTTCTGTAGTCAGGGCTTGATTTTAGGGGAAGGGAATTCAGCCTAGACTCTGCCTATGGCCAGGGTTGAGAGTGTGATCTGGGGTTGGGGCTGGGAGCCCCGTTTAAGTTAAGGTCAGCAGTTTACCTTCTGTTTTTTCTCTCCACAGGGTGCCAAGTACCGTGGCTCCATTCATGACTTCCCAGGCTTTGACCCCAGCCAGGATGCCGAGGCCCTGTATACCGCCATGAAGGGCTTTGGTGGGTGCTCGGCCACCAGCAGTGGGGCCCCAGGAAAGAGCAGGGGAGTGGGGATATTCCCAGTGGGGGTGAGGTGTTGAGATGTGCTCACTCGTTCTTTTGTCTCCTCTTTTGATTATTTTTCATTATTTTATAATGAAATATTCCAGACCAACCAAAAGGTCTAAGGAATAATAGAAGCTTCACCCACAGACCTGCCACCCAACTTGAGAAACAGCACTTGCTTCCTCATAGAGTCGAAACGTCTTCGGTGGGTCCCCTCCTGAAGCATCACCGCTACCTTTCCTCTTGGGAGTCACTGCCACCCCGAACTTGTTGCTGCTTATTCTCTTTTATTTTTCTTGTTTTTGAAAGAACCCTGTCTTGGGTGTTAGGATACCTGTGTTTTTCTAAACCAGGTCTCAGTGTGAAAGCTTGGATGAGTCCTTGCTCCTCTCTGGGCCTCAGTTTCCTTATGTGTCTGATGAGGGGCTGGATCACAGGCCCTCCGACCTCAAATACTGTGGGTGCTAGGATCCTTCTCAGTGGGCGCTTGACAGTCCCCATAGATCCTCCCCCACCGACACCACCGCCTGATGAACAGAAGCCCCTGGTGGGCTTCCTGGAGGCAGATTGGGGGAGGGTCACCAGTGCCCTCCTATCTTCCAGGCAGTGACAAGGAGGCCATCCTGGAGCTCATCACTTCTCGGAGCAACAGGCAGAGGCAGGAGATCTGCCAGAGCTACAAGTCCCTCTATGGCAAGGTAACCATGGCAACCGCAGGGCCCATGGGGTGGGGCTGGGGAGCTGATCTCATTCACCTGGTCTCCTGTTGTATTCCGGCTCAGCCTCCGTGCTGACAGTTCTGCCCTCCTTTGTTCTCCCCTTCAGTCAGGCCCCATTCGGCCACAGATACATCTACGATACTTGCTATATGCTTGGGCCCCGGGCTAGGGGTTGGTGCACACAGGTGAACGAGACCTGTGAGGTGTCAGCCCTGTGGACCCACAGATAGTGGGAGAGACACCCAGTCAACAAGCGAACAAACAGTGCTGGGGGGAGAGGCACGGTGCCACGGGCTCGAATCCTGCACCGCCATTGCTCGCTGCGTGGCTTTGGGCAAGTTCCCTGATGTCTCTACGCCCATTTCTTAGGGTTGATGAGAGCCCATACCTCCCAGAGTGGCAGGTCCACGGGCTTACTGAGCCCGGTGCCTTACAGAGTAGGGGCTCATTACATGTAACTCTTACCATAAGCGCTCGTCCCCTTCCTCCTCCATCTCCTCCTCCCTCCCCGACCCCGACCCAGGACCTCATTGCTGACTTGAAGTATGAGCTGACGGGAAAGTTTGAACGACTGATTGTGGGTCTCATGAGGCCACTTGCCTATTGTGATGCCAAAGAAATTAAAGACGCCATCGCGGTAAGAAGCACGGGTCTGCGTGTGTGTTGCGAGTGGGGGTGTGCTGAATGGGAAGATTCTGGTCTCTGCCACGGGCACTCACTGGGCCCTGCGCCCACCAGCAGTGTGGCCTGCTGCGAGAGGCAGCTTGCGCAAACCCTGTCCCGGGGGGTGCCGCAGTCTCCTCCAGATGGCCAGATGTGGGACAGATGTTGGTGTGAGACAGATCTCATAAGGGGGGCCCTGGGCCCAGACCCCAACACAGCAGCTTACAGCCCTCAGGAAGCAGGATCCAGGGGCGTAAAGACAAGTTGTGCCCGACGCTCCAAGGCCAAGGGCGTAGTAAAGGAGGGCAGGCCCAGGGTGGCTTGAGAGGGCATCGCAGAAGATGAGGGATCAAGCTGGGCCCAGAAGCCCCGGGGAGGGTTTGGTTGATCAGAGTGGGAAGGTCATTCCAGGCTGGGTAAGATGTCAGGAGAGGGGGTGGAGGTGTGTGTCCAGGACAGGAAGTGCGGCTCGGTCTGGTTGAAGGAGAGGGTGGCTCGCTAGCAAGCAGGGAGGGATCAAAGCCCTTCAGTGTACCTGGCGCAGGACAGTCTGTAAAGTGCTATGAGCTTTGCCTCAGATGAGGTGTTCAACATGAATTTACTTGATGTATTGGGAAGTTTAGCGATGGGAGAGATTGCCTTCTCGATGTCCTTGTGAGTTTGGCAGAGCCACTGGCATCATTTCCATTTTACAGATGAGAAAACAGGCCCAGAAAGACAACGTTTCTTAATGAGAGGTCACAAAGCGAGCTGCTGGCAGAGGCGGGACTAGAACCTATGTGTTTTGATTCTCAGGACAGTGGCTCCAGTCTGGCGCGTAAGAGCTATGGTAGGAGCTCCCTGAGTGTTGGGGGTTCCATAGCTCTGGCCACTCCAGGAGCCCAGCCCATGGCTGGTGGTGGCCTCCCATCCCAGCCTGACTCTGATGTCCCTTCTGTTCTCCCAGGGCATCGGCACTGATGAGAAGTGTCTCATTGAGATCTTGGCTTCTCGGACCAATGAGCAGATCCACCAGCTGGTGGCAGCGTACAAAGATGGTGAGATGGGCAGGAGGGGCCATCAGGACTTAGATATGAAAGGAGGGTAATTGCAAGGGTGGGGATCCTAAGACTGTCCATCCACTTTCTTTCCTCTTGCCCTCTGATCTATCCATCGTTTCTCCTTGTCAGAAATAGCTGCTCTGTGCAGCAGGGTTCTAGGTTCTCAGGATATGGTGGTGGGCAGAACCCATGTAGTCCCTGCCTTCTAGAATTTACAGACTAATGAGGTAACAAGGGATACAGGCAATACACAGGTAAACACGATGATGACACATTGTTATACAATGAAGTAACAAGAGTCCGACTTTAATTCGGAAGGACCTGGTCCAGACAAGTGGTCAGGGAAACCGTGTCTTGGGAGGGAATAAGAAGGAGCCAGTTGTGTAAGGGGTGGGGAGAAGATCCTGGCAGGCAGAGGGAATGGCAAACCCAAAGGCCCTGGGGCAGAAATGAGCCTGGTACTAGTGTGAGGTGAGAGTGGTAGAGGGCAGGGCAGGATCACACAGTGCCTTGCAGGCCAAGAGAAGAGGTGATGTTTGCAGAGGAGCCCGTGATTGGAGAGGGCTTTAAGAGTCACCCTTGTTGCTGTGGATTGGAGAAGGAGGGGAGCGGAAGGAGGGGAAATAGTTAGAAGGCCGTAGCCATCATCCAGGTGGGCGACCACAGTACCTGGAGTAGGATAGCACAGGTGGGGATAGAGAACGTGGACAGATTCCGTCTCGGTGTGTCAGGGGTCAGTGCAGAAGCCTGTGAAGATACACCCTGGGTCTTTCCATGACCAGCCCGGAGACTGGGTGCTGGGATCATATTGGAGGCAGCAGGGACCTTTATCCTGGATTCCCAAGATCTCCTGGGGATGGGACTAGAGCTTGCGTTCCTTCCCTGCAGCCTATGAGCGAGACCTAGAGGCCGACATCATCGGTGACACCTCTGGCCACTTCCAGAAGATGCTCGTGGTCCTGCTCCAGGTTGGTCCACACTGGGGTCCTCCCGGAAGCTCTCTACCAGAGTGCAGGCAGAGGGCTGTGGGCACCTTCCGCCTCTTGCCCCAGACGGGTGGCCTGTGAGGGGTTCCTTGGTGGCTCCTTAGGTGTAAAGTCCTCATAATCTGTGGCCATTCCCCAGTTGCCCATTTATCCTTGAACTTGAGATGTTCTCTCTCTCTCTCACCTGGGTATAGAATCCGAACACCCAGGGGTCTTCTGGGTCACCCCTGGTTTGCACAGGCAGTCACCCGCATTTCCCTTTGCACACATCCCTCCTCTTTTGTGCCCAGGAAAATTCCTCCCCTGTGACCTCCGTCCTCTCTTCACACCCACCCCTCCCCCTCCTCTCCAGGCCTCCCTCCTGCCATTGCTTCCCCAGCTGTGGCTGGCACGGCTGGCACGTCTGCAAGTCACCAGCAGGGATATGGCATTTCTGGGGCTGCCTGCACTGCGTCTCCCACAGCCAAGCCCTGCCGCTCCTGTCTCCCACCCCCAGAGACATAAAAAAGGACCATGAAGAGACTGTAGACTGGCTTTCATCTGCCAAGTTGTTTTTTTTCCCCCTTGGTTTTCCTACACAATGTGTTTTAAAAAAAAAATACTTTGAGTTAGTTGCTAACATTTAAAAGTGGGGAGTTTTGCTCAAAAGCCAGTTTCTAGGTTCTTCTGAATAATGGAAAGTTCTGGTACTGGCAGGCCTGCATTTTGTATGGCTACAGGGGGCTGGAAAACATGCCCCACCCCGCCGCTTCCCCTTCACCTGGCCGGCTCCCCGGAAATCTCCGGTATTGAGCTCAGGCATTGAGCAGTTTCAAGCCCCAGCTCCAAGGGCCACGCTTGTCGGAAGCTTTATATAGACATTAAGCCACTTCTTTGTTTCTTCACTTCCTTCCCTCCCATACACAATGTACCCCAGCTGCTCCCTGGTCTTTTTCTCCATTGCCATAGCAATCCCCGTCCCGTATTAAGCAGCTGGGGGATTACCAGAAACGTCAGGAATGGGAAAGTGTGACCTTTGCCCCCATGTTCAAAGCCATTTGTTCTGGAGAGTTCCAGCTCCTTCTCAACATCTAGCACCAGGTGGGCAGTGCCGCAGCATGCATTGTCAATGTGCGGGCTCTGTCTGTTGAAGCTCAGTCCCCAGGAGAACCAGGGGCTGTGAGATCCTGAGATGCACACTCCAGGGAGAGGAGGAGAGAAGCATAGGCCTGACCCGTGCCCGTGGAAGCACGATGCCTGCTCGGGCTGGCCCCGTCCCCTACGAGTTCCATCCTTTGTCACGTGGGGCACAGGGTGTGGGTGGAGCAGCAGAAACACCAGTAGGATTTGGAGCTTTCCCTGCTCGTGAGCTCGGATCGCAGGGCCCACGTCTCAGATCCTCCCTGATGAGTTGTCTGGTTAGGGTCTGGGAGCCCCCCGTAGAAGGCAGATGTGCAGACCCTAGCCCTGCACTGTCATTGTTGGTAGGCATCGTGAGCCCTACCGGGACTTGAGCAGGGTCCTGTTCTCAGGACAGGCTCTGGCTTGCCCTGGGATGGGGCACCTGGTGGGATCTGGGTCATTCCCAGGACTCCCCTCTTTGGTCCCAACTCCGAGGATGAGAGGAAAAGCCAATAGGAGGGACCCTATGATTCCCCGCAAAATAGATGCTTCGGTCTTGATGTAGGGGCAGCTGGGGTCACTGCTCCAGGGCACATCTGGGCCACTACGCTTTCTCTACCCTCCCGGTCTCCACCCCTGGTATCCACGCCTCTGCCCCAACCCCCACCCCAGCTCTGGTATTTGAACCCTGTGTCCCTGTGTCTCTGCCCAGGGAACCAGGGAGAAGGACGATGTGGTGAGCGAGGACTTGGTACAACAGGACGTCCAGGTAAACCAGCACAGACCGAGGCTTCTTGGGGTACAGCAAGGGAGCCCCAAGAGCGGGGAGCTTGGGGATCCTGGGAAGGGCTGGGCGCCAAGTAATTTGCATCAAATATCAGAAATAACTGACTCACAGCCAGCATTTTATACAGTGCTTTGTTGAAGAAAGGACTTAAGTTGTCTTTCAAAGGTACACAACACATATAAAGTTGGTGAGATCTATTTGGGAGCTTTTATCATTTGTTCCTTTGTTTATTCAGTTAATTAATGTGTGTTGAACACCTGCTATGTGCCAGGCACTCTGCCAAGCACTGGGGAATCACTAATGAATAAAATCAGACAGTGCTGGGAGAAATAGGCCTATATGGATCGTACAGACACCTCCTCTAGGGATATAGCATTACATTCCAGGTGTTTTGGGCCCCACTATGCACGAGACACTGCAGGGTAGATACAGAGACTGCTAAGACATAATCTCTGTCTTTGAGGAGCCCATGCCATAGTGGGGAGACAGGCATATAAAGAAGTCATTATAATATACAGTAGAGCAAAGCAGTAAAGAAGCAAAAAACTATAGGAGCTGAGAAGAGGGAAGGAGAGGAAGAAAGAGAATTCTGCCTTGGGGACATCAGAAAGTGCTTTGAGAACAAATGGGACATTTAATCTGGGCCTTGAAGGTTGAGTAGGAGTTTCCCCAGAAAGAAAGGAAGGTATACGGGTGTGTGCAAAGGTCCTGAGGCTACCAATTACTGGTATGTTCAGGGATCCAGCAGCAGTTGATAAGTGTGGCCAGCGAGTTCTGTCTTCTTTCAGTGAAGTCCTTCCTCTTCCCCTTCAGGACCTGTACGAGGCAGGGGAACTGAAATGGGGAACAGATGAAGCCCAGTTCATTTACATTTTGGGAAATCGCAGCAAGCAGCATCTTCGGTTGGGTAAGTTCCAGAGAAGAAAGACCTACAGCTGCTCCCTTGGGGTTGTGCCAAGAACTCCATTCTTTTATCCTTTTCTGCTCATGGAGCAGGATAGTTACTTCATCTACAATGCAAGTACTAGCCCTGATTTTATTGGATGGTGGTTTGTGTAGTCCCTCGGCAAAGTCATTAACAGGGTGCTCAACCTTCCCATCTGAGTGCCAGTCCTGTTTTCATGTTGGAGTGCGAGGTACACACGGTCCCTCACGTCATACGTGGCATGACGGCACGGTGGCTCGTGGTGTGTGTGACCTCGCTGCCAGCTAGCCCCTCAAATACCGGCTCTACCTTCACTGGGGGCGCTCAGGTCCTGGCCTCCCCTTCTGAGGTCCTGGTTTCTTCTGCGTGCTGGGGCACTCTCCACATCCCTGTCTCTCCGACCCAGTGTTTGATGAGTATCTGAAGACCACCGGGAAGCCGATCGAGGCCAGCATCCGAGGGGAGCTGTCCGGGGACTTTGAGAAGCTGATGCTGGCCGTGGGTACGTGCTCACCTTGCATTCCCAGGGGCTTCGAGGGATTCTGGGTTTCTGGCCCAGGAACAAGAGGCCAAGAGTGGAAAAGGGGGATTATATAGTCTGGAGGCAGGAAGGAGAAAAATCAGACGGGCAGTGAATTCTGTGGGTTGGCCAGGGCAGCATGAAGTCAGGGAGGCAGGGAATGGAGCCTCAGGCACTGACTTCCTGCCGCTCCCTCCCCCGGTGTGTGTGGCGGGGCTGGGTAGAGCCGAGGGCCCGGGCTCGGGAAAGAACCGGCAGGAGAGCAGACTGGTGTGGAGCGTGTACTGTGTGCCGGGTGCTGTGCGGGGTGTTTGATCTCTAAAAACACACCCGGGGGTGGACATGAGCTCCATTTCACAGATGAGGAAACCACATCTCACAGAGGCTGGGCCACTTGCCAAGGGGTAGTTTGGTCATGACTTGGGGGTCTTCCAGGAACGGGGCATGCCAGGAGCAGAGTAGTCAGTGGTGGAGTCAAGATTCAAACCCAGGGCTTCTCCCAAATCTGCTGTTGACGTGGAGCAGTCCCCGTCCTCGCTGGGCTTCAGTTCCCTCATCTGATAAACGGGGGCGGGGGGAGGGACTGCCTGACCCAGAGGCCCTTACAAGCTGGACATTGTGAGAGTCGGTGTGTCCGAGACTGGGCTGGGTTGTATGCGTGTTGTCTGGGGGAGAGCTCGATCCCCAGCCTCATCCTCCTGCCCAGAGCCGGCCCTTCCCAACTTGGTTTCAAGCAGTCAGGTTCTGGCCTGCTCTGCTGGCAGGATCCAAAGTGATGTTGCTGCCCGTACCTTTCTGCTACAGCAGGATCTAAAGAAACACCTCTCCCAGCTTCACCCCCAGCACTACCCCCACCAGGCCCGGTTCCCTGCAAACCCCCCAGAGGACTAGAAAGATGAAGTGGATCTTTAAGATACACAGTCCACATTTCAGCAGCCCAGTTCCTGATTTCTTCATGCTCTGGGTGTGCCTTACAAGCTGGGGGGGGCAGGGGGGGCGGCAGCCTCAGGGTATCGGGAACCTGGGTTCTTCCTGGGTTTGCATTTGGTGGTCCCCAAGGGGTTAAAAAAAAAAAAGAAGGGGTCAGGCCAGCCCAAGCCATTCTGAGGCAGCCAGAATAACTCTACCTCTTCTTCCCTCTCCTCAGTGAAGTGTATCCGGAGTACCCCAGAGTATTTTGCAGAAAGGCTCTTCAAAGCCATGAAGGTGTGTGGTGGGGTCGCTGGGAATGAGCTTGTGGGAGGGGCTCTCTGCCCATCCCCAGGGGACTGTAGAGACTCTCCGACCAGTCTGTAGGGCCCCCTGGCCAAAGAGAGCCCTCAGGGGATTGGCCACAGGAGAGAGTGATGGCCTTTTTCCCAGGTGAGCTCCCCCGAGCCTGGGACGCTGTCCAGTCGCACACCCATCCACCCCCACCCAAATACCTGCCCCGACCTCATGATTGGTCACAGGGAGTTAGGACAGCCTGCACTTGATTCATCCATCCAGATGGGCTGGAAACCCATACATTTCAAACGTAGTAATTGACCAGAATGGTTCTGTACGGTGCACTTTGGAAGATATTTATCATTGTCTCCTAAGGCTCGTGCTATTTATCCCTGTGACCCAGCGACCCTGCTCCGAATGTGTATGTGAGAACTGTGATTCCCACTATGTCGCACACAGGACGCACGGAGCCTGACGGTCATTCCATAGCACAACGGGTACATGAATACGGGGGCCACAGACCCAAAGCCCGGGAGCTCAGGCCTTCCCGGCCCTGGCTGACCATCTCACAAGGGCAAGGGAACTGTGGCCCATTCACTGTCCTTCCGAGCGAGGTCGGGCAGCTCAGCCTGGGAGAGAGGGTGCCTGTGTACGTGCGTTCATACGAATGTGGCAGTATTGTCTGTGTTAGGAAAAAATGAAAAACAACCCGATGTCCGTCAGGAGTAGCAAGAGAAATAAATGCGAAGTGGTATAGTTACAGCGTTCCAAGATATGCACACGTACACAATCTGTGCTTAGAGTCACAACGTTATGATAAAATTATAAGGGAAACCAAGGACGGGCCTGATGTATGAGGGGAGGAAGGAAATCAAAGCAAGGGGGACACATAGGGAGCTTCTGGGGGAATGGCAATGTTTTGTTTCTTTTGTTCTTAATTTTAATGTTCTATCACAAAAATTGTATTTTCAACTCAGCTGGGGGCTCTCAGCACTCCGGCCTCCTCTCAAGTCCCTGTCCCCCAAACCCACTTGTCTTTCAGGGCCTGGGGACTCGGGACAACACCCTGATCCGCATCATGGTCTCCCGCAGTGAGCTGGATATGCTTGACATTCGGGAGATATTCCGGACCAAGTATGAGAAGTCGCTGTACAACATGATCAAGGTGAGCGGAGCTAACAGGCTACAGAGAGGAGCAGAGGGCTTGGGAACCACTCCCAGGGGAGAAGAACTGTCCCAGAAAGCTCGGAGTCTCTTGGGAATTCCAGGAGCCCCTGCTTCGTGGCACATTCAGGGAATGTGAGACAGTTCAACAGAGAAGCAAGTTGCCTGGTGGTGCTGGTGAGTCATGAAGCTCCAAAGGAAGGCAGGGCTGGGTCAGGAAGGGCATGCAGGCTGAAGTCAGGGTGAGGCCTCCATCCCAAGGGCAGTGAGAGGTCAGGCTGCAGAAGCGGGGAGAACTCTTGGCCCCGGGCCGGGTGATCTGTGGATGACTGGGGTGTCCAGCCCGTGACACTTGGCAAAGAGACAGATAGAGAATTGGGGTTTTTTCTCTTTTGGGGGGCAAGTGAGATAGAGCTTTATGAGTCCAGCCATGTTCCATACCCTGAAGTATGTTTCCAAAGAGGAATTTTGTAGGCATTACATGCAGAAATGTTTCATGGGAAATATTTGGGAAAAAACGAGTATAAGTAAAGACAAGCCAGTGTGTTTACTTCAGAACTTCTCACAGCCTTTAATATGTTAAATCCATCATGAAGCTCCAAGAGGGGTATAAATACACTACATCCATTTGTTTGGGTTTGGCATCTCCCGGTGTTTTTGCTCATGGAGCCCTATTTTCACGGACTGTTTCACGTGGGAGGGCCCGGCTGGGATTGTCCGGGGGTAGTGGTGTGCCGGGGCCGGCTCGCAGTGGCTCCCAGTTCGGTGCAATGTTGGTAGCTTGAAAGTACCCCTTGTTGGACGTATTTACAGCACAGAGATTGCTAGATGTGACAAATCAGGGCTTTTTCACTTGTGCCCCCCCCCAAGAGCCGGTTGTGAAGTGCTCACCAGCACACCAGCGTTTGGTGGTCTCAGCCACCCCCAGACCGGAGGGGAGTCCGGGCTGCTAGGCATATGTGCAGCCTTCTCCGGCCTTCCCTAGTTTGGGCTCTGCAGAACCTCCCCTCCTTGTCCGAGGGGAGCCCAGAGGTGAGTGAGACATCACCTTTCTCTCTCTCCCCCTGCAGAATGACACGTCTGGCGATTACAAGAAAGCTCTGTTGAAGCTGTGTGGGGGTGATGATGAGTAAGTGGCCCCCGGGCCCCAGGCTGGAGGGAGTGGCCCCCGGGGGTGGCAGGCCTGGGCCCTCGTGGCCTTCATCCTGACAGATGGATGGATTGGGTGAGCTTGGGGAGTCCTCGGTGCCAGGAGCTGCGCACAGGTGAACGTGTGTGTGTGTGTGTGTGTGTGACGGGAATGTGCACTCCCAGACGGAGGTGTGTGCTCCCGTGCACTTGGAAAGTCAGTCTAGGGGTGTGGACTGGGAATCAGAAGGGGGGTCCAGGCCCTGTTACCTCATAGCCGCTTCTCAGTGTCATCGTCTGCTCTACAGAAGAAATACGGGGCCTGCTCTGCCTGCTCCTTTATTCAGCGTGTTTGTCCCAGGCACGTGCTGCGAGCAGGCCTCATGGGGGAGTCCTGGTGGAGCCCCCAGCCCAGTGAGGCAGACGGACCAGGGCCCACCTGTGGGGCCGACCTGGGATGGGGAAATTGTGTGTGCCTGGGAACGCACAGATCAGGGCACTGTGCCAGACTGAGGGAGGCTCCTGGGCGTAAAGAAACAGAGGCCTGAGGAAGACGGTGAGGAAGGGGAGGAGGTGAAGACCCGGTCTGAAAGAGAGTGGTGGAGGAAAGGCCGAGAGATGGGCAGGTTTCAGCCTGGTTCATTTCTGTCCCTGACACCAGGGAATAGAGGAGGCTGAGAGGTGGGCAGGGCCTGGGGGCCTCCTGCTGGCAGAAGAACCTCTCCTGGGGGTAGTGGGGAACCGTGGAAGCGGTGACACTGGGCATGACTTGACCAGATTTGTGTGTGAGGAGGGGAGCGACGGGTCCTCTGATTTTCCCTCCCGGATCTTTTAAGGATCCAGTTAAGTCAGGGGTATGAGAGCCTCCTGCTAACCTTTGACAAGTGTCCTGGGGGCTGACTTCAGTTCACAGAAGTTTCCTCAGCATCCCGTACACCCGGGTGCTTTGCAGGAGGGGATATCAAGGTGACTTGGCCGTAAGCTGGTCACCGACTTGTTTGAGAGGGGAGATGTGGAGAGAAATCATTCAAATCATGAGGAAGAAAGGGGAGGTCAGAGGATTCGAGAGCTCCTATCCTGCATGGAACTTGGAGCCATGAGGGCTGCTGGGCAAAGCCAGCATGGCAGGGGGTCTCAAGAGACCGTAGAAGGTTCTCAGAAATGGAGGGGAGGGCTCTGAATGGATGAGGCTCGAGAGAAGGTAAAGCCAAATGGATTTACTTAAAGTGTGTGGCTGTGTGTTTATGTGTGTCCATGTGCATACGTGGCTCTGTGTGTGGCGTGCATGTGTATACGTGGCTGTGTGTGTCCGAGTGTGCGTGTGCTTATGTGGCTGTGTGTCCGTGTGTGTGTGCATACGTGCCTGTGTGTTGTGTGTGCGGAGTGTTGCCCATGATGACGTTCCCTCCTATCCTCTCCCTAACCCCCTCCATTCCAGTGCTGCTGGCCAGTTCTTCCCGGAGGCAGCGCAGGTGGCCTATCAGATGTGGGAGCTTAGTGCAGTGGCCCGAGTAGAGGTCAGACCCTCCCCACCTCCTGCTTGACCTCTTGACCACAAGCTTCCAGTCTTCTGCTCGCACCTTCCTGCTGCTCTGGTTGGCACCCAGCTGCCCCCTGGCGGCCAACCTGAGACGTTGGTTCTCACATCTGAAGCTTCCTTGTCTTCCAGGAGTGATGAGTTGGGGGGCCGGCACTCTGGTGTGGGCCTCTGATTCCGGCATTAACCTCTACCACGCGGGGAAGCGCTCTGGCCCACTAACTACTAACAGGGCTTGCTGAGTGGAGACATGTCTGGTTCTGGGGAGGGGCCTGTGTCGTCCTGGGTCAGTTGGCCTTTGGAGGCAGGAGAACGTGGAACAGAGGGGCCCTCCTCGGTGCACTGGATGACTCAAGGCTGTTCTGACCATTCTGAGACCCCAGGTCCACAGAAGTACTTGGGCCAAACCATTCCAGGAACTAGTAGCACTTGGTCCACGTGAAAATATTTGGAGCCTTGCGTTCTATCTGTTACTCACGGAGCCATTTTTGGCAGGTCCCTACCTCTCTGGGCCTCTGTCTCCATCTTTAGAATGAGGTGTTAGGCACAGCAAGCTCAGTGCCTTCCAAGGGCTCTTGAGCTCTGACGTTCTAGAACAGCATTTCCCAAATCACAAGGCAAGAACTCTCGTTGCACATGAGCTTAAACTGTGTAAGAAATGAATTCGTTTGGGTGGAGGGAGGCTCCATGGCCTTCAACAACGCGGAAGCTCACATAGTGAGGGGGCGACTCCTTTCCGATTGCATCCACCTTCCTCATTCTGTCAGAGAATCCGGTTTGCCGCCACACTCGCTGGCTTTCCTCTTTCACAAACAGCTGAGAGAGCTAGCTTCAAGTTCAGAGCTTTTGACAAGCAACAGCATCTTGTGAAATTGGGTGGTATTTGGCAACACGGTTTTTTCTCTGTATTACATGTATTTTTATGGCTTGTCATCTGTGGATGGCACATAATATCCATTGTCTCCTTATGATAGTGATACAACATTATTTTTATTCATTCATTCATTCATTTAGCAAATATTTTTTGGGTGCTTACTTCCATTGTAGGCACTTGGGATCTATCCAAGAACAAAATAAACAACACTCCTTGCCCTTTAGGAGTATTTAAATATGCTTAAAAATGAATGCATTTCAGTAAAACAGAAAAGAAGTTGCATTAAGTAAAAACATTAAGAAATAGCACAGGGTGTATGCAAATAGGGAAACACTGAGAACCCCACTTAGGAGTGA
The DNA here is from genome assembly GCF_017311325.1 of Ursus maritimus. NCBI lineage: Eukaryota > Metazoa > Chordata > Mammalia > Carnivora > Ursidae > Ursus > Ursus maritimus. The sequence goes on from NW_024423897.1 coordinate 22,057,433, forward strand.
CTGAAATTTGGGAGATTCTGTTCTGGTATTTCAGATATTTTGGTCGCCTTTTCAAGGGGAGGGGCTCCTGAAGAGGCAGGAGGGCCTTGGGGACAGGGCAGGATTCTGAGGGACTGGGGAGGCCCCAGTGCAGCTAGGACAGAGCTGACTCCTGGGGCAGGAGGCTGGCTTGACCAGCACTTGCCCTGCTCCCGGACCTGGGTCTGTCTCTTCTCCCTCTCCCCTTCTCAGCTCTAGGGCAGGGGTCTGTCTGCTGTGCCTTCACCCCTGCCTCTTTCCCCTGAAGCTGCTTGGTTTGGAGCTCGTGGGGAAAGCTTCCCCTCCCTTGCATGCTCCTCTCTTGGCCGGGCCCCCGGGGGGGCCTCCAGACACCTGCTGAGTCTCTTTCTGCTTCTCGCAGCTGAAGGGAACCGTGCGTCCTGTGGACAACTTCAACCCTGACGCTGATGCCAAGGCACTGCGGAAGGCCATGAAGGGACTTGGTAAGGGGACAGGAAAGGGGCGGGTCGGCTTCTGGGGCAGCAGGTGTGGCAGGTTGGCCAGTGGGCCAGGCAGGAGTGAGAGCTGAGGCCTCCAACTAGGGTCCACAGAACGAGGAGGGTCCTGGCTCCCTGAGTCTAGGGAAGGAGGAGTGAGGGGGGTTATGAGGAACTGGGCACAAGCCCTTCCTAGAGACCAGGGTGTCCCCAGCCTCTCAGGAGCAGTCTCCTGGTGTAGAAGAAAGTACTAGGTCTTAAGGCCTGGGTTCTCCCCCTGGGTTTGCCTTAGACTTACTGTGTGACTTTGGGCAGGTCCTTCAGTGCCTTCGCGTGTCCATTTCCCCAACTGGAAAATAAGAGATACGGACTCAATTCTGGGATGGGAGCGCGCCCCCTGCTGGTTCCCCCTTCAGGGCCTCCATTTAGAATTAGTGGGAAGAACTACTCTATGGGCGGATGCCCTGTTCTCAGAAAGACCAGCGGGGACGGAGAGCCGAGGTTTGGCCTCCATCACTCCTCCCTGCCCACCCCCACCCCCATCTAATGAGGCCTTGGCTTAAATCCTCCCCCTTCTGGGCCTCATCTACATTTGTCACTTGGGAATGATAACATCCACTGAGCATATCTAGGACCGTGAGATGACAGGTCCTTTTGAAAGGTAGAGTCCTGTTCCGGGTCTGAGGTTGAGGGCATTAATCTGAGAGGCCAGAGGTGGTATCCTGATGTCTTCCAGAGTCAACCTACACCAGTCAGAAGGACTTGGGCTCTAGCTCCTCGGGAGTTGAAGAGAAAGGACACGGGTCCCTGTGGGATTTAGATTGCCAGTTTGGAAGGATCCCGTAGTAGCTACTTGGCCTCTTTGTGGTGTAGGTGTGGAAATGGAGCCTCAGGAAGGGGCAGGACTTGCTCCGCCACGACCAGAACCAGGGCTGGATCAGAGGCCCTGACTCTCACCACAGGCAGGGCTCTCTGCTCCTCTGGGGGTCGTCTTCTCAGCAGTGACCTGACCGAAGGCAGTGCAGGGAGGAACCTGGGCAAAGTCGGTGGCGTGGGCCAGAGGCAGGGCTCCTGCAGGCCCTTGGAGCTCTAGCCGGCTTCTGCCCTGGCAAAGATTAGTGCAGCCCATGGCGGGGTGGGGGGCCGGGAACGTGGGGAAGCTGGGCCCCGGGCCTTCCTCTGAGCCATGCGGCTTTGGTGATTCAGGAACTGATGAGGACACCATCATCGACATCATCACGCACCGCAGCAACGCCCAGCGGCAGCAGATCCGCCAGACCTTCAAGTCCCACTTCGGCCGGGTGAGGCCTCAGCCGGGCCCCGCCCTCACCTTCCTCCCCAGGGCTTGGCCTGTCACAGCCAGCTCCGCGCAGCTGGGCGCCTGAGTCTTCGTGGCCCTGGGGCCCCCCGCGGTCACATGTGCTTGGAGGATCTCCCTCATTGGTTTTGAGCTGCCTGCAATGCATTCTCTCCGTCCCCCAGTTCCTTGGGATCAACACCTGTGGGAATGGCTCAGCATGGGGCTGAGATGAGGGGCATGAGTCGTTTTCATGCAGCATTTTCTGGATCTCGATGTTCCAGAGGCTTCAAGGCCCCAAGGGGGAGTGTCAGTGATTATTATGGCTTTGTGTTGAACTGGCGAGTTTCCCCAGGGTGGGAATGATGTCCTTCGGCCCTGTCCTCTTTCCTGTCCTGTCTCCTTGCCTCCAAGGAGAGCGGGTCTTCCTGCGGCTTGGGTTTTTTTTTTTCCTGCCTCCTTTGACGTCTTCTAAATAGTAAACATCAGCAAAGACAGACACGGGCTCCCACTATGCCCTGCATTCACATGGAGCCGTTTCCTCATTCCGCGTCTCCTCCCTGTCCTGGGTCACACGGGAGCACGTGCTGATGTTGGCGTGACCTCAGCCCTGTTCCTTGTAGGACTTGATGGCTGACCTGAAGTCTGAGATCTCCGGAGACCTGGCGAGGCTGATTCTAGGGCTCATGATGCCACCGGCCCATTACGATGCCAAGCAGTTGAAGAAGGCCATGGAGGTATGGTGGGGGCACCAAAGGGATGGGGTCCAGTCTGCAGGTGTTGGGGGGACATAGATGCTCCCCACAGGCCCAGGTGTGGGTTGGCTGTAGCTCCTTGGCAGAGCCCTTCCCACGACCAATTCAAACCAGCATGAGCACCAAAGGGGATGTTGGTTCCTATAACTGAAAGGTATAGGACTCCACCTGGTTTTAGACGTGGCTGGATCCAGGGGTTCAAATAATGTTATACGGACTCTTGTCTCTCCCCTACCTTGGTTGTCTCTTTTCTGTGGTGGCCTCACTCTCAGAGAGCCTTTCTCCTCATGGTAGTAGGATGGCTTGTGTATGTCCTACCAGCGAGCACCTCTGTTCCTTCTTCCCAGGAGTTCCACCAAAGTCTTGGCTTCTGCTCTGGTTGATTCAAGTGAGGTCACACAGTAATGAGTGGTGTCAGAGGGATCTCAAGGAACAGCTAGAGGAAGCAAGATGGCTCTGGAAGGGAAGCAACGGCAGTCAGAGTCTGTATTCTAGTCAAGCTTGCCACTAGCTCACTGTGTGATGTTGGGCCCTTACACTTTCTAAACTTCCATGCCTTCAGCTGTGAAGTGGGGGACGATCACCCCTGCCCTTCAGGCAAGGTCGCAGGTGAAGGGCACTGTTAACTTTGAAGACCAGCCCTTGTGATTGATTAGCAAGAAGGGACGTGATATCCCGGCCCAGCTATTGCTGGAACCGCTTTGCTTCCCAAGGCACCAGCTGTATGGGGCCCCTCTCCGTCATCAGAGCATAAGGTGACCCATCCTGGGCTCAGCTCCTTGTCTCATCAACCCACAAGGCAAGGCTATTATTTTGTCCCAGTTTTACAGAGGAGGAAAGTCAGGCTCAGAGCCTAAGTCACTCAATCAATGTCACAGCATTATGAAGTTTAACGGCTGGGATTCAGACCAGCTCTGTCTGACTCTGGAGCCTAACTTGACAACCACATGGGACCACTAGGGCTTTGGGCCCCTGGAGGATTCTGAGAAGAACAGACATTCCCTGGGCAAAGCAAATTGAGGTTCTCATCCTTTTAAAATGCCTAGGCAAAAAAAAAGCAAAGGATTTGAAAACACGGAGGTTAGACGTTGGAGGGCCCAGTGAGCTAACCTGACCCAACTGTTTCCATTCCCACAGTTTACAAATGGGAAACCGAGGGAGGCTCAGTGCACCTGTGAGCTAGGGGAAGGCTGGGGCTAGACCCTGGGTCTTAGGATGCTCTGGGGATCGGGCTCTCCTCCCCACGTGCCTGCTTTGAATAAAGCGCCTGCGAAGATCTCCGTCAGCCTCAGTCTCCGTCAGGTCAGGGCACCCACGGACTGGGCGCCCCGCAGGCAGTGACCTCTAAGGGCAGTGGACGTGCCTTACCTGTTTTTTACAGTTGTGGCTGCAGTGGCTTATGCAGCAACTGGCACATTGCAGGTGTTTAACAGACATTCAAATCCATCGATCTGTCTATCTCCTTCACCTCCCCCCCCACCCCAAAGTGAGGACCTTTGAGTAGCTGTTTCCCGGAGCTGTCTCAGTCCAGAGGATCTGACGTGTCTGTCCCTAGATCACTCCTCAAACGCAAATATCAACAAATACAGCATGTTTTCCCTTAAAGCACAAAACCTTTTTTTCTTCTGACAAAATAATATGTGAGAAAATCTACACAGAGCAAAAAAGAAGAAACAAGAACTTGCCTGTGATCCTTCGCCCACCCAGAGACCACAATCACTGTTATACTGTGATGCATGACCTCTGTTCTTTTTATATACTTACACATAAATATTTCTATTCGGATATATATGTGTGTATGCCTTTTAATATACACATGCCTATAGACCCTATATTCTTTTCTTTTTAATCTTTGGTCCAAAGCAATTCTCATGGGAGGTTCTGGAAATCTTGACAAACTGGCATGTTCCGCCCTGATTGTGCTGTCTCTGGTCTAGGGGTAAGGAGAAAGTCCAGGAAGGCTTGGTGGTCTGAGCGTTTGCCTCCTGGGTGGTTCCTTGAACAGGGGCCTTCTTGGCCAGGGCCCCTCAGGTCTCTGCATGGGGGTAAGGACTGTGGTTCAAGTCTTCTTGGTCTTGACATTCTAGGGAGCTGGCACAGATGAAAAGACTCTCATCGAAATCCTCGCTACACGGACCAACGCAGAAATCCGGGCCATCTGTGAGGCCTATAAAGAAGGTGGGTATGGGACGCCCCGGGCCCAGTACCACTGGGAGGTGGTGAGAGAAGCACCACCTCACCCCACAGCTCTGCCCATCTCCCCTCTCCCGGGCACGAGGCTTTGATAAGCCCTGGGTATGCCCAGCCCTGTGTCCGAGGAAAGGGTACCCCAGGCAGAGAGTCCCGCCTGGAGGGGAAGAGTGAGAGGAAAGCGTGTCCAGGCTGCTGGCGAGCAAGAGGGTGGCCTCCTGGGTGGGCGGCCTCTGCAGTCACTCTGGGCCCTCAGTCAGAAGGCCTGTGTTTGGTCAGAATGTTGTTTTGAAGAATCTTAAGTACCAGTCAAAAACATTTAAACTTTTCCCCTTGTAAGCAGCTCTAAAATGGGAGAAATTTTGAGCGGGGGAGGGACATGGCCAGAGCTGTGGGCAGAGCTTATGGGTCTGGCACCTGTCCTACGGGAGGGAGGGTAGAAGATGGAACACAGGGTGGCCAGGAAGCAGGAGAGGAAGGATTCCAGGAGCCCTCAGCTGGGACGGATAGGGAGGTGATGGACTGGGGCGTCAGTGTGTCAAGACCCACTGTGGCATCACTGGGTGCTGACAAGAACCAGCTACAAACTCCTACATCCGCACCAGCCCTGCCAGCATGCTCTGGCTCAAGTCTTAAGCTTCTAGAAGCACCCCCCCATCCTTAGCCAGCAGCTACCCACACCCCCCTTTCTCTGTTTCAGACTATCACAAGTCCCTAGAGGATGCTCTGAGCTCAGACACGTCCGGCCACTTCAAGAGGATCCTTATTTCTCTGGCCACGGTGAGTGAGTTCATGGCCCCAGGCCCACCTGGCTCCCTGGGGGCCTGAGAGGAGGGCAGGGAGCTAGGAGCCCACTCCTGATGAGAAAAGGGTGTCCTCTCCATTTGCCTTCTCCGTCCCACTGCTGAAGCTGTGACTGGCTCATGTAAGGCCTTCTCCCGCTGTTTACTTTTCGAAGCTGGCTTGGTGCCACCTTCTCCAGGCAGCCCTCCTTGATGGCCCTCAGCCTGGGCTTTTTGGGCCCCCTGCTGACAGGACATGTGGGCGACCCACATGTTACCCGCAAATTTCCTTCACCATCGCTTGTATTCCTGCAGCCCAGACGCTAGGCCCTGAACACAGTATTGAAGCTCCCTGTGTCTGAGTCACCTTGGGCTGAGTGCCTTCAAATGTAATATTCACCATGGCCTCCCCTGTGAGGGCAGGATCATCGTCCCCATGTTATAGCTCAGGAAGAGGGTTCAGAGAGGCAGAGTGGCTGAGCCAAGGTCCTGTGGCTGCTGAGGGACAAAGAGGGTAGATGTTTGGGGACTGACCTTTCTCGCTGGTCTTGCTGCAGGGGAACCGCGAGGAGGCAGGAGAAGACCGGGACCAGGCCCGGGAAGATGCTCAGGTGAGAACCGCCCCCTCACGTGGCTCCAGCTGGTGTCTGTCCATGCCAGGCCCTGGCTGTCCAGGAGTGGGGAAGGCTCCTGGCAGGGACATGGCTGATCTAATTGGTGACTCCTTAGATTCGTGGACCCCTTGCGCCTCTCTGTCCTTAGAAGCGAAACTTTGAGTATTTTCACAACTTTCAGGAAGATTCTCATGAGTGTGGTGCTGGTCTTACTGGCATTTCCTGTGTGAAGAGTAGGCTGAGAGCCCCCAGACCTTCAGAGCTGGAAGGGACTTACAGATCAGCCAGGTCAAACTCCTATGTTACAGTGGGAAAATGGAGGCCCAGAGAGGGGGAATAACTTCTGAAAGTCACACAGCAAATCAGTGGCCTAGGTAGAATTGAGCCAGAGGGAGCAGGTCTGGGAGCTTGCTGGAAAGGGGGCCTGGGTGCTAAAGGTCTCAGTTTATTATCTATAAAATGGGACCTAGATTGAAGGAAGTGTTCTGAGAGAGCCTAGAAAGTGAGTTCATCAAGGGCTGGGATCTTTGTTTTGCTCACTGATGTATATCCCAAGTGGTCACATGGTCAGAACTCAGTAAATACTTGTTATTAAATGAATAAGGGAGTCGGGGGTTCTCTTGGGTCCCTTGGCTGCTCTGTTCCTGATATGCTCCTTAGGCTGGGAAGCTTGAGGTCTGGAGATGGTTTCTCATGGAGGCTCAACAACCCCAAATCCCCTAAGGGTCCTTGTGGTTGGGCAGTCCCTCCTCAGGCCATTTGCACTGTCCCCACTCCCCTGTGCCTTGCTCCCCGCACCCTGTGGCCTGGCCCAGGTCCAGGTGTTGGGCACAGACACCGCCAAATGCGGATCTGGCCCCCTCCCTTTACAGTTGCTGGGTTGAAAAGAGCCCCGTTGGGTTGGGAGTGGAGGCACCAGCTCTGTGCCCTGCTCCACTGGTAGGAAAGTGTGGAGTGTTACAGCAGCATCTGAGCTGGAAGAATCCTGAGCTAGAAACCCAACAGTTACCTACTATAAAATGCGTACTAAGTACTAAGCATGATGCTAAGACTGTTTTATACTTTATTATTCCCCCTTTTTTACTGGAGGAAAATGAAACTCCTATCCAAGGGTATAGTTTCTAAGTGGCTGTGGTGTGATTTGAACCCAGGCCCGCCTGACTCCAAAGCCTGTGTTAATACTATTTGATGTCCTCCAGGACCCAGTACAGCAGTTTCCCTGCAGCGTCCAGACCAGGTGGCTGCTGCTTTCCAGTGTGCAGCCCCCGGTTTGGAATGCAGCTGTCCGAAGCTGCAGGGCTGCATTGAACTACGGTTTTCCAGCTGCCAGTGGGTGTGTTCATGAGGGCTAGCCTGGGAAGCCACCCTCGAGGGTGACCTGTTGAGGCCACGTTTCATTCACTTACTCAACGTATATGTATTAAGTACTACTATTAATATTTGCAGTAGTCTCATTGCACCCTTGAGGGTCTTTGAACCTGGCTTCCTCCCTAGAGCTCACCCCAAATCCATCCTCTACCCTGAAATTCATCCCCAGGGAATGCTTCCACCCTGGGCCTACCTATGAGGCTGTGCTTCTGGTCATTGCCAGCAGGGGGCAGTGGTGGGCTGCACGGGCAAACACTTGTAGGCGAGAAGGGGTGAGAGAGAACCTGGGCGGCGGAAACAAGGGAGCCCTGCCCAACTCAGCTGCCTGTCCAGATTCACAGATGCTGGACTCTGATTAATCTTAGTATGGACTCATTTTCCTAGAGCCAGAATATTCGGTTTTGAAAGTAAGACATATTCTTTTGTAGAAAATCTAGAAAATAGAGACAAGCCTAAATCAATCAATCATTCAATCCATAACCTACCAGTGACAGCCATTGTTAATATTTTGGAATACATCACTCTAGTTGTCTTTTTATGTGTATATATAAAAGTGCATCCCTGATTTAGAACAATGTAGAATAATTAGAAAATAATATTCCATGAATACCGTTCATACTATTTTTAAAAACCAACGTCACTTAATGCCCATGTCCTATTCCACTTAAGAAGCTGCTACCAAGCTTTATTTCAGCAGCCCTCTTCCTGGTCACCAACTCTTCCATCATACGCAGGAGTGTTTTCCTTAGATGGGTTTCTCGAGGTGAAATGGGAACGCCAGAGGAGAATGTACACAGAAATGGGAGGCGTTTGACCTGCAGAGCCGGGTTCCTCCCGGGAGGATAATGCACCGCAGGACTTGGCACCGTCTGTGTCACGCTTCCTCCTTCCCACTCTCTACCCTGGGCGTCCAGCACACCCCCGAGCTCTGGGAGGTCCAGGTCTGCAACCACAGTGCGTACGGGTGTGCGGTGTTCGGCTACCATCCCACAGGGATCGCTGACCGCTTCCCTTCCGCCCTCCGTGCTCCAGTTTGAGCAACAAATAACATAGGCAGTCTAATCCAGAGGGAAGTGGAGACCTGTGGCCAGTTTGGGATGATTTGATCCCCAGGCCGTTATTTTTTAATATAATAGTTTTGTTGAAATAGAATCCAGACACCTGTTACCAGCCCATGGAAAACACACACTCTAGTGCCTTGTAGCACCGTGACAGGCGCGTGCGGCCATCGCCACAATCAATTTCAGAACGTCTCATCACCCCCAAGGAAACCCTGTACACGTTCCTCATTTCCTCCCTGCTCTCCAGCCCTGGGTAACCACTAATCTACTTTCTGTCTCTGTAGGTTCACCTATTTCATATAAATGGTGGCCTGTAGTACGTGGCCCTTTGTGACTGGTTTCTTTCACTTAGTATTCCCAACATTCATATTTAGCCTGTATCGGTCCTTCTTTCCTTTCCGCCGCCATAATATTTCATTGTATGTTTATATCACCTTTTGTTATCCATTCATCAGCTACTTGACTTTTGGGTGACTTCTCAAGAATAATGCTGCTTGCTATAAACATGCGTGTACATGTTTCGTGTGTACGTATTTTCTCATGTCTCTTGGGTAGATAGGAGTGCAACTGCCGGGTCATAGGATAACTCTGAGGTTAGCTTTTGGAGGAACTTCCCGGAGTAATTTTTGAGCGAAGTAGCTAGGCTAATAAGCAGAAGCCTTTGTGCTGAGTATTTGGAAAATTGTTTTAGTAGCCTACTGCATGTATCATATCACACATGTTACTGTCTTAAAGATGCTCTGACAGAACAATTATGTCTAGGGTTCTCTGACCCAAGTACATGAAGAATGGCACATTAGATTCTTTTCTGTTTGATTTTTTTTCAGACCAAGAGAGAAAAAAGGGGGCGGGGCACAGGGAGAGATTGAATCTCAAGCTGGCTCCACGCCCAGTGTGGAGCCCTTGCAGGGCTCAATCTCAGGACCCTGAGATGGTGACCTGAGCCGAAATCAAGAGTCAGAGACACTTAACCGATGCAGCCACCCAAGTGCCCCTTTTGTTTGATTTTTAAAATCTCTCCCTCTCTTAAAAAAAAAAAAAGGAAAGAACAGGTATTTTTTAGCATCGCTTTTTAAAAATTGTGGTAAAATGCACCTAACACATAATAAAGCATGACACACAGTAAAATTTGCCATCTCAACCATTTTTAGTGTACAGTTCAGTGACGTCAAGGACATCCACATCATTGTGCAACCATCACCACCATCCATCTCCAGAACTCTTTTTATCTTGTAAAACTGAAACTGTGTACTCATTAAACGGTAACTGCCCCTCCCCCAGCCCCTGGCAGCCACCAACCAGTTCGGCCTCTGTCTCTCTAAATCTGACTACGCTAGGGACCGTGTGTAATTGCAGTCCTACCCATTTAAAACTGGCTTATTTCACTTACCATAATGTCCTCAAGTTTCAACTGGTTTTTTAGGACAGAAAGGGATGAATGAAAACCCGAAGTATCCCATGATCCCAGTAACCCTGTTAACTCCTATTTGACATTAAAATAAAACATCAAAAGAACATATTTGCATGTTGAGAAAATATAAACATAAAATTTCAGGAAAAATCAAATGCAAAACTTTCCCAGTTCTTCTCCTCAAAGGTGACCACTTCCGTGGCATCTTGACCATGCCTCTAGCATGGCTTCCCAGCAAATATGTAAGAGTGTGCATTTATCTTTTCTTATCTAGGTAAAAGGAGCGCTGTTATAAACAATATGCTATACTTTACTTTTTTTGCTTAATTTAAGGGGAAACTCTCCTTATCAGCACTGTAGTCTCATTCTTTTTAACAGCTGCGTGGATTTCCATTGTTGGATAACCGTAGTCTGTTTAACAAATCATCTATTAGTAGTTTCCAGTTTTTCTCTATTACGAAGAATGCTGCAGTGAACCCCCTTGCATCATATCTTGAAAGGCTTTGGCCAATGTATCAGTAAAGGCACATTCCTAGTAATGTAATTGATCGAACATCACATGCATTTAAAATTTTGAGAGACTTTGCCCAGGTATGTAACGCAAAGAGCTTTCTAAAGCATAAGGCTGTTGGAATAGAATCAAGTGGTCGGCAGAGTTTCAGGGAGACAGGTAAGGGCAAAACCCAGTCTGGGGCACACGGGCCGGCTGATTTTGTTCCCAGGCACTGCAGGACACAGCTACTTAACGGAACAGCGTCCTCACGACTCAGCGTAGTGCAGCCGTCAAGTCACCCTTGTAAAATGCCTGCACAGCTGGCGTTTTCCCACCTGATTTTGGCTATGTGCCCCCCACAAGTCCCCCCCCCCACCCAGCCTCAGCTTCCCTGTCTCAGACCCCTTGCGATAAAGGGAGAGGGTGTGAGGGATTCAGCCCTTCTCTTGTTCTCACTTCTGGGCAGCTCTGTGGAGGCAAGCAGGCTGAGGGCTGGAGTCACCCTAGGTGGCTGGGAGTGACAGGCAGAGTGCCCTGTTCTGTGTCCTCCCTGGTCCCTCAGGCGAACACTTGAAAATTAATTCCCAGGCCTGTCCTCATCTGGGGCTCTAGCCCAAAGATCATAGAAAGGTGTTTTCCCTCCTCCCTTCCCCACCCCCCACCCAGCCAGACCCCTGCCCCAGCCCCCAGGGCCCCAGAGCCACCTCTCCCAGCCTCCTCCGGCTCCTCTGACGCAAGCCTTCCCTCTCTCCCTCCTCTCTCTCCTCCCTGCTCTCAGGTGGCTGCTGAGATCTTGGTGAGTGTCCTGTTCTTCACGGTGATTTTCGTGGCTTCTCGAGTGAGGGCTGAGCGGCTGTGCCTCTGGGCGGGCTGAGTGGCCAGGCAGGCAGTCGTCGGGGGGCTTGCCCGTAGGTTCTCTCTCTCCCTTTCACGGCCTCTTAGGAGCCCACGGTAAAAAATGAGCCAGGCAAGTGTTTCCCAAATTCCAACCACTTACCTCCCACATGATTTGTGCTACATCCCACCAGCTGTGAGTATTTTTCTTTAAATGGACCCTTTTTAATCTGAAATGAATTCTTTTAAAGGGAAATTTAATGTTGATATAAACAGAGCTAGTAGCTGGCTGGAAGATCCTTGTGGAAACATATATGTGCGGCGTGTTACAGTGTATTTGCCTGTTTGCCACACTTGGGGAAGCACTTGGCTAGGCCATTTTCCTTGCACACCAGCAGACCTGCTTCCCCCGGGGGCCTTTCAGAAGGGCTTGAGAACAGAAGAACTCCGAGTCCCCATGCCTAGTGCCTGTTGGCCTTCCCTTGGGCGCCAGTCTCGAGGTCCTGAGGCCAGATTAGAAGTGCCCCACGCTAGGCCCTCCTGTGTCCGTCCAGAGGGTTCCTGGGAACTGGAGGAGGGGACGCGGAGGCTGAGGAAGGGGCCAGTGTCAGCCTTCTTAGGTGGGCTGGCCCAGCTTCTGACCTCCCTTGGCCCAGGCAAAGACATGAAAGTGAATAATAACCAAGGCTTTCTGGTGTCTTCCCTCCCAAATCCTTGCCCCCACCCCCACCTGGGATCCGCAGGAAATAGCAGACACACCCAGTGGAGACAAAACTTCCCTGGAGACCCGTTTCATGATGATCCTGTGCACACGTAGCTATCCACACCTCCGGAGAGGTGAGGTCTCAATCCCTCCCCTTCCCGACGTAGCCGAAAGGTCCCCAAATCTGATGGGAGCTGCTCAGCTCTCTATGACAAAAAGGGCTGGGTGTCCAGCCACCCATTCCTTACCCCAGCCATGGAGTATTGTGGCTGGTGGGGAGTCTGTTCCTGGCTCTACTGCTAACACTCAGCTTTGGGCCAACTCTCTTCACCTCCTTAGAGAAGCAGGTGGGATGCCTGGGATATGGGATGGCAGGTGGCCGTCACCTCCAAAGCCACTCCAGCAGATTGGTGGTGGCTCCCTCCAGTGCTGCACTGAGGACTCAGAGGTTCAGTGTCAGGACCCTTTGGGGATGTCTGCCAGGAACAAGGCAGTGAGGCATGCTAATGGTGCCAGGACCACCTACAGGCGGCCACATGCACAGGGCACAGCTGATAATAGGTGCTGGTGAAGTGCCCTGGTCACTAGGACATTTATATTTTGACATGGATTTGCCTGGCACTTTCCAGTAAAATACTGAAGGTGCTCTAGCATAGTGGCTGGAAGAATGGACTTGGGAGCCAGATTGCTTTGATTTGAATCTCCCACTTATCAGCTGTGTGACCTTGGGCAAGTTAGTGAATATCTGTGCCTTAATTCCCTTATCTGTCAATTGGGATTTGAGTTCTACCTCACATGATTGTTGTAAAGATACAAAAAATATAATGCATGGAAAGGACTTAGCATAATGCCTGGCACATGGTAACTTCGCCGGTGTCCTTCTTACGATTACTTACATTAATCTCTATCCCAACTTGACACAGAAGGAAGGGGAGGCCCAGAAGGGAGGAGGGGTTCTCCCGAGGGGTTCTCCCGAGCTTGAGCTTAGGGCAGAGCCTTTACTAGGACCCAAGCTCCTTTCGCTATCTGAGCCCGGGTTCCTAGAACTCGTCTAAGGCTCCGGGGCAGCGTGTGACTTGACACAGATTTGGCTCTGAGCAAGGCAGCCTTGAGGTCAGAATTTCCCTCCTACTACGATCCTGCCCTTAGGCCTGAGCTGCGGCCAAACCTGCTATCCCTTTCCCCTTTCTGGGGCACGGCCTGGGAGGGGAGCTGGGTGGACAGGGAAAGGGTGATCCCCCCCCCCCTCTGAATTGAAGCTCACCACGCCCACCTGTGGGGCTTCTCTTGGGACCAGTCTTCCAGGAGTTTGTTAAGATGACCAACTATGACGTGGAGCACACCATCAAGAAGGAGATGTCCGGGGATGTCAGGGACGTGTTTGTGGCCATCGGTAACTGATGGGGACCAAGGGAAGGGGATGGATGTCCCGGGAAAGGGCTAGGGGCACTGGGAACGTGGCCAGATTCCCTGGACAAGTGTGGCCTTGGCAGCTTCCTGAGCTTCTAGTACTGGAGAATAAACCCCAGCACTGGGGGGTCCTGCCAGCATGTTCTTGGGGGGGAGGGGTTAGCATAAAAGCTTGTTCCAGGCTGCAGGGCGGGATGACGGAACAGCTCTCCTGGGGGAGGTCACAGGTCACGGGGAGGGCAATGGCAGCGAGGGGAGGGGCCCGGTGTTCTGCTGGACTAGGATGCGCGCGCGCGCACACACACACACACACACACACACACACACACACACACTATACATGAGGAGGCAGGAAGGTTGATGTACGATGCAGCCTTTCCCATGGATTCCTGAGCCGGTACATGACACATACCCCGAGTGACTGTGTCCTTGGGGCGCGCAACTCCGGCCTCTTGCCCCCTGCCCTCCTCACACAGACACTTTTATATCCAGAGTCATGCTGGCTTTCTGGTGCTGGTATCTGATTCCTGCTCCTTAAGCTGCCTGAGACACCCCTGTGTGGGCCCTGGAGCCTTGAAATTCAGCAGCGGCAGGGCTAGAGCCCCCGAGGCCTTGAGAAGGGGCTGGGACTGGTATGGCTGCAGACTTTATCTGGGGTGGGCGTGCGTGGGGAGCAGGGGCTGCCGATGCAGCTGGAGTGTGCAGACTCTGGGGCGGCACAGCCCCAGGGATGGGCACAGTGCCTTAAATCATACCAACAGACAGTCATTCTTTTTTTTTTTTTTTTAAATTTTATTTATTTATTTGACAGAGAGAGACACAGTGAGAGAGGGAACACAAGCAGGGGGAGTGGGAGAGAGGAAGAAGCGGGCTTCCAGCGGAGCAGGGAGCCCAATGCAGGGCTCGATCCCAGAACCCTGGGATCGCGCCCTAGGCCAAAGGCAGACGCTTAACAACTGAGCCACTCAGGCGCCCCAACAGACAGTCATTCTTGGCATAATCTTTCTCTAAATCATTAGTCGCTCTCCAGCATGAGGCTGTACCAGAGCAGGGAGACAGACCGTTCTGGTTTGTACTAAAACCAGGAATGTCCGCGGCAGAGTGGGACAGGTTGGTCACCTCCCTTCAGAGTTGCAGTGTGAGCACATCTGGGGTGAGCCATGAGAATTTGCATTTCTACCAAGGTCCTAGATACTGCTGCTAGAGCCATCCAGGAACCACACTTTGCAAACTGCTGTATAAAGTATTTCTTGGACCTGAGTCTATAGGGTGGCGCCTAAAATCCAAGTTTTAAACGTGTTCCCCAGTCATTCTGGAGGCCCTTAGAAGTTTGAGGCTCTGGGCCTTGGGTTAATGAAGGGTTTCTTCCCTTCGAGTTCTCGACTGACCTTGGTTAGCTGCAAGCCCTTCAGCAGGAAGGGAGTTGCAACCCAATGAGAGCCAAGTCGAGGGACAAGCCAGACGAGGTGGCATCGGGAAGGGGGAGTGAAGGTGTTGGGCCCTGAGTATGACCCTGGGGTTGGCCATCACCTGCAGGCCCAGGCTGAAGGGAGAGGGGGTGGGAGAAGACAGCCCAGCCCATAGCGTGGGCACACCGCCTCTGATCAAGTTTCCTCATCTCTCTCTTCCTACCAGTTCAGAGTGTCAAGAACAAGCCTCTCTTCTTTGCCGACAAACTGTACAAATCTATGAAGGTAAACAAACGTGTTTGTTTGCTCCTTTCCCTTCAGGCCCTTCTGCTCA
This sequence comes from Ursus maritimus, assembly GCF_017311325.1. NCBI lineage: Eukaryota > Metazoa > Chordata > Mammalia > Carnivora > Ursidae > Ursus > Ursus maritimus. The sequence goes on from NW_024423897.1 coordinate 22,072,570, forward strand.
CCCACAAACACAGATGTGTGCAGTCCCCCCCCCCCAATCAGGACTGGTGACCACTGTTTCCACCCCCTTGATGGTTATTAGCATCTGCCCTGTATCTGGCTCTCGGACAGTGATTTTGTCCCCTGGGGAACATTTGGCAATGTTCAGATGCGTTTTGGTCGCCACTGCTTGGGGGGTGTTGCTGCTGACATCTGGTGGGACAAGAGCAGGGGTGCTGTTAAATGTCCTACAATGCACAGGGGACAGATCCCTCAACAAAGAATGATGTGGCCCCAAAGGCCAAGGTTGAGAGACTTGCTCTGGGGACACGGGGCTGAGTAGGACTCAAGTCTCTGCCCTCTTGGAGCTCACCATCGAGCAGGTGACACCGTGTCTCCTGTGACAAATGCTCACAAAGGTAACCAAGGCTGGACGCTGGGACTAGCCCTGGCTTCCTGGAACCCCAGGCCACTCTGGCCACCTTCTCGGCCCAGCGAGTAGAGTCTCAGCTGCTGACAGAGCCTGGGCAGGCTGTGTGGGGGAGCGAGCCAGAGACCCGTCTCCGCCTGCGGTCCCCAAACATGACGGCCCTCTATTGAGCACTCACCATTGCCAGCTTTGACTCCTAAGCTGGTGTTCCTGAGCTCCCTCGGGGCAGAAGTGGGCCCTGGCTGCCCACATATCCCATATCCTGTGCCTGCTCCTTGGGCCCCCTATTAGTTTCCCAGGGCTTCTTTAACAAAGTACCACAGATGGAGTGATGATGGAAGTTTTATTTTCTCATGGTTCAAGAGGCCAGACATCAAAAATGAAGGTGTTAGGTTCCTTCTGGAGGCTCTGAGGGGAAAACTCTCCCACGCATCTCCCCCAGCTGCTCCTGGTGGCTGCCGGGAGTCCTGGTGTTTCCCGGCTTGTGGACGCGTCCCTCAGGCTCTGCCTTTATTTCCACATGGCCTTCTCTGTGTGGTTACCCGTGTGTCCTCTTCTTATAAGGACACCAGTTGTTGGCTTGGGGCCCACCCTAATCCAGTGTGCCCTCAACTCATTACATAGGCAAAGACCCTATTTCCAAATTAGGTCACGTTGTAACGTTCCAGGAGGACATGAATTTTGGGGGCACACCATTCAACTCTTACAGATTGTTTTGCCTGTCCGTCCAGTCCTAGGCACAGGGGAATCTGGGTCAGGACTATTTGTGGAAGACAGAGGCAGAATATCGCACCCTGGTTTGGGAGGGAAAAGGAAGAGAAGCAGATGGACACCCATAAGTTCTTGCCTGACCTGACCCTATTTCCCCTCCTGCCCTGTGTCTCCCTCTCCCCTGGCCCCACCAGGGTGCTGGCACGGATGAGAAGACCCTCACCAGGATCATGGTCTCCCGGAGTGAGATCGACCTGCTCAACATCCGGCGGGAGTTCGTTGAGAAATACGCCATGGGATTACAAGTCCTTTATCCTCCCAGTCTTTTTCTCCATGAGCTCTCTCTGACAACAGCCAGCATGTTGATAAATGAAAGACCTACTTCATTGTATATGCAAAAATAAATTCCACATGGCTCCAAGGTTTATAATGAAGGACTTCTAAATGAAATAGCCCTTTGGGGGGCTTTTTAAAGACAACTTTATTGAAGCATAATGTATATCCCATGAAGTGCACCCGTTTTAAGGTGCGTTGAATATTTTTTAGTAAATTTCAGGAGTCATGCACCATGGCCACAGTGCAGTTTTGAAAACATTTCCGTCACCCCGCTCAGATCCCTTGTACCTGCTTACTTATTTCCACCCCTGCTGTAGGCACCCATCAGCTGACTTTCTATCTCTATAGATTTGCCTTTTCTGGGTATTTCATAGAAACAGAATCATGTGATATGTGATCTTTTGGGTCTGACTTCTTTCACTTACAGAGCCCCTTTTCAAAAGTCTTTGAGGTTGGCCAAGATCTTAAAGTTTGATACTGTGCTTGCTTGACAGCCCGTGGGAAATCTCACAGTGGCTTCTCGCAGACTCGTGCTACGCCGGTAGCACATCTCTGAAGGGTAGCTTGGCAGTTTTCAAAATTTTAAACGCATACACTTTGAACTTGGTGGTTCCGCATATGGGAATCGATCCTACAGACATAGTTACACGTGTGCTTGAAGATGTGACTATTTATGCCGGCACTGTCTACGGGAGCAAAAGCCTACAAGCCTTCCCTACAGAGCTGGTTAAAGAAAGCGTGGGACTTCCATAGGATAGGACACAACACATCCGTGAAAAAGCACGAGGAGGCTCTATCTGCTGATTTGGGATCTTCTCTAAGTCAGAAAAGTGTGGCCCAGAAGAGGGGGAATGCTGTGTGTCCGCGTGTGTAGAAAAAATACTTGCTAGCACACGCACAGACTGTTGCTGGAAACCCAGGCAAGAAAACAGTCACCGTGCCTCTCGATTTGGGGAAAAAGGAGTCAGGGATGGGAGATTTTTATTGTATAATCTTTCCTTTGACTCACCTTGTTTATAATAATGATTTTTGAAATCAAAAATTACAAAAGAGAAGAAAAACAGCATATATCATAAAAATGACAGGAGCCACTATAAAAAGAAGGAGAGTCTGGCCTCCCGTTGCTCTGCTGTAGGCCGGACATCATGATGTGTCATAAACACAATGATGTTCCCGTGAATTCCTGCAAGGGCCCGGTGCCCAGTAAGTGCTCCGTAGTGTTTGTTCGAATGAGGGGTCTCGTTCACACATGTGTGAATGGCTGTGGGAGGAGGAAGGCAAGACTCGAGGGCAGGGAGCAGAGAAGGGGGCATCGGAGGGCAGGCAGGATTTGGGGGTGGTGCAGAGGGCATGCTGGTCAGGGGCGTGGTAGGTATTAAAGTAGGAAGATGAACCAAGATGCTCCCAGGAGGGAGGGGGGACATGAAGCCAGACCACAAAAGGCCTCGAAGCCAAGCTGAGAGCTTGGACATTTGCCTGAGGGTAGTGGGGAGCCACAGAAGGGACACAGTCACATCGATGTGTGGGGATACATTGGGCTGACAGCAGCTGGGAGGAAGGGGCATTGAGGCCATCAGGATTGCTTTCACTCACTGCTCTCCCTCTGCTCCTGCCAGGGTGACACCTCTGGAGACTTCCTGAAGGCCTTGCTGGCTATCTGTGGAGGCGAGGACTAGGGCGACTGGCTTTTTGCCAAGAAATGGTCAGCACCAGCCGCCATGACCAAGCCTGATTGCTCCGGCTCCAGAGACTAAAGAAGGGACAGGGGTGGGGGGAGGGGCTCAGGGGTGGGCTCTTGTCTTCAACTGGGGTTTAGGGAAGGCTCCCACTCCCACAGGCCACTGAAGGTCCAGCACGGTCACTCCTGCTCCCATGTGAGCAGCTGAAGACCCGCGGCCACTAATCCCGTCCATCTCCACTCCCCATCTTCCTTCTCAGCCCTTCCCAGCTTCCGTCCCTTGCTATAGCCACTGCCCTGGTTTGGGCTTTGTCAAATCCGAAAACATACTGAGCCTCTGTCTGTGAATGAGTGGAGTGTGTGCTTTGAATTGTGGGGCGTGGTGGCCAGTGCCAGCTGAGGGGAGGGGCGGTCAATGTCTTCCCACCAATTGCCGGGCCTCCCACAGTTTCACCACCCGCCCCCATCCGGGTTTTTGTGCAAGAGACAGAACCAGGAACCTGGATACCTGGGTTCAAATTTGCATCCGCCATGCATGTGCTTTCTAGCTCCCTCCTTGAATCTCTACTTTCTTATCTACAGAATGAGAGAGTTGGACAAAAGGATGTTGACTTTCTCTTCTAACATTGACATTGTAGGATGTGCCCACAAATATTCCCTTTCCACTTCCCTCTTTAAATAAAAACAGACCTACAGACACACACACACACATTTCTAGTGGGGATCTGTGTTTTTGACTTAGACCTGCAGCCTGAGGCATTCACCTACCCAGGAGTGAAGTCCTCGCCTCATGTTCTTGCCTGGGAATCCCGAGTGAGAGTGTGAGCTAACATCCAGCCTGGGTAGGCTGGCCCAGCCCCCTCCAGGTCTCGGCTCCCCTCTCCTCCCTCTGCTGCCTGGAAGTTTCTCTGTGCGTTCTTCATCCAGTACAACCAAACCCAAACTTCCTCTTTTGAGCCCTTCAAAGGCACCAGATGTGATCGTGATGTGGGGAGGCCTCTGGAAAGTTTCTACTTTGTGAAGATCACTGATAAGCAGCAGGCCCAACTGCAGCTTCTGTGTCTCCCTGCCTTGAGTGGCGTTTCTGCTCTGAGACGTGGGTGTGAAGCTGGCCCGCGCCCATGGCATGAGGGTTTGGCTGGCTGGAGGGCTCTGCTCCCTGTCCTGACTGGCCTGACCTATTTTGGCAGCTCAGAGCGTGTCTACGGTAGTGGCTGTGCAGGGAACCCGGGGTTTGGACCAGCCACTGCCCGCGCTGGGCATTTGTACAGTGAGGGGTTGGACTCCACAGTTTTAAAGGGCCTCGTCTTCATCCCTGCCATAATGAGGCTGAAAGCAGGACGGTTACCTTGTTCTGTCCTCCACTTCCTTCCCTCTACCAGGCCGTGAGCCCAAACACCAAGAGGGTCCACTGGGAGCTTTTTGGGGGGATTTACCTGACTTGATGCAACTGTTACCAAAAGACATAAATTAACAAAGTGGTTAAGAGCTGTGGAGTCAGATCTTTGCCGCTAACTGACTGTGAGCCGGGTGTTTCTGAGCCTCCAGTTCTACCCAGCTGCTAGCCTTCGGGGAGGATAGGAGGGGACACCTGCAAGCGCTCAGGGAGTCGGCTGTCAGCACCAGCAGCCCGGAGGCAGGCCCCGTTGTAGGGGCTGATGAGTGGATCCCGAGATGTTTTCTGAGCTCTCTTGTCCGGAGCAGCAGATCGCTGAGGCATCCAAAGACACACACGAGAAAGTGCCTTAAAGATACGTGCCAAGGGAAAAACAGCTCTGGAGCGGAAAGGACAGAGTGATGGAATGTAAGGGGATAGAAGTGGGAGGCCCCCTGAGGCCAAGGGGGACACACAAGCAGAGAGACCAGGAATTTCTAGAATTCCCATAAAACGGCAACGAGGGGAGCTCAAATGGAGCGCTTGCAATGTCCAAGACTGTTCTAATTTCCCACCGTGTAATTTTCACTTCTCAGTTCAGGTGGGCTGCAGTCTGGGATTGGTCTCTAGTAGGAGGGAGACCCTCGGGGGTTGTGGGGAGGGAAAAGGACATTAGAAATGGAAGTTTGCATCCAATTACAGAGGCTGTCAGGATTTTCTCTTACAAAGCAGGGGGGGCCTTCGGAGGTGGTTCTTGAGAGGGAAGGTATGCGGCTTGCCATGCTTGAGAACAACGTGTGAAGGGGGGGGCATCTGGGAGGTGTTGTAACAATCCCACTTACGACCCAGGTGCGTGCAGAAGAGACCACATTTTTCCCTTGGAGCTGTGGCAGAGAGGGGAGTGGCCGCTATTCCGAACCCCAGGCACCTCCTTCGGTCATTCACGAGGGGAGCTTGTCCTTACTGAATGCCACCTCGGTGCCCTGCCTTGTGCCTGATCCTAAAGCCATAACACGTTAGACTGTTGTGTCCTGATCCCTAAGCGCTGACACGTGAGTGTCCCTCCCACCCAGCCTTCTCCAAAACACAGTGTTGAGTGACACTGGAGATCGTTTCTGTGGCCAAAGTTCAACGGAGACAAGTGGCGGGGACTAAATTAAAACTAAAAGGAAAGAGAAAGCAGAAGCCCAAACCACTGCTGTCTCAAAGCGGGAGAAAAGGAGGATGGTGGTGATGTTCTCAGTGTGGAAGGGGCCCTCACAAAATCTCACCTCCCTCTCCCACTTACAGACAACTGTCACTTCCACAGAGGAAGTAACTGGCCCCAGGGCACTTGGCATTTCAGCAGAGGACCGAGCTGGAACCCTGCAGTCCTGCCGTCCCAACCTTCATCCCACTGCCTTCCCTCTTGCCGGGGACCCTCGCTTCTCCCTCCCGCAGCCCTGCTCCCCTGCTCCGCCTCTAGCTCCCTGATCTGCCTCCTGCCTCCACCCCTGCATTTTCCCTTCGCAGGGAACAATTCTCAGGAGCTCTACACCAGGCTGCTCCAACCTCGGTCTCTGGGGGCACAAGGAAATGTCTCAAGTGACTGGCTGGGAGGGGGTTGCCAGGAACCACCGCGGCCACATTTCCAGCTGTTGGAGAGCAGCGTGGGGACAGCTGGCTGTTGGAAGCCCCCTGACACGTACTGTGCCCCAGCTTTGCTGAGCGACCAGTAATCCCGTGGGAGGAGCTTCTCGGCAGCCAAGACGGCCACTGCGGTAGCGCAGGGGTGAACACCCTGATTCTCCTAATGAGGAAACCAAGGGACCAAGTAGTGAAGCAAACTGCCTGAAAGGTACAGGCAACACATCATGGATTGAGCTGGAAATGGTCTGAGAGCTCATCCAAACCAACGCTCTTGTTTCACGAGTTTGGAAATTGAGGCCCAGGGACCATGGTATTGCTAAAGGCCAGATCTGCGGTCAGCACCTGGGTCTCCCGCTCTGCTCACTGCTAACATGTCCTCCTCCTCCTCCTCCTCTCGATTAACGGAAGCCAGACTGTGCTGAGGATGGGAGGGAGAAGTGTCAAGTTGCCCAACCCGAATTTCAGAACCCCAAAGCAGAAAATCGGTGTTTCTAGCAGGCCTCTGAGACCTCAGGTTTCCCCAGGCAGACTTCCCCACTTTGCGGCTGAGTGAGGCAAGCAGGAAATTCTAGTTCCTAACTGAGCCCCCTACTCAGCAGTTAATCTGTGGAGGCAGGCAGCCTGGCTGGATTGGAAACCCAACCAACCACTTAGAAGTAGCTAAGTCACTTGGCCTCTCTGTGCCTTGATTTCCTCATCTGTAGAATGGGAATCACAAAGGTTTCTATCTCACAAGGTGTTGTGAATGTTAGATAAGGCAATGCGCGGATACCTCTGAGCACACTATCTGGGACCCAATAAGGGCCCCATATTGGGTCTTTGATATTAATACATAGGCTGGATTCCATCTCCTAGAGGAGAAGAACTCGGAGCGGGAGTCTGTTTCAACAACCTCTGATGACCACTGAGTCCCTACACTGTGCCCCTTACCCCACAAGAGCTAAGTGGGGAAAGAAGATAATGAGAAAAATACAAACAAGACACAGAGCAAGGGGTACCTCGTGCAGAGGCCACAGATAACCACAGAAGGACTGACACAGGATCCTTAGAGACGGGGCATGTGAGAGGCACCTCGAAAGATGAGGAGAGATGCCTTCAACAGTGAAGGATATCGAGGGAGGAAAGGAGCTCCAGGCAGAGGCAACAGAGGTGGGAAATGGAGCAAAGGTCCAGAGGTGGGAAATGGAGGCCCAGAGGTGGGAAATGGAGGCCATGGGAAGTGCCCCTGGGGGCCTTGCACCCCACATCACGTGTGTGAAGACACTGTCTGGGAGGGTCACAGAGAGTCCAGGCTAGAGTGTGGACCTTACTCTCCAGGCCCTGGCCAGCCCCGAAGGTGCCAGGGGCAGGGGTAGCGTGAGTAGAGATGTCCTTTAGAAAGAGGTCTCTACAGCCAGCGTGGAGAAGGAAACTGGCTGGGAGACCGTTGGACAGGCTTGCAGTGTTTCCCAGAAATAGAGGGATGGAGACATGAGCCAGGGAAGAAGCAGACATGGAGAAAAGAGAAGGAAGACATGGTGGTGTGAGAAACCAAGGAAGCTGCCCTATCTGTTGTGGGGAATTAGAGAGGGAGGCAGACATACAAAGCCAGATGTCATCACCTGGGAACCCAGGGGCAGGAAGTGCTTTTAAAAGCCGGTATGGCACCTGCTTTTCTGGTGCCCGCCTCTCAGGTAAGGACTGAAGAAGCCCTGGGAACGAGCCCTTTCCCTGAGCCCAGCCGTTGTAGCAGTTTCCAGAACATGCATTTCCTTCTGCGAGATGGTCTCACCCCTCCCTCCCAGCTACTGCCATCTGCCTATTGGGCTGCCAACTGCAGTCAGAACCGCTGGGTGGCCACCTCGTTGGGATGGCCATGGACCTTGACCTGGAAACAGTCATGGGTGGAGACAGGATGGCCTGATAGGTGAGCAGGGAGGGTGGGGATGGACCTAGAGATCCCAAGCCTATGCTGGGCCGGGGATTTCTGTTCTCCCACACAGCTGGTGTCCACTCAAAACCCATAAATCCTATTTATCATGCACGCAGAATTCCAAATTGCTGCCAGTCATACCCGTGGCAACACACTATGTATATATCCAGAATCGGAAAGAAGCACACCGCTGGCAACACACACACTGTGGACCACATGGGCAAAAATCAAACGATTGGGCCCTCAAACACACTGCTCAGAAGTACAGCTGTTGTCGTCCATTCACGTACTGCTGGCCATACAGGAAACTCTTCACACAGGTACCCAGACTTGCCTTTCACACACACTCAGTGTGTAGCTCACGACTCCAGAAATCAGTGACTTGCCTGCTCTCATGTACGTTCTTCCACAGGAGAATGAGCCGCAGGCATCCACGGAGGGCAGACTTTGCACCCAGCTGCTCTGACGTGAGCTCTGCTCCTACTTCCAGCCCTGCCGGGAGGAGGCAGGAGCGTCTCAGAGAACCAGGCCGTAAGTGGGATCAGCGTTCGGAAGGAATGAAATCCCTGGGGAGGTCTTCCTGGAGTAGTGAGCCTCAACATCAGTGAGATGAGAAGAGGCAGGAGGGAGAGATTTTTCCTTCAAAAGCCCCCATCCCATTCTGTTCCCTTTTCTAGGAGTGTTCTAGAAGCTGGCAGTGAAAGGGTTAACAGTGCCACCTCCGCACACACCCTACCTGTGGGCTTTGGAAAACCTGAGTGCAGGGATCTGCCCAAGGGAAGTCAGGGTCACTACCTCCCCATCTGCCTTTTAGCTGTCCCCAGGATAAAACTCCCCAGGTGAGTGAGATGGAAACCCAAAATGAAACTTTGCTCAACTTCTCTGACTCTAGCCTTGTTACTGAGTCTTGTCAGTGGCAGCAGCAGCTCCAAATCCCCACCCTCATCTTGGCTCTCCCAGGCCTGCGCTGCGCTCGGGGTAGTACTGCGTTCTCTTGGGCAAAGGTACCTTCCCCTCGCTGGGCCTCAGGCTCCCAGCTCTACTACTGAGGCTGTCCCGGGGACAAAATGAGATGCAGTACACAAGGAGCCTGGCCCAGGGCTCTGTTGTCAGGCTCTATCACTCACCGCGTTTCCCTGTCACCTGGTCCTCCCCCCCCCCCCCCCGCCCCTCTCCCATCCTAGGGTCCAGGTTAATTGGAGTGCATCATTTGCATAGACATGAGACCTCACCCCCGGGGAAATTCCCCCTGGTGACCAGGCTTCCTTTCTGAGGTCAGGCCACATCATCAGACGCAGCTCCTTCCTCTCCAGCTTGCCCCAGCCTCCCGCTGGCTTTGGCCCCTATTATCGGGCAGGTGGAGATCCCGGTTCACAGATTTAGTACCATCGTGTGATCTGGGGTGCTGTCCAAGAGAACGTGGTGTAGAAGGTGGGCTGGGGTTCTGGAGCGAAGTCAGAAATGATAGATACTGGAGGACTAGAGGAAAGGCAACAGGCAGGAGGTAACTGAGAAGCCTAGTAATACTAGCTCGGTCAGCAACTCCCAGCCAGACCTGAGGCACGTGCCTTCCCCTCCCTGGGCCTTAGTTTCCCTTTCTGTCCAGCCAAGGGAGTGGTCAAGATAATCTCTAAATTTTGTTCCAGATTGAATGAGCTAAAAAACCACTTCCTTTAGCAGCATAATCTTGCAACATTTGTCCTTGGATCTTCTTCTTTTGACAAGAACCTTGCGACATACCGCCCTGAATCCATTTCCTTTCCTTTCCTTGGAAAACACAATTTTGCAAAATGCATTCCTGAATCCCATTTTCTTCAGATGCTGACAGAATTACATGCACCTCCTCTCCTCGTAGTGACTTGGATTGAGGGTGAATTTTTCCTTTCATATCCACTATGTATAATGTCCTGTGACCCACTAAACATGGAATAGAGCTCTCTTCTCTCCGGATTCTAAGATCTGTTGTCCTCTTGGTCTCTGGTGCTGGTACAGAGAAGGCACTTTCCCTAGAACAAAAAGGGGAACAGTGAGGTTCTGGGACCACCTGCATCAGAACCAACTGTTAGAAAGGCAGCCTAGAGAGCAAGAGTCACAACTTGGAATCACCTGGGGAGCTTTTAAATGCCAATCCCAGGCCATACCCCCTACCCCCCAAGATCCTGATGTAACTAGTCTGGGGTGGGGCCTGAGCATCTGTATTTTTACAAAGCTCCTCAGGTAATTGTAACACACAGTCAGGATTGAGAACCACTGATCTCAGGCTCCAGCCCAGACTAACCTGATTAGATGATTCTGGCAGACACTCAGATTGATGACCCCCTGACCTATGATATTCTTTATGAAATAATCTCAACGGGCACTTCTACGCACACAGGTATTCCCGGGATTATAGATGGGCAAAGAGAATCGACCCCCTTTCGCAGATGAGGAAGGTGAGGGACAGAGAGAGGAATTGCTGCCCATGTCACACAGAGAGGTAGCAAGAGTAGTGGGCCTGGCCCCTAGTGGAAGAAGACTCAAAGCATTTTTACAAAGTCATGGATTTGGTGCATGGGTGACCCAGAGAAGTACTAGTACACTAGGTACCCCCCACTGGTCCATGACAGTGAGTTCTTGGCTGCCTTTAGACGAGCAGATCATGCTCACTATGGAGTTGGAAGACCCAGTCAGGGAGCTTGGGCCTCTCAAACTACTAAGTACTAAGATAACCCCTGGGAGCTTACTAAAAATGCTGCCTCTAGGGCCCTACTCCACCCCCCATGCCCCCCCCAAAGTGTGATTTCTTGGGTCTATGGTGGGATCCAGAAATCTGCCCAGAGTCCTAGACTAGGTCTCCGTGGCATGAACAATTCCCATCCTTGGGGGGCATTCAACAGATTTGGTGAATCAGGAAACCCATGGAGTCAAATCCATTCATTTGCTAAATAAATATTGATTGACTATGATGAGACTGGGCCAATGCTCTTCCCATGACATCAGCGAGACCAGAAATGTCAGGGTGGGAGAGGTGGGGTGGGGCATTAGGTATCAAAGGAGAGGTTCCCTGTGTGTATCCAAATTTCAGCCATCTTTGAGGCCCAGTGTGGATCTCATCTCCTCCCCCCCCCCCCCCCCCCCCCCGGGAGCTCTGCAGACATGACTTGAGTTTGAACTCCAGCTGTGCTATGTATTAGTTGTTGGCTTAAGCCATGTCATCCGTGAAGCAGGGGTACCAGTCTCATAGAGTTCTGACGAGGAACGCATGAAACAGCTTGTTTAAGAGCCCTTACTATCATGCCTGGTACACGTCAATCTTAAATATTAGCTATTAGTGGCCACCTGGCTGGCTCAGTCTGTTAAGCATCCGCCTTTGGCTCAGGTCATGATCCCACCTGGGATCGAGCTCTACATCGGGCTCCCTCCTCAGTGGGGAGTCTGCTTCTCCCTCTCCCTCTGCCCCTCTCCCCTGCTCATACTTGCTCGCTCGCTCTCTCTCAAATAAATAAATAAATAAAATCTTTTTTAAAAATTAGCTATAAGTGTTATTATTTCCTGACCATCTTGGCCTGCCCTGATTTCTCCTTTTTCTGAACTTTTGGACTTCCTTATGTGTCAAAATGGAAGGTTCCTTAGTGATCATCTAGTCTGATTCCTTCACATTATAGAGGGGGAAGCTGAGGACCAGAGAGGGGAAGGGACTTGCCCAGGCCACACAGCAGAGGCAGGACTCAAACTCGGCTCCTCTGATGTGCATTCCAAGGGCCCCTTCCTCCTTGATGTCCATCCCACGGTCTGAATAAGGAAGGCAATTTCAGGGAATTGATGGCTGGAAGAAGAAGAGGTGTGAGAGAAGGTGGGAGAAGCTAATTGTTCTCAGCATTTCAGCACAGAGAGCCTAGAGCTGGTCATCCCCCAGGATGTGCAAGCCAAGTGTTCATCAAGCCAAGGTTCCTGCCTGGAGATTCTAGTTCACGTGGGGCCGGCTCCTTGGGCCTCCTTAGCCCATCAAGGTCCTTCCACCATCTAAGACGCCATGAGCAGGAACCAGTCCAAGCAAGGCTTTGGGAACTCACAGAGGACCTATGATTACTATGGCCTGTGGAGAGAAAATGTCATGTTTAGAGGAAACATTGCAATCCAGGAACATCAGGGCTGAATTACCCGCTATACTGACGATGAATCTGAAACCCGGTTTCCTCAAGGAAGGGACATTCCTCAATTTCACAGAAGGCCCTGGCTGACCCAGATGGCTGATCACAGGCCACCAGGAGGCTTCCCAGAGGGAGGCAGGGACAAGATGGTTCTCCCTGATGCTGAGTCCTGCCACCAGCTTGAGTGCCTGTTCCTGCCCAGTTGGGGACATGGGTGAGGGAGGCCCTGCAAGTTGGTATCAGAGGGCAGAGAGGGGAGCATCTGACGCTGTCAGCGGGAGGTGTGTTTTTCCTCCCTGCAGAAAAGGGTCTATGTGCAGAGAAGTGCATCATCCTTTGCACCTGATCTAGCCAAGGACTGGTGCTGCTAGCCCTATAGAACTTTCTGTGTTGATGAAATCCCTGCACAGTCTGGCATGGTAGGCACTTGCGTCATGTGGCTATTGAACATTGAAAAAGTGTCCAGTGCGACCAAGGGACTGAGTGCACTGTGGGAACGAGCACTGGACTAGGAGTCAGGAAGTCCCTTCATTTACTCACTTGGAAAGTCACTTCCCCTGTCTGGCCTTCACTTCCTCATCTGTTGGGCCAGGAGATCTCTCCAGCATTCCCCACGGACTCCCAGTCTGAAGGACATAGAAACAACAGAGGATTGGATTCAGTGGACGCTCCCCATCTCTCACTTCCTATCCTCTGCCTCCCAACCCTCTGCTCAAGCTGAATGGGGTTCCTTGTGACTCGGCCTTGTTTATTTCTCCAGGCCCACCTCTGTGACTTCCCCCTTGCTTCAAAGTCCACGTTCCACTCAGAGCAAACAATTTTCAGTTCCCTGAATGGATTCTCTCTTTGCACATTCTATTCCCTTTGCTAAGAACACTCTTCCTTGTGCTCTTGCTTGGCTGCTTTCAGGTCTCAGTTGGTGTGTCACTTCCTCCAGGAAGACTTCCCAGATCCCCAAATCCTGACTAGATGCCCCCCTGTCCAGGCTGCTGTAGTTCCCTGTATTTCTCCTGTCATAACACATCTCTACCACTCTATTATAATTACCTATTAGCCTACAGCCCCCAGAGCGATGTTATCCAATAGAACTTTCTGTGATAATGGAAATGTTCGATACACGTGCAGCCCGCTGGGATAGGCACATGTGGCTACTGAGCGTTTGAAATATGGCGAGCACTACTGAGGAACTGAGTTATTAATTTATTTAATTTTAACTGATTTATATTTAAATAGCCATGGGTGGCTTAAGGCTACCGTGCTGGGCAGGGCAGCCCCAGAGTCTGTGACCTCGGAGTGGGCAGGAAGTGGGTCTGACTCGTCCATTCCTGTATCCTCAGCAGTCTATAATGTTGCCATTAAGAACAAAGAAATTCCGGAACCTGAAATGATCAAGAAAGGCCAGCTCATCCACAGATAACCCACCCCTCCCCAAGCATCTTTTCGGTGGATAATGAGCTAAGATGTTACGTTTGTAAAATACTCAATCGTTCAGAAAGGATGTCTGCGAATTATTCTGTTTTAATCACCATCACAGGAGGCAGGCCCAGCAGGACTCATTATCCCCATTTTACAGCAGGGGATCACTGAGGCTCCCTCCGGTTGGGGAGGCATGGGAGAACCAGCTGGTAAGTGTAGAGCTGGGCTGCTCCGTGGTGGGTAGGTCGCTAAGGCCCCACTTGACATGGAAATGAGACCCAGCACAGAGGGAAGGAGTGGGCTTTTCCTTCCCTGTGGAGAGTCCACAGACACTGAGTGGAAACAGATGGAATAGGGATGGGGGAGGAGGATGTGGGCTGGGCATCTGGCCCTTTCCTGAGGGCCCTGGGCTCTGGAATCCCCCACCTCAGGCAAAGGAGGAATTAGCGGTCTTCTGGAGAAGTGGCGGTGGGGGGGGTAGGGTGGGCAGACCAGGCTACCCCTGTGCCAGTTCCTGGTGCAGCCACCGAAACATCAGGCTCCCAGCTCCTCCCCAGAACTCCCTCCCCTCCCCGGAATGCTTGGCAACGGATAGCCAGTCTGGGAAGTGACAGGTGGGGAACTGACAAAGAAGGGCCCTGTGCTCTGCCAGGGGGGCAGGATGGGGCCTCAGCTGGGCCTTGTGGGGCTGCCTGGCGGCTGGCTCCTCCATCTCGGGGAATTCCCCTCCTGCCTAAAAGTCAGCCCAGCCCAGACCTCCTTCCTGCAGAAGCACAGTGAGCCGAGGAGCCTTCACAGGGTGGCAGCCCCCGCTGCACCCACCCTCGTCTTCTCCTGCCCCAGGTAAGTGACCCAGCCCAGGGACGGTGGGCCAGCACAGGGCTGAGGGCTCACTGCACAAGCGAGCGTGCTGGGGCTGCCAGACAAATCCCCCCAGCTCTGCGACAAGAGCCACCTGGCCGGCTTCCTACCTTCCTGCCAGCCGGGGTCGGCTGTTCCCCCGGGCCAGCTCCCTCTTCCCTGCGCCGGGGCTTGGGCTCTGGGGGTCTCTACCTCCTTGCCTGGCCTCATTCTCCTCTTGCTTCTCTCCCTCCATTTCTTATTTCCTCTTCCTGCCCTCTTCTCCTTGCCCCCTCCTCAGCCAGTGTGTTTCTTTCTAGTCGCTGCTAGTTTTTCCAAAGGGAAGAAAAAAGAAAAGTCTATTTTTGTCTTATCCTTCCCTGAAGGAAAGGGATTAGGTTCACAAGTGTGAGCGTGGATCTGTATTGGTGTGAGAGTGTGTGTCTGTGTTTGTGAACATGTGTCAGATCCATTGAGACATATGTGTGCGTGTGTCCGTGTGAGTGAAAGTTCGCAAGCATGTCTAGGTGTTCGCGTGTGTGTCTGGGAGTGCGTGGGTCATTACGTGAATGTGTGTGTGTGTCTGTGTGTGAATGTGAGTCTTTGAGGGTGGGCGTGTGCGAGTGTATGGGCACTTTAGTGGTCTACAGATAGATAGGAAGAGACCAGGGGGGCGTCTAGCTCTGTCTCCCTTGGGAACACAATGGAGGGCTGGGACCCTCCTTAGTGCTGGAGCAAATGGATCCCTGGAAGGCTCTCCCACCTGCTTTCCTCCTAGGGCGGTCTGGACCCTTCTGTGGTGGAACTTTAACATGGTCTGAGGCACTGGGAGGGAGTGAGGGTTGGCAGACAGGAGTGATGTGGCCTCCTCTTTAATCACAAACAGTCCAGATTTTCCAGAGCTGATCAGAGGCCCAGCCCAGGGAAGTCCCTGGCTAAAAGGGGCAAAGAGTAGAGACCAAGTCACTGTCACAGCGGCTTCTGGGCTGGAGAAGAATGGAAGGAGCAGTGGGAGGGACCCTGGAAGGGGGAGTGTGAGAAAGGACATGGGGTGAGGCTGTAGGAGAATTGCTCTGTGGGCCCTGTCAGGGCTTCCCAGGATTAGGAAATGTCTAGTTCCCATGAGGCTGCCTCCCTCAGGGGCTGGGCTGGGCTGACCTCTCCCCACTTCCAGGAGGATCCCAAGAAGCAAGCTTGGATCCAAACTAAGATCTGGCTTGACATGCTGACCTGAAGGCAGGGAGGCCAGAGGCAGAGGAGGTGGACGAGGGGAAGCCTGGGGCTCCTGGGAACTGTGGGAGGTGCCTGGCGACATATGCTCTGAGGCTGGGAATTTCCCCCAGAGTCACTTGGCTCTTTCCTCTCCACCAGTGGCATCCTAGAAACCCTAGCATAAATGGCAGGCCCAGGGCCACAGCGGAAACAGCTGGGAGGGAGAAGGAGGAAAAACAGGAAAGACTCTGGAGAAAAAGTCGAGAGACATGCCTTCTAGGCCCGGTGCTTCTGAGAACACTTTGTGAGGTCTAGGGCAATTTCCTCCGTAGCGCTGGGCCCTGGGCTTTGCTGCCTTTAACTCATGCCAGGCCCTGTGGCACCTCCTTCTTTCTCTACGCTATGCACTGGACTGTGCCCTCCATGTTCTTTGTGAGGAAACAGGCAGAGAACGGTCACAAGGTGTAAGAGCAGGGCTGTGACCTAAACCCTGATCTGTCTGACTCCAGAGCCCGCCCGAACCCTAACCCTTGCATGACCCGCAAGCTTTGGAGGAAGGGCAAATTGTGAGTATGATATGGTTTAATTCACCTTAAAGTGCCTAATGAACGTGAAAACTTATGGGTATCTTAGAGCCGTCCAGCAATCCCTTATGCAGTGATTTGGGAGGTAGATAGAATTCAAAATGCTTCTGGGGCCAAGGGTGGGAAACAGGGACAACACGTTCTGCTCACTTATTTATTTCTTACCAAAAAATACGATTACCTACTACAATTTCAGTCAACATCATGTGCTTGACATGCATTTCTCATTTAACTATCACTAAAATCTCGGTCTCATGTGCACACACCCAACACCAAAAAGCACCTAGAGTCCACCATGGGTTTTAGATTCCCCAGATTGCCTCAGGCTACGGAGCTGGGAGATGGGATGGAAGGGACCAGGCAGGATTGCTCTTTTCCTAGTTCATTAGCATCTCACCTTGAGTTTCGTTCCCCTGTAGCCAAGACCGCAACTCACAAATTCCCCTAATAGAGGAAGAAGAGCTTGTTGGCTTTGGAAGCTCCTCTTCCCATCAGTGGGGTGTGTGGAAATTGCACTGCTCTGGGAGCAAGGAGCCGTGGGTTCTAGCCCTCAACACTAATCGCAAACTCACTGTGAGACCTCTACAAGTCCCTACCCCTCTCTGGCCCTCACTGGCTTTATCCCTGTGAGAGAAAGCCTGGGTCTGATCTTTCCTAAACGAGCCTTTAAGGACTGGCATTTTGAGCTCTGTCTTACTGGCTGGCATCACTGCATAGCTTAATGCTCAAGAGCGGAAAGAATTAAGGACTCGTTACTGTATAAGACCTTGGGCAGGTCATCTAACACCTCAAAGCCCCAGTTTCATCTGTGAAATGGGGTCACAGTGGTAATGACCTCAGGGTGGTTGGGAGATACCCTGTTATGTCAAAGTGCAGACCCAGCACACAGCAAATACTCCATAAATGTTACCTCGTAATGTTTTTAATGTGCCCCCCCCACTCCTTTTTAGGCACTTGATTTAAAGCTCAGTCGGTTATAGGTGAAGTTTTTGGTATGTTTTTTATTTCCCTCCAATGTGGACTTAGGTCTTTGGGGCACCCTTGGTGGAGGTGGTACCGAGGGAGGGAGTGGCGGGAAGGAGACTGGGAAGCCGCATGCTTTAGAACAAAAACAAATTAAAACAAAACACAGGCCTTTGATTCTCCTCCCAGGTGGGGCTTTCTGCAGGTCCTTGTTGTCACTCTGGAAGAGCAAGAAGTTTCCAGCTCCTGAGTCACTCAGCTCTTGGCTTGGACATCTCTTTCCAGATCTGGGGGTGGCAGGGGGTGCCAGGCTAGGGGAACTATTTCTCACCCTGCCAGGGGTGTCAGGGGCCATAGAAGATGTGGATGGTGACATGGAACTTGGGGAGGGTGCATTCCTGGGTTTAACAGTGAAGTACTCTCCGGTGCCTGCAATCTGTATCTATATGCCACTATCGTTTCTCGAATGCCTACTATGTGCCAAGCTTTGGGCTTTCCTTGCATGAACTTATTTATCCTCATGATCACCTGAGGGGTAAGATACAATTTCCTCCATTTTTCAAGGAGGAACTGAGGCTTAGAGAGACCACCCAGGCAGCAAGTGGTTGAGTAGGTATTAGAACCCAGTTAGTTAAATTTGTAGCCTGTGTTCATAATGAGTGTTGAGTTTCTGTAGGAAAAATCATGACACTGGAAAGACAACATGGTGCAGTGGAAAGAGTACCTATGACTGGAAACCAAGGTCCTGGCTTCCAACCGTGGTGGCATCGCTCAATGGATATGGCTCTGAACAACTCCTTTACCACACTGAGACCTCAGTTTACCTATCTGTCAAATAGGGGATTGCAACCAATTGTCTCTATGGCTTCTAACATGGGGGGAAGTTCTGAATTCAAACTAAGACTTCAAAGGATGGAAGGGGTGGGTGTGGCCATGACTTTGAAGAGGATTTTCTCACACATTGTATAAGTGTTAAGAAAAATTATGCCAAAATAGGGAATCAGGCAAAAAAAAAAAAAAAAGACCACGTGACCTTTTAATGTCATACCAGAGCACTGTCCAACAAGTCCCCCTAAGGGTCATCAGGCACTTTAAGGGATGAAGCCATTTGCCTAACGCTCAAAGGTCAGACATTTTACAAAAACAGCTGACACAAGTTTGGAAGCAAAATGCAGATAGGTGGAGATTTCATTTTTTCAAGTAAATTTCAGTGTTCATGAGAAGACTTGGTTGAGATTAGGAAGACGGCATTCCAGGAGGAGGCAAATTGGGCACTGTAGACAAACAGCAGGAAGAAAACTGGTTTGGGGAAGCCTAATGGCTAGGGGTGATGCCCGTGAGCCGCTGCTGAACCAGCCCCAGATTCTAATCCCCCGGCCCTTTGGTGACACTCAGAGGTGCTTCGCATTCCCCTCCCCCCAACCCTCTTTAAAATCAAAGTATAGGAGTACTTCTTTTTCTAGTTAAAATGAACCAGAATTAATACTGTTTTGAGAATGTGATAACACTTTTAAAGTAACTAAAGGCATCCCAGAATTTGAAGACACCTTTGAAGTCGCTGAAGTCACAAGGCCTGAAAGGAGAATCCTCCAGTTAGGTTTCTACTTGGGTAGGGGTGTGTGTGCGCGTGTGTTCACAGTGGCAGTTGATTGACAGATCTCTCCTTCTGTAAAATGAGGGCCCGTAGGAAAGAGCTCACCAAGTCCTTTCTGAGGACCAGGGCCTGTCAATGACTAAGTTTTCATCAGTTCCGGAGAAATGAGTCTTTTGCAATAGGTTTTTCATAAAGCTGTATTTACCCCCATTTAAAGAGCTGTCCTTTTTCCCCAGTTTAGGTCCTAAAACTCTCTTAAATAAAACGACGGGCTTAAAAAGAAACTAAAGAAGGTGTTCCCACTGCTAAACCAAGCGGCTCCTTAAGGATTTGGGAAATCCCACAGCTGTTTGGATGATCAGGCTCACAAATAGGTAGACAGGGTGGGAGGCGGACTCTGGATTTGCCCACTGGAGTTTGGGTCTTGGTTTAGCCACTTACTGTCAACTAAACTCTCGGTGCCTGTTATATTAATTTATTTACAGTAAACAAGGGGGTAAACCCATTTCACTAGAGTGGCCCTGAGAAAGAAAGAAAGTAATGCATGCAAAATGCTTACAATGTCTGGGGCAGTAAGTATGCAAAAAATGTTTAGAAGGTCCTTTCAGCTCGAATTTCTGGGAGCTCTGCGAAGTTGTTCCAGAGAGCCCTGGACCTAACTCTGGGGCCCTGAGCTCTAGCTCTGGCTCAGCTCCACATGCTTACGTGCCTTTTGGCAAGTCCCCTCCCTGCTCTGGTCCGCGAGCCCCTGGGCAGCAAGGAAGGGATGGGGGGTGGTCTCTGCGGCTCGTCTCCGCTCTGAAATTCCAGCCTCATCCCGGGCTCGGGGGCTTCCGGCGCCGGGAGTGCGAAAAGGGGCTGTCTAGGCCGCGGAGGTCACCGCCCGAGGGGCTGGCCCGCGGGAGGGGATACCCGTGTCCGCTCGGCCGCTTTTGGCCACTGACCTCCCCGGGCGGCTGCTGTTTACTTCGCTCCGTCCCACCCCCGCGGCCGCGGGCCCGCCCCGAGGGCGTAGCGCGATTGGACGAGCGGCCTGTCAATCACCCGGGACTTTCCCAGGGGTAGGGCGGCCCTGCCCCCGACACTTCCTCGTCCCCGGCGCGGTCCCCCGCCCCGGCCCGGGAGCCCGTGGAGTGCTGGAGGGTCGCGACCGATAACCCGTCCCTAGACCTGGGCCTGGACGCGGAGGGGGGGGGCGGTGTGTCCCAGGGTCCCCAACCTCAGGTAAGCCGGCCGGGCGGAGCGGGGATGGGGCGGAAGAGAGTCCGCGACCCAGCCGTTCAGAGCTTCGGGAGTGCGGGGCGCGGAGGAAGGGGATGGTCGGGCCCGGCCGGGTGGCCTGGCCTCCTCAGCGCCTGGGCCCGGCGCGTGAGGTCCCGGCAGCGGTGATTCGGTCGCGGCGAATTCCTAACCCCGCGCGGAGGGCGGTGGGCGCGCCTGCGCACTGCGTGGGCGGGCGCGTCTGGGAACGGCTTGCAGGCGGTGTGCAGGACGTGCGGACCAGCCGGGTCCGGGGAGTGGGCAGGCGCACGTCTGTTTATAGTGTGCGAGACAGGCTTGGAAGCCGTGTGCGCATGTAATGAGGAAAATAATAATTTATTGGGCGCTTTCCAAGTGCTGATCTAAACCCTTTACGTGTATTAAACTCTTGTAATTGTCACATCTTTCTTTAAAATGAATATTATTATTATCATCATTCCCATTTTACAATTTAGGAAACCGAGGCACCTGGAGATTGGGGTCACACAGCTGGGGAGTTGCAAAGTCAGGATTCGAACCCTGGGATTTGGCCCCAGAGTTCCTGCTGTACAGTTTCTAAGTTTGCACATTGTTGGAGGCAACATTTGTGTGCGTCTGCAGTGCAGGGTAGCTGTAGTGTTTCTGGGAGTGATTTTGGGTGTGGAGTTTCTATGTATGGGTGAGTTTTCCACTGTAGAACATTTGTGTGCGTGCATGCGTGTGTGTGAGATGGTGCCCATGGAAGTGATTACATTGTACTTCATTAATTGTGTGTATGGAGGTGGGCATGAATTTGGGCGACTGGGTGAGAGATTGTGTTTTGGTTGGGGGTGGTTTGTGGATGATGCAGAAGAATCAGCAACGACTATCCCCACCCCCTTGCAGAATGACAGTACAGAGAAATCTGTGGATTCTGAATGCATCATTTTAATTTCACAGTATCATGAAAATAGAATTTAATCAGCATGTATTTTCCAAACTGCAGGGTATGATAGAGGGGAATTCAGCATCCGATGAGCGGTCAGGAAAGATGGCTGTCAATTTTTTTTTCTTTATCCCTGATCATGGATATTGCATTAGGAGGCTGGAATATTTATTAACACAAAGGCAGAGGAATCTTGTGATGTGGTATTAATATGCTTACAGCAGACAGAACCAAGGCTGTCAAAAACCAAGAGCAGTGATGAAGACAGTGTTCACTTACCTGTGCCAGGCACAGTGCTTTCTATTCAGTATCTCATTTAATCTTTTCAACAAGCCTGGGAGATAGTCACTAGTAGTAGCCTCAATTTTCAAATGAGGAAATTGAGGCCCACAAAGGTTAAGACTTGGCCAAGACCAGTAAGCCTTGAATAGTATCGCCCTGTTTCTTCTCCACTGACCAAAGTTTCTGTCCTCTCTGTCCTGGGAAAATAATGTAATCAGGAACTGGCCCTTCATGGAAGCACTTGATCACGGCCCCCTGGGAAGCTGTAGTTGTGAGTGTCTTGTATTCTACATACTTCTGTGATCCTGTTTTCCCCCACCCATGGGTGTCCTGGGGGTACAGTGGCTCTCATGCTGAGAGGTGGTACCTGCCCCTATGCCCACACCAGGTCTTTGGGGGCCCCAGGAAGCTGTGGGGTCTGACTCATACCCTTACTCCTGATGCTGCCTGTGAGTTGGGGCCCGGATGTCCTGGGGTGGGTCGGGCCGACCTGGTTTGAGCACCTCACAATTGTCGGAGGTCGTCTGTCTGTCTGTCTGAGTACTCCTGGGTACTGCTGCTGCTTGCCCTGCAGTTGAGCCATGACAGCCTGCTTTTTTTTCCTTCCAACAGGCCAAGCTTGTTCTTGACTTGAGGCCTTTGTATGTACTGTTCCTTCTGCCTGGAATGCCTTTCCCCATTTCTTTACATGGCTGGTTCTTCCTTATCTGTCAAGTCTCAAATGTCACCTCCTTAGAGGGGCCTTCCCTGACCTTTCTATGCAAAGTGGCCCCTTTTTTCACTTTCTGTCATATTACTATTGTGTTTTTGTACGCTCATCATGCTCTGAAATCTCGTTTATTTGCGAATGAGAAAGGATATGTCTGAAACTTTGTGTCTAGAATATAATAATGTTTAGTGTTTCCTTGTTCATTGCTTTTCTCTTTTCCTGGAGCCGAAGGATGAGAGCAGGGACCACTCAGTGCATGTGCGTCCCTGATCCTGGAGCAGAGTGTCTGGGGGTAAGGCTCTGCTGGGTTTGTTCCGTGGATGAGTAGAGTAGAAGAAACTAGAATAATGGTGCATTTTACAGATGAGGGAACTGAGGCCTAGAGATGAGAATGCACTTGTCCCAGAAAGGTAGTGGCAACGTCAGGATGAGAACCAGATCTCGCTCCCCAAGGGGATTTTTTTCTTTCTTTCTTACAGTCAGCAAATTTTTCCTGACCGGCCTCGTGCCCAGTGCTTGCAGAGGAGCGCCATGCTTAGGTGCATAAGCAATGAGCCTGGCCCTCCAGGAACTTGTAGCGGAATGGGGAGAAATGTGCTCCGAGTGTGACCTGGAAAGCATCGTGTGCCAGCAAGTGCCCGGCATAAGGCTCACTGGAGCGCAGGGCAATTCGGGCCACCAGGTGGTCAGGGGGCTTCTGGGGCAGGAGGAGGCAGCTTCGTGGCCAGGCTGTAGAAAGATGATGAGTGCAGAGTGGGGCTTGAGCGCCTTCTGATACTTAGTAGACTGGGTAGAGGATTTGGGGTAGGGCTCTGCTGGGTTGGGGGAGCTGACCAGCTGGATCAGGAAAAACCCTAAGGTCTTGACTACCGGGCAGAGAAGTTGTGGTTTCTCCCTGTCGGCAGCATCGGGAAGTGATGAGAGCGGTTGGTTGGCAAACGTAGGTGCGCATGTGAAGCGCCTGGGTGCCTTGTTGAACATAGTGGGTGGCTGGGTGGCTGTGTCCCCAGGGGGCTGATCCAGTGCGTGGTGTCCATGCTGCTGCCGCCGGGAACCCTGGTGGAAAGCGTGTGCTTCCGAGTTTGGCGCACCTGAGTGGGCGTGGCCCCTGCCCCCTGGTCTGTAAGGTCCTCTGATGTCAGTGCTGTCTCCTCTGGTGCTGCGAATGGATGGGACAGCACAGGGCCATGCAGGGTAAGCGATCATTCAGTGCCGGCTGCTGATCTTAAGAGTGAGGATAATTGTGAGCGTACTGATGGGCTTTCAGTAGGAGATCGTGGGATTGGTCCAGTTTTCCGTGCTTTGGGATAACTCGCTATTAACCCCTCTGCCACCTATGGACCCTGCTGTGTCCTCTCTGGATGGGTCGTCCTTTGCTCTGAGTCCGACGTCTTTCCATCCCTGTTTGGAAACGTGGACACTTACGTGTGGGAGGGGCACAGAGGACAGCTGGCCCAAATTCCCTCAACAGCATCCAGCACCCCGCAGGTGATCATCCAGTCTCAGCTTGACCCGTGCCCCCAGAGTCAGGGAGTGCTGTACCGAATAGGCAGCCTCTTCCCATGATATGGCCGGTCAGCTTTCGTGGGCCCCCCTGGGTGCAGCGTCTTCCTTTCTCACCTCCATTGTCCCGCCTTGCCCACCTGGCCACTTGGAGGGAGGAAGGGCATGGGCCCGTGCGGTAAGAGAGCGCACAGCTGGTACCTGAAGGCCTAGGTTTGCCTCCCCTCTGTGTCACCGCCACCCTAGGCAGCCTTGGGCAGGTCTTTTTCCTTCTCTGGTTTGGTGTCCCAGCTGCAGCATGAAGGGATTGAACTGGCTGGTGTCTTAGAATGTTCTCTTTCCGCTCTAAAAACTCTGTGGCCCAGTGACCGGGCTGCCCTCTCTCTGGGTCCGTCCATTCCCGAGCTCTTCGCACGGGGCCAGGCCTCTCTGTGCCCACCCTCCCAGCACACTTCTCTGTGCTGTGGCACCCCGGCCTGTCCACAGTGCCTGCTTCTCTTTTCCCTGTCCCTCTTTGAAGGGAGGGTGTCTGGGGCCCCCTGGAGAGTTGCCAGAATGGAGGCACAGGGAAGCAGGGAGAAGGTCCCTTTGTTCTCCGGAGCAGAGCTTCCCAACCTCCAGAGACAGACCCTGGCAGTCACGGTGGCCTGTTAGTTGCAGGAAGTTTTTGATGTTTTTTCCCCCATGACTGGCCCAGGACAGTCACTCTTCCAAAAGGAACAGATGACTGGCCTGAGGAGCAGTGGGCTGTCTGTCCCCAGACAGGGCTGAGCTCTTCTCTCCCCAGGGACCTCACCCTGAAGCTGTCCCCTGTGCCCTTCAACACCTACAGGGTGGACAGACCGGGTGGCCCAGCAGATGTACGCGTGGGGGGGAGGGCGGGGGAGCGGTGGGAGTTGTGTCACCAAGGAGTCATACTCAGAGGCCAGAGCTGGTATTTTTAGGGCGGGCGTGGGGGGTGTCCCATGAGTCAGGGGCCTTTGGTTTGGTCTCCACCCACACTGGAGAGTGCTCGCTCCACTTTCCACTGTCTGACAGGCCATCGTCCTGGGCCTTCATCGTGGCCGGCTTCATCAGTGGTCCAAGGAACCCTGGTCCCTCCACATCCCCACTTCTGCCTCTGCCAGTGCTCTCCCCTCCCCCGGCCCAACCCCTGGGAAGAACAAGAGTCGAAGGATAGCAATACTGACTTTTGGAAAATATGAAGGAATTTCTCAGACACAGAGGGTAACGTGCACACACTGGGCACCCACCCATCTGGCTTCGGAAATAACACATTTTCTGTACACCTGAAATTTCTCCTGGATCATCCCCTTTCCCTCCCATCTAGAAGTAGCAGGTGTTCTGAAATTAAAGTTTATTCTCTTATATTTCTCTATAGTTTTATTGTAAATACAGGCCTCCTTACACAATATGTAGTACTGTTTTGTATGTTTAAGAATGCCCTGTAAGTGCCACCGAACTGTCTGTATTCTGCAACTTCCTTGTTTTGCTTAGTATTCTATTTGGGAGATTCAGTCATGGTCATATCTCTAGCTGTAGTGCATTCCTTTTCACGGCTCTGTCATATTCCCTGGTATGAACTTGCCCCAATGTATTTATTTGTTTTCATCTTCATTAGGTAGTTTCCAGCCTTTGCTGCTAAAACAAGATGTCTCTGGCTTTTATCTGAGTGGTCTTTCCCCTGTCCAGTTGTCCCCTCCAAGCCATTATGGCTCCTGTTGGGGTGGCCCTTTAAGGTCTCTAGAGAGCTCTGTGGTTCCTAGTTGGTCCTCCCACCATTTCCACAGGGAAGAACAAGGAAAGTGAGGCCAGCTCAAGGTCATGTGGCAAAGGAGCAGAGAGCCAGGATTTGAACTTAATGAGCCCTCCTTCTACGATGTTTAGAGAAGGGGAATTCTTAAAAGTTGTCCTCTTCCCCCTTAGAGGGGGGAGTTACGGGTTTGGAGAAACCCTTCATTGGGTAAACCAGCTTTGGGCATAGTGGGGACTGGGAGACAGAAGGACAGCCAAGTCCTTCATCCCTTTGCCTAAGGGTAGACCCCTTTGTCCCCATAGCTGATAGTTGAGGCACTCCTCCTGGGTAAGTGAGGTCCCAGCTGCTGGGAGGAAAGCAGGCTTCTAGGCGTGGAGTGTGTGCACCTGTGGATCCCAGGAGCTGAGAGGAGGCATGCACGTGGTAGAAGGAAGGTGGGTTGGGGTTGCCGGGGCTGTCTTCCCAGGGAGCCTTTGGCGGCAGGAATTCAGGGTGGGACCAGTGATGTGATGATCAGATGTGGGTTCTGCTTTGTCCCCTGGGAATTGTGCAGCCTTGAGCCAAGCCCTGCACCTGTCGGGGCTCGGCTTCCTTCACAGCAGAACAGGTGTACCTGGTGTGAGGACCCATAGGCAATGGGCGGGGAACTTTGTACTGGTTCCCAGTTGAGAGTGGTTTTCCAAAGACTGCTGCTTCTCTTCCCATCTTTGTCACCTCAACGCCAGCCCTGGCCTTCTTAAGCCAGATCCTTTCTGCTGGGGTCCAGGTTGAAGCTCTTCTCTGCAGTTGCCAACTCTCCATCCACTGACTTTCCTGAGTAGAAGACTTGTTCCCGGACTTTTTCTCCTTGTTGGCGATCAGATCCCGCTCGCGTTGTGTGTCCGTGTGAGGCGGGTACATAATGAGCTCTCACCCCTGCCCATAGCCCTCCAGCCTTATTTGGTGCCAGAACAGCGGGCCTTCCCTATTATTCTGACCTTGTCGAGACACTTACATTTTTAAAACTTATTTTAAAATATCCCCTTTAAAAAAGCTACCATGTAACATCCTCATTGGAGGGAAAAACCCCCCAAACTCAAGCAATACAAAAGGTGTAAAGTAAAAAGTGAAAGCTGTCTTCTTCTCCCCTGCCCCTGTTCCCACTATATTTTTAAATTAATTTTTTAATAGAACAGGACTAGATTTCCCCTGTAAAGAGTTTAAATTTTGTAGGTAAAATAAATGTTTCTTTTGTTTCCAGTTCCTGTCCCAGGTCCCTTTCTAGAGCTGTTTGCCAGTAGCAGTTTGGTGTATATCTTTCCAAACCTTTTCCTATGCACATTTAAGATTTTATACATATATGTATATATGTACATATATACATATAGAAATGTATGTAGTTATATGTTTAAAAAAAAGAAGTATCCTGGGCTGCCTGGCTGGCTCAGTCAGAAGAGCATATGGCACTTGGTCTCCAGGTCATAAGTTAGAGCTCCACATTGGGTGTAGAGATTACTAAAATAAATAAATAAACTTAAAAAATAGTATTCTAGTATAGTTTTTTATTCTTAATGATATTTTATGGACATCTTTCTATGTCCTTGCACAGCAGTGTGCCCCATTCTTTTTGATGGCTGCATACTATTCCAGTGAGTGACTACACTGTGGTTTATTAAACCAGTGCCTCCCTGGTGGACATTTAGGACATTTTTGCTGTTAAAAAGCATGTGGCAATGCACATCTTTGTTCAGCCCCTGTGGGCAGTGACACAGAGATTTCTAGATTCTTAGGTAGAGGATTACTGATTCAAGCAGTAACCTCCGGCCCTGTAGATAACTGAAACCTCAAGGCATACTTCTGTAAGAGAACTTTGTTCTCAGCTAATCAGGCATGCAGGCAGGTGTTGTCATCATTGAGAAAGGACATTCTTTGCTGTGGGTACCCGAGCTCTAGCAAAAACAGGTGTACACAAGGCTACATCAATAGAAACATAATACCTAAAAAAGGTGAGGGTGAAAGTTCCTCTGTTTGGTCAGATAAACCACGCCTGGAGTGTTGTGTCCACTTTCCGGACCTGCTACAGATAGGGTAGGGGTAGAGGGCTGAGGGGGGTGGATAGGGAGTGCTCTGCAAGCCACTCCTTCAAGGAACAGCACAGGGAACACGGTCTGATTATCTTCAAGAGAATGTCTTCAGGGCTGAACTGGAGTTGAGGGATATCACGTTCCTGATTCCAGAACCCTAGAGGGCAGAGTAAGGGAGGGAGAACTGGGAGTAGTCTGATGACAGCCAGTGTTGGCTACCCAAGGGAGGGTCCTTAAGGAGGAATTGGGGTCACTAAAGATGGTCATCTGGAGTCCCTTGGCTCCCCTGGGGAGCGTCCTTGCAGCCTGAGAGTCTAACCCCGGTGACTGCGGGTGATCAGGGGCAGACCGGGACCTGGTTGTACACAAGGCTGGAGAAAGTAGCGGCAGGGGCTGGGAACGTGGGAGTCTGTTCCAGACAGCCGGACGGCAGGACTGGTTTCCTCCCACTGAGCTTCAGCCCGTTGTCTCTCAGGCCGGTGGAGAGGGCAGCAGGGCTGGAGCCTGGCACGCTGAGCCCGAATTCATTGTTCTGCCGCTCACCAGCTGTGTGTTCTTAGGCAAGTGACTTCACCTCTCTGAGTCTGCTTCCTTATCTGAAAAATAGAAATACCACTATCTGGCTGAGAGGAGGTGTCCTTGCTAGAAAACAGGGATAATTTTTAAATGAGGTCATGTGCCTCATGACGCAGCTCGGCGCCTGGCCGATGGCAGCACTTATCTCCCAGCCCTCAGCAGAGGCTCCTTGTCCTTCTTTCGCAGTGTCCTCGCTCATGGCTCTGGTCCACCCCCTTGTCCCCAGGCTGTGGCGTGGAGCCTGGGTGTCGGGGGCTGAGTAGAGGCAGTGGGGCTCCCTCGGAGGGTGAGTCAGCGCAGGGGACGGGAGGCAGGAGGACACAGAGAAGATGCGCACTGTGTGTGAGGGACACAGTCCGCAAGCTGGGCTGGCACCTGGGTGCATGCTAGGGAGGAGGCGAGGACCCAGCGAAGGGCTGCAGACATCATCTGCGGGTCTCTGACTGTCCTTGGGGGAGGTGAAGGCACCCCGATAGCACTTGCAGGAGAACTCTTGGTTCAGCGAAATCCACTTGGGCGTTTGGGACAGAGCATTAGATTGGAGCTGAGGAGAGCGGCCTTCTCAAGGTCCCGACGGTTACAGAAAGGAGTGATAATAAATTGCAAGTTCTGGAATGTCAGAACTAGAAGGGCCTTAAAGATGGCCTAGTCGATCCCTTATGTTATTGCTAGGGTTGCAAATACAAACCCCTCCTTTTGGGAAAGTGAGGCCCGCAAGGGGAAGATGTTTGCTCCGGCGGACCCTGCTGGATCCCACAGCTTCTGGGCCCAGTTCCTTGGGTCACAGGCTCCGCCCGCAGCCTCCTTATTACTGAATTGTTGCAAAGACCGAGTAAGTCCTTGGCTCATGGCGAGGATGCCAGGGTGGGCTCCTTGATGGATGGCCCTGTGTCCGTAGTTCCCCTGATGGTGAAATGGGGTTGGGGGGGTAAGGCCAGAGATCATCATAAAGTGCGAATATGGAGAGATTTTTGCTTTCGTTTGCAAGGTGCTTTCGTGACTTCCTGTCATCCCTGGGGGGCACCGCAGGGTATCCCCACCTACAGTTGAGGAAAAGCAGCCTCAGATGCTTCCCAGTGTTTCCAGAGTATGGTTTCTCGGTCCATCGGCTTTTGGGAGCAGCCTCATCACTGGCTGTGGTTGGACCAGCGTCCCTGCTTAACGGCTTTTTGCAGTTACCAGAAATTAAGTGGGTGTCACGACCTTGCTTACTGAGCCGGCGGAGGAACCTAAAAACTCCATTAAAAGAGGGAGTAGATGGGAGTGGGGCAGACTCGGCCCTAAATCCGTGGGGCAGGGTTATGGGGCTGCCCCAACCTTTTACTGAGAACCCACTGCGTGCCAGGCATTTAACTAGGTGCTATACACACATCAGTATTACTTCGGAAATTTTATTAGTATAAAATGAATGTGTTTCTTGTTGAGTAAATCAAGTAATCAGGAAGTAAAAAGTAGAAAGTGAGAGCTCTGTTCCCACTGTACACATATCGTTGCATTTGATTTCATTATCTGACAGCAGGCGGGTTCTCTCATTCTCCCAGTTTTGTAGCAGAGGCAGCGGAAGCTCAGAGAGGGCGCGCAGCCTCCAGGGGCGGACAGGGCTGGGACGGGGGAAGGGTGGACACCGGTCAGGCCCCCAGGTGCAGCCCAGGGGTGGGGCTCCTGCTCAGGGGCGTGTGCTTGCCCCCAAGTGCCCCTTTCGATGTTGTGCTGTGTGCCTCACCTGCTTACCCCAACGCCCTGCATTGCGCCGGGACCCTTCCTTCCTGACTCTGTGGCTGTACCATGCTGAGCACGTCGGATCTCCTCTCTTTCCTTGCTTTGCTGCTGCCTCCTGAGGCTTGGGTCTCCGTGGATCCTTAGGCCAGCATGACACCATCACCTGGTTTCTCTCTAGTCCGGACTCCTCCCTTTGCACACGAGGGAACCGATGTGGAGAGAGTGGACAGGCTTGCCCATGGCCATGAAAGGCAGCAGAGTAGATGCCAGCACCTTCTGACTTTCTGACCTGGGCCTTCTTTCCCAGAGACTGCTTCCCTTCAGCCCTCTGTTAGCCCCTCCCACTGGCATCCCCAGCAGCCCCTGCCTCTGCCTGGGGAGGTGGCCGTTGGCTACCTCCTGGGACCTCCTGGGACCTCCTGACTCCCGGTACCAGAGATCTGCTCAGACTTTTCCCTCTGGAGCAAGGAGAACTTCATTTCCCCCAGCGTGCAGCCAGTGCCCAGTGGCCTTAGTTTGAGCTCACTAACGTTCCCAAGTGGGCCTCAGTGTCCTCGTCTGTCCAACAGACATAGCTCTGCCTTCTTCCCAAGACTGTTATGTCAGTCAGTTGGAAAAAACGAAGCTTGGGAGGATACTGGGTATTTTGCAGATGTTACGGGCTATGTAAACTCCTCTCCTTTGGAGGGCCAGGGAGCCCCCCTCCTGGCCCCAGCACGCGGCTGATCACGAGACAGTATCCGATGGGCCAGAGCTCTTCAATGCGGGAGCGGGGATAGAAGTTCAGTTCCAGCTCTAGCCTCTTTCAAATCTTTTCTTCTCAGATGAGGTTGTGACCTGGGCTTACGCTCCTGCCCCCCTCCCACCCCCTCAGCTGCTCTCCTGTCACTTTGTCACGCCACCTCCTCTCTGGGGCTGGTGGCTCCTTCAGGTTCAGCAGTATCATTTCCATCCTCACGCTCTGTGGTCGCCGCCTGGCCTCCCGTCTGTCTGGGCCCCTTTCTTCCCCAAACTGCGCCTTTCTGGTTCCAGCGGGTCCCGCTCTGGCCACCTGTCAGCTGAGCTCTCGTCTAGGGGGGAGGTCTGAGTGGTTGCTCCTTATTACTGGCTGTTTCTAGGTTCCGAAGATGGCTTGGGGTCCCGCTGCAGGGTGAGGGGGTAGCTGCCGATGCGTAGCTGCTGGCTCCAGGCCCAGCTGGCCACGGATTCTGGCCAGGTCCCGTGAGAACGTGGGATGGGGTCTCTGCTTTGCAGTGATCTTAGTGCAGGAGCAGAAACGGAGGGCGAGGGCAGTGGGCAGACTGGAGAGAGACCAAGGACCTTCTGGTCCCACTCCATCCTGACATGTTGGGTGACTTGGTCTTCAGGTCTGGGCCCTGACTCGTTGCCCTCACACCGTGAGGGAGAGTCAGTTGAGCTGATGCCCTGGTTGCCTGGGCACCGACCTCAGGTACTGCCTCGAGTAGAGCCTGGGGTCCGCACCTCCTTCCCCCTCCACACACACTCTGCTGTCCGTGACGAGCTGAGACAAGCCGAGAGGAGCTGTCCGCCTAGGAGGCAGGAGAGTGGCGCAGCCCCTCCCTCAGAGGGCCTCTGGATGCCTGCTAATGGGTCATCCTGTTGCCCTTGGAGATTCCCTTCCAGCTCTGTCATCCTGGGAATGATTCCCCTTTTCAGGAAACATTCTAGAAACTATACTGACAGGAGGAGAGTTCCTGTCTGCCCGGCAGTCATCCTGGAACTGCCGCTGACCATCTGGGCGTGAGGTCAGCAGGACGTGGAAATTCCCCATTTCTCTTTTTGTGTTTCTTCCCTCCAGAAGTCCAGGCCCTCCCCTGGGTGGCTCCCCTGAGCTCCAGAGAGGGTTTTCTCACATCGGGCTGCTTTGTGTGGGGTTCTGTTGGCCTACTGCCTGCCAGCCTGTTCTCTTGCCTTGCCCCCGCTCTGCCTACAAGGCCGGAATCAGGGGGAGTAGCCCTGTTTGCTCCTTCCTTGGCTTTCTTGAACCCCCTTCCATGTCAGCTCCCCAATGCTGAGGGAGAACCTGAGCATCACACAGT
This sequence comes from Ursus maritimus, assembly GCF_017311325.1. NCBI lineage: Eukaryota > Metazoa > Chordata > Mammalia > Carnivora > Ursidae > Ursus > Ursus maritimus. The sequence continues at coordinate 22,104,190 of NW_024423897.1, forward strand.
TTGGAGGACATGGAGATGGGGTTTCAGTTCCTGTACCCCACATCCTGCTCTGTCGTTTGGCCATGTGTCTGTTGTTCTGGCCCTGGTTCCAGAAGTACATGGGTGTCCAGAGTACCACTGGTTGGTGGGTCACAGCCAGGGTCTCGGAATGCTTTCACATGGCCTCTCAGGAGGCAGAGGCAGGTCATAGGCTCCTTTGGTCCTTCAGTCTCTCCGATTAAAGGCTTACGGAAGCTGTGTTCCGGGCCACTCTGAAGATACACTGGCGGACAAGGTAGACTTGGCCCTGCTCTTAGGGAGCTCCTGGTCTACTGGGCAAGCCAGCTGTAGAGTACAAAACATACCCACACCATCACGTAATGTCAGCTGTGAATTCTGTTCAGGGCGAGTGTAGAGAGGTGAGCAGGACCTAGGACACGTGGGTCCACTTATCACCAAAAGCAGCTACAAGCCTCTTCCAGCCTTCTGTCTCCCTATTTGGGAGCTCCGTTCAGTTCTCAGTCATGGCTTCCAAGCGCCAGACCTATGCTGGTGCCAGATGAGCAGAGCACGCTCCCCCCCTTCCAGGACCTTCTCAGTCAAATGTGCAAGTGCTTACGCTGGTCACATACACGGCACCCTGGGCAGTAAGTTTTGCTGGAGAGGCGCATGAGGAGTGGGGAGCGCAGAGGAAGGCCTCCCCGCCCCCCACGTCTACCAACATTTGGAGCACCTTGCGATAGGCCAGTCATCGTGCTGAGTTCTTTATCCGCACTGCCTCATACTTTAGTGATCTTCGGTGCTTGAACTGCTCTGCTGTGTAACTTTGACCTTTTCAAGTTGAAAACAAGTCCCCCCTAAACTAAGTGATGACTTTTGTGTTGGGCGTGTGGGCAGCTGTCCTTTGCTTCTGTGGGGCCCAGCTGGGCGTGGGTGCCTCTCGAAGTGTGTGTTCATCTTCTGCTTCTCCGTCTTTGGGGGACGGGTCCCACTCACCAGAACTCTGTGTTTCGTTCTGGCCCACGTCATTCTGTGGTAAAATGGGCCCTCGGGGCAAAATCTTTGTTATTTCTTGTGCCGCAAGGTGGGGGAGATGCCCAGAAGGTACGTGATGGCTGGGCAGGTGTTACCCCGCAGGCTGGAACTCGCTCTCCGCCCCTCGGGCCTGAGTCCTGTTGGGGGTGTGGGGCCAATGTAGCAGGGGGTTAATTTAACTCACTTGCTTAGGCAGAACTGGATTTGCATCTTGACTCTCTGAGGTAATCCTGGCTGTGTTACTTCACCTCACGAAGCCTCCCTCACACAATGAGGATAATGCAGTTTGTCTCGTAGGGTTGTTGCAGGGCTTAACGGAGATAATGTCCCCGGAGCGAGTGGGGCTGGCATGATTAGTCCCGATTAATGAATAGGGCTGCCGTTATTAATCCTCCTTCTCTTTTCTTTCAGTGAGCGCTGTGTGGGTGCTCAAAGGGCCTTTGAGGATTCCGGACTGAAACATTTGTTTTGCCCTGGGGGTGGTGATCTTGGAAGGGTGGTTTTGGGGCCCCCGGTGGAGCCCTCTGGGAGCTCTTTCCTGTCGGCTAGCTCTTTGCCGGGCTGGAAACTGGATCAGTTTTTCAGCCTCCGGGCCTTTGCACTTAACTCTCCTCTCTGCCAAAAATACTCTTCCCTCAGATGGCTAGTTCCCTCAGCCCCTTCGGGTCTTTGCTAAAATGCCTCCTTCTCTGTGAGATCTTTCCTGACGGCTCCACTTAAAATTAAAGTCCCTACCTCATGCTTCCCCGCTTGACTTTTGTCCAGAGATGTTTTCGTCACCCCTAATACCATGTTTATCAACCTTTCTGTCATCTGTCTATCTTGGCCACTAGAATGTGAGCCCCATGAGGACTTCTTGTCTGTCTTATTAGCTGATCATTTCCCGGCACCCGGCCTGGTACCTAGCACAGAGTAGATGACCAGGAAATGCCTGCTGAGTGAATGAATGGACGAAGGACGTTTCTATACTCAGTTACAGAACTGAAATTCTGAAATCACTTTGCACGGCGCTGTCAAACGAAATAAAGCAGACGAAATTGAACAGATGGGTGCAAAACCCTGGCTGCATGAGTAGATAGTGGTTGGATGGAAAATTCATCTGTTCATTAGAACTGGAAGGGACAGACCGTACGTGATACGGGACTGAAGGACGAGGGTGACAGTGTCAATTAGTATATTAAATATTAGTCAGGGTTTTTTCTTCTTCTTCTTTCTTTTAGAGAAGAGAACGTACCTATAAATGAAGCTTGGGATTGGATTGACTTGCTTATCCCTTAGGGCCCAGGCGTCTTACTCTGAAGATCACTGATTTAGTGTAAGACTTTCATTTCCCCTCAGTGTGGGGAAGGGACTGCCCGCGATCCCGCGGTGAGTTAATGGCAAGACCGTTGATTCATTCACTAAGTGCTCACTGGGCACTCACTTTATAGCTGTACCAAGCTGGGCGCTGGGGCCACAGCGAGGCAGGGTCCCTGTCCTTCTGGAGCCCACTGACAGGACGTGAACTCAGGCTGTTTGACTCCCAAGTCCCTTGCTCTTTCCTGTACCGCACTGGTACCTCAAGTGGATTGCTGTTCCAAGTGAGGCCAGCAGTGCCGTGAGACTGCTTAAAGAGACTGATGCCACTCTGGGCTTGTCTCTTAATAGAGACACAGCGTCCAGCTCAAAGGAGGCGACCGTGCTGCTCTGCTGTCCTGTGGCCAGACCAGCCTCAAGCGCTGTGTTCTCTCCCGGGTGATGGGGACCGCCTTCCGGGGGCGTTGATGGACTAGGACGCATCAATGGCCTGGCCAGCCCCCTCATGTACTGCTGTTGTCCTTACAGCCAGGTGGGCGCCACGGCAGGGGTTGAGCCACCCTCATGGAAGGGAGAGGACCATACCGGATCTACGACCCTGGGGGCGGCGTGCCTCTGGGAGAGGCTTCCGCAGCTTTTGAGCGCCTAGTGGAGGAGAATTCCCGACTGAAGGAAAAAATGCAAGGGATAAAGATGTTAGGTAACACAGAGCCTGCGCGCTCCCTGCAAGCCTCCTCCCCGCAGCCTGCCGTGCCAGCTGGCATATGCCTCCACCCAAGTCATCCCTCTGCCCCTCCTGGCCCCGCGCTGGCTCCTGCCTCCCAGCCCTGTCTTTGTGCACTTCCATAGCATGAGGCCAGCATCCCCGGCCCCGATTCTCCAGCACCCCAGCATCATGATGGCAGGACTCAGAATACCCGAGGGACCTAGAGGGAGGCGTGGGGTGGGGGAGGGAGGAGGAGCTGGAAGGTCCAATTTGTGCACATGGAAACAGAATGGCCTCGTCTTCTGGGAGCACCAGAAATGGGAGAGCAGGCCTCACCAGGACCACAAGGGCATGGTCCCCAAGTGTTGGAGCAGGGAGCTGAGCTTGGCTTGAAGCAAAGTGGGAATAGGTCCTTGATTTCTCTTGTCCTGGCTTTTGCTCGAGCTGTCCCCGTTGCCTGGAGCAGGCCCGCTTACCTCCCCATAACTGAACCAACCCAGATGCCATCTCTTCCTCTGTGTGAAGGATTCACTGATACCCTGTCCAGAAGAGTCTGTTTGCTCTCCACACCCCTAGAACTCTCCCTTTGCTTTGCTGCCACCTTCTCTGGCCTTAGGCTTTGGCGGTGAGCATAGGTCCCTGATTTTCCAACTGCTTACTCCTTGCTTGGCAGATGTCTGCTTGGAATGGCAGATTAGGGAAGGGGGAGTGGAGTTTCCCATTCTCCACTTGTAGAAGGAAAACTGAGGCCCAGAGGGGTAGTGGTATTACCAAAGGTCTCCTCCCTTCAGGCAGCCCCTGACTGGGGGGTGTAAGCTGTGGGTAGCCCCCAGGGGCCATGATGGCTGGTCTCAGAGAGCCCCTGGCTTTCTGTAGAGTCCCTGGCCAGTTATGGCAGGAGTGGGGCAGGAGGACAGTGCCTGGAGACCAGGAGTTTGTTCTTGGCTCCCCTCTACCCTGTTTTCCCTGATTGCGGGGCCCCTTCTTTACCTGGCCCGTCTCTGCTTGGGGGCTGGAATGGTGTGTGTGATGCTTAGCCCACAGGGTGATGGTGGGGGCACAGTCCAGGGCCTCCAGCATCAGGAGTCACACAGAAGCAGGCTTAGGGGTGTGGGGCTGGGAGAACAGGTGCACTAAGCTGAGTCACTCCTTTGCTCCCCGTCGTCTCCCCAGGGGAGCTTTTGGAAGAGTCCCAGATGGAAGCATCGAGACTGCGGCAGAAGGCAGAGGAGCTGGTCAAGGACAGCGAGCTGCTCCCACCACCATCTCCCTCTTTGGCCTCCTTCGACCACCTGGCTGAGCTCACAGGTAGGAGGGGGGTCTAGGTGGACCTCTGCCTTTTCCCAGACTCCTAACTCTCTAGATCCTGAATGGTGGTCTCCGTTCTCATTTGGAAACCCACATCTCCTCCATTGATCCTGAGGCCACAGACCCTCCTCCTAGTCCACTTTTGTCTACAGCGTCCCTCAGAAGGTCAGACGTGGAAGGGACCTCAAAATAATTCTGTCCAAAAGTGGCTGGTGACTCAGCACTGCTGAGGCCCTGGCAGACACTAGTGATGGCTCCCAGTCCCCTGCACCCAGCACGTGGCCTCGGGATCTGTAGCAGCATATGTATTCAGCAGACCTTTAATGAGCAGCTGCTGTGTGCCAGGCGTAGAGTTCCAGGCAGCTACTTCGAGTCGCTCAGAGTGGGCACGTGGGTCCGAAGCTCTCTGGGCTGGCCCCACTTTTTCCATTCTACCACGGGGGAAGCTGAAGCCTATGGAAGAATCTGGATTTCCTGTTAGCCTGCTGCAGTGTATTTCAGGTGTAAGGTACACACGCTGTCTCTTAAAGGAAAGCGTTGACTATGAGGAAGGCTTGCAGTCCTAAGCGGAGTCACCCTGCAATCCTCAGCATGTTGCCGAGTACAGGGCAAGGTTGGGGACAAGGGGAGCAAAGGTCCCCACACATGAGGCTCAGGTGCCTACTGCTGCAGCCCGCCTCTAGTCTTTGCCCAGGCCCGTGTGCCAGTCTTCTGCTGGCTGGTGGTTACATTTGCTGAATGGACACATGGAGGAAAGCGATGAGCCCAGAGTCCACGGCACTGTGGTCAGTGGGGACTTCCAGCCTCCACTGGTCCGCTCAGCAGTGATTTCGGAGTCCCAGCTTGGCGCTGGGCCCACCCCCCGAGTGAGATGTGCAGCCGCTCTCCAGCAGCTGCAGGAGGTCAGAGGGAGAGACGAGACTGCGTCCTGATTTTGCCAGGGCTGGCTGTGTGACTGTGGGCCGGTTGGTGACCTTTCCCTGTCTCCTGTTTCCTTACTTGAAAATGGACATACAGAGCTGTCCCGAGAATTGGCTGAGAGGATAAATATAAAAATACTTTGTCAATCATAAAGTGTCCCCCTTGTCATCACTGAGGCAGGTCCAGGGTAGCGAGGAGCAGAGACCACCTTGGGATTTTCCCAGCAAGTCCAAAGATGATGATCTCTCTGTCCAGGTTCTGTCCCCATCATTCCAGTCATTTCCCTAGGCTACTGGCCCTGATGGGACCACCTCCCATTTTCCCAGACTTGTGTAGGGAATGCTGAGAACTCTTGGCCTGGGCTGTCCTCAAGGGCGTGGTATCTGGGCTTTCCCCCTTTTCCTGCTGCTTATCCATGTGTTCTCAATTCCCCAGGAAAGGATGCAGGTGGCCCAGCACCACCCACTGACCCTGCACACCCCAGCGACAAACCGGGGCCAGTCCAAAAACCTCCATCCAGCGTAAGTTACATTTGGAGTCATGGCTGAAAGTTGCCTGGACCTCAAGGGCCCATTGGCAGATACGAGAACTTGGAGAGAGACGGTTGAGGTCAAAAAACTTGGGCTTTGACTTGCTAGGTGATACCGGGCAAGTTGATCTCTGTCTCCCTGGGGCCTCGGTTTCCCTGTTTTCAAATGAAGGTCATAGTTAACACTTAACCAGGAAGACCCTGGGATGCACAGGGCATTCCTCCCGTCTACTGAGTTGCATAATGCCTAGCGTGTGTTGACCGAGCACAGTGCTGGGATAGAAGTAACCTGGAACTCACATTCTCCAAGGGGGCTTAGAAAGTGTCTTCTCCAGATTTGCCACGAGAAGTTTCTTGGTATCCTAGGACTGGAAGGGACCCTAGTGGTCGTACTGTGTAGGGTCTTCCTCCTACCAATGAGATCTAGAGAGGGAAAAGCTTTTTGTTGCAAGGTCGCACAGACCACTGGGGAAGTGGAGGTGAAAGGGAGGCTTTCCAAGGCAGGGCTGAGATCCAGAGCTGGGTTCTTGGTGGCCAAGAGGCTCAGCCGAAGCTGAGTGCAGAGATCCTTCCACGTGTCTGCCCATATTCCTGGGACGAGGGAAGGCTGGAATAGTCCTTGGAGACCAGATTTAATAGCAATCCCAGAGCCAGCGTCCTGGTTGAGAGGAACCACTGGCCTATCCATTGGTTGCACAACCAGTACATTCTACTTGGTACGGCTGAGAGGTGTGAATAGTTTGGAAGTCCTTGGCCACCCTGCGTTTGGGTGAATCCTGAAAGTCTCTCCAAATTTGTTGACGTATCCTCGGGACTTACTGCGGTCCACTCCTCTGGGATCTCTGGAACTGGCTTGGCAAGGCTGGCACGGGACTGCCTTGGTGGTGGCCATACTAGCTGCTGTCTGTGTTGCCTGCTTTTGCATGAACTAACGACGTGCCCTCAGTTTTCTCATCTGTCCAAAGGGGATATAACCCTCTGACCTCTCTGGAGGTTGCTTTGAGAAATAATGGAATCTGTGAAAACATTTTAAAAGTGCAAGGCCTAAAGTGCTGCAGTTCAAGGTCACTGGTCCGACATCCCTGTTTTACAGACGAGGAAACTGGCCAAGGAGGGGAAAGTGACCTCAGATCACACAGTAGGGTGCGGGCAGACCCGCTGGGAATCCTGCTCTGCCGTCTCACAGGAAGTGATATGGAATTCCCTGTGAGCTCAGCCTCTGTGCAGAGGGGCTGCCCGGATGAATCGCGGCTCTGTCACGAGGCTCCAGAGGAGGGGCGAGGTGTTTTTCTCTCAGGCAGTCCCTAACTCCCTTTCTGTACAGGGCACCTCCTCTGAATTTGAAGTGGTCCCCGCCGAGGAGCAGACTTCTCCCCCAGCGAGCAGCGGCCACGCCAGAAGCACAACGGTGAGTGGATGGCGGGTCCCCAGCTCATCCCACGTCTCCTCTCTGTTTCAGTCACCTGGCCCTGGTGGAGAGGCACAGGATCCACTCAGATCCCTTGGGCACTCTGGAGTCACTTGGGGATACACGAGGGGCCGGAGCAGGGGGTGCTTCTCGCTCACATATGCAAATCCCTGGCTGGTGACTTCCCCGACTGGGGCCATACAGGCACGCGGCCATTGAGAAAGCCTGGGCACGCTGCCAGCTCTGCTGGTCTCGGCCTTGTGCTGGGCACCGACACACACTATGACTCAGCTTTCGGGCCTGTGGGCTCCTAGCCGGGGTGGAGTAGAAAGGGCCAGAGAAGCCCAGAACAGCTTGAGGCAGGTGATCCTTTTGTGCAGGCTCTCTGTTCCTCCCGGGCTCCCCTTCGGGGTGCGCGCACGCACACACACACACACACAGACACACACACTGCCACCTATACACTCCTCCAGCTCTGGGGGTGTCTACCCAGCATTCTCGTTCCATACCTTACCCTACTTGCTGCCTTTATTCCAACTGTGTCCTCCTCTGCTCTCTTAGAATGGCAGACCTAGTGGAGAACCATTGCAAAAAGTCTAGAACATTCTTCAAAAGTCTTTAAGTCCTGTCCTCTTCTCCTTCTCCCTCCGTGTCCACTTTGAGATATTTTGGTGAGATTTTTTGGTGGTTATGAGGCAGTAAGTGGCCTGACTCTTCCCTGTGGTCTCTATTTCCTCCTCCTACTAAGGACTGGGGGACAGATGTTGCTCCTTAGTTCACTGGTGGCATGTTGTATCTGTCAGTCCCCCAGTGCAATGTCCCCCAAGGGATCATCTGGCTTACACTAGCACGCCCTCAGTGACGGTTCCTCATCCTCTCGGGCAGGTCTGAGCATCAGAAAGGTTCTGCTCTATCCCCGAAGGCTCTGAGATGCTGGTCAAGGAGAAGAGACACTGGGGCGCCTGGGTGGCGCAGTCGTTAAGCGTCTGCCTTCAGCTCAGGGTGTGATCCCAGCGTTCTGGGATCGAGCCCCGCATCAGGCTCCTCCACTGGAGCCTGCTTCTTCCTCTCCCACTCCCCCTGCTTGTGTTCCCTCTCTCGCTGGCTATCTCTCTCTCTCTCAAATAAATAAATAAAATCTTAAAAAAAAAAAAAAAGAAGAGACGCCGCCCCTGCTCAGAGAGTATTTCACTCTATGACCTTGGACCAGTAGTTCCATCTTGTTAATAAGTTCCTCCTTAGCCCCACCCTGTGCCTAGGCTGCCTCCCTGCCACCTGGGAGCTTGCAGGCTAGTGGGAGAAATCGTAGCGATGAAGCAGTTCATGAGCCTTAAATAGAGCAGCATTCACCACCTCAAGCCCTTTGTGGGAAGAGGCAGTGGGGGGATGAATGCAGAATTGAAGAAGCAGCTCTCCTATTAGGATAAGGTGCTAACAATATTATGTAAGCGTCTGCTGAACGCCCCGTGTGGCTGTAGGGCATTTCCAGGCGGCAGAGTGCAGAGACAAGGTTGCTCAGTGTGGCAGGGCACTGGATCACGAGTCAGAAGCCTGCGTTCCAGTCCTGGCTCTGCCACTGACTCACTGGGCGACTTCGGGCAAGTTCCTTCTGCCCGTACTATGGTTTCTCAGCCTGAGTCCTGAGGCTTCCCATGGCGTTGACATCTGTGACTTCCATAAATGTTTAGGGGAGGCTGCTAGAGGAGCTGAAACGTGGGCAGGGCTGGGAAGGGTGGGCAGAGGGGATACTTCGGGAATGAAGACTGAGGAGGCATGGGGCCTGGTGCATGAAGGCTCGGGCAGGGGGAAGGTGGGGCCTCAGATACCCTGCAGGGGAGCCGGGCTCAATGCAGTGAGCTATAAGGTACCAGTGAGGATCCTTGGACATGGTGTTGGCATAACTAAGGCACCATTGTCTTTGGTACGAATGTTCTAGACAGAGGAGAGGTGGCTAAAGATAGACTGATTGATTATTGAGATGGGACTATGTTGCCCCCAGTTTGCTTCATTTCTTACATACTCCACTAGACTGGGACTCTCTGAACCCTCTGTTTTGACTCTTGGGTTCTCTGAGGAGTCGATGAATGCTTGGACCGTTCCCCGGAAGACACACCTGTAGACATAAAAGTCAGGCAGCTTTGGTCTTTGCATGGCTCCCGGGTCAGAAGTCCCTGAACCAGTGACTCAGTGCTCAATAGAGTGACCCCCTCTCCTGGGCTTGCAGCTTTCACATGGCAGCTCACCCTTGTAGGAGCCCCGTGAGGTAGAGGGGAAGGGAGGAGTGTGTGTACCTTCAGTAGAGGAGGACTCGGGGGCCTGGTGGGCGAGTGGTTTACCCACAGACGCTCAGGGAGGCCCAGGGTGTGGGAGGAAGGTGGCCCTGCTGCTATTAAGCCAGCCCGCGGCCTGGGAGTCCCAGGTCCTGCCCCATGAGTCAGCCCCAGACAGGGAACCTGTGTAACTAGAGAATTTCCCTGGGCTGAGCGGGGCTCAGGGGGAAACTGAGTCACGGGCACGGGGAAGCCGAGGGAGAATGGCGGTGACGAGTGGTCCGTGTGCCCTTCCCTCCCGCCAGGCCTTGGGCCCCCCGCCCCACGAGGACAGCAACCTGATGCTGCACCTGCAGCGGCTAGAGACCACGCTGAGCGTGTGCGCCGAGGAGCCGGACCGCAGCCAGCTCTTCACGCACCTGGGCCGCATGGCCCTCGAGTTCAACCGGCTGGCCTCCAAAGTGCACAAGAATGAGCAGCGCACCTCCATCCTGCAGGTGAGGGCGGCTGGGAGGAGGGCCGGGGATGGCAGGTGTGCTCCCCCCCGCGCCTCCCCCCGCTCTTCCTGGGAAGCCAGGGGTACCACAGGCACCTCGGCGGGTGGTGTTGGGGGCTGACTCCGGACTTACCGTTCAGGGTGGGGAGCAAGGTAAGGAAGTCGTGGGAAGGCACGAGGAAGAGGAAGGAAATTGGAACATGTGGGTGGGCGATGCAAATCTCATGGTTGGGGATACCACCGGGGCGTGGGTGTGGGCAGGTCGGCAGCAGCCCTGCCTCTCGGAGTTGGAAGAATTGGGATTCAGACCGCAGTCTGTCATGTGCTAAATCCCATGCTCGAAGCCTCATCCTCACCTCCCTCTCAACCCTCCCTGCACCATGGGAGTGAAGTCAGATTCCTTCCTAGGCCAGGCCAGGCCTTGGACTAGAATAGAATGGTCCTCGGTTCTAGTAGTGACTTTTTTTTTCCCCTGTATGATAATGGACAGGTCACTTATCCTCTCTGTCCTGCACCGTCCCTCTCAATAACATGGAGTCGGGAATGCCTCCCTCATGGGATTGCTGTATTAACGAAGCACCCAGGGAGGCCTCAAACATAACAAGTGGTCACTGTTAGGGTTTTGTGGGGATCGGTCGTCCGCACTGAGCAGGGGATCTTAGCCTCAAGGGCCTTGGGTAGGGAAGGATTCTGAGATGGCGAAGCTGAGGCTCTAAGAGGACCCGAGTGCCTGTCACCTTAGTGACAAAGTATAACTTGAAGTCTCCTTCCTCCCTCTGGGCCAGTTACCATCCTGTCACTGATCTGTGATCTCATTCGTGTCAGCAGACATTCAAGATGGTCCCGTTGATGGGGGGGTGGCGGGGGAGTCTGCTGTGTGTGACCTTGGGAAGGGCTGGACCGACAAGAGCAGGAGGGGCGTCTGGGCTGGAGACAGACGTGAGGAGAGAGGTGCGGGGCAGAGGACTCCAGGGAGAACGCAGGACTCCCATCCCACCGTGAGGGAGGTGCGCGTGGAGGGGAGCGACTGGAGCACCCTGTGAGGGTCTGGGGGGGCCAGGCTGAGGGAGACGTCTTTCTGCTATCACAGAGGCTTAGAGGTGTCCGAACCGAGCTCTGGGGAGCTGAAGATGGTGCGCTGCGTGCGGTGAGATCACTTTGAGTGTCAGCGGTTTGGCTTTGAAATTGACGCCAGGCCTCGTAAAAGAGGGTCCTGCCTACCTCTAGCATTTTTTGTGTAGCAAGCTCCTGTGTGCGTTGCCTTCTTGGCTCTTAGCATAGTTTGTAATAAGTTTATCTTATTGGGTGGCTTATCTACTCTGTGTATGATTTTTTTCCCTGCGCCCCCTGCTAGAATATACAAGGCGGGACAGGTGCCTTACGTGTCATACTCACCGCTGGATCCCAGCGTCCAGCGCTTAGCAGGTGTTTTGTGCACATTTTTGAGTGAGTGATTTTGAATGAATGATCAAATGACCTCACAGGTAAGCTCTCTTGGTCCCTTTAATGGAAGGTGATGACCTTGGTGACCTCCTCCCTCCATCGGCTGTTTTGTGCCCGGGGCATTTGCCCAGAGACTCAGAGGAAACAGCCCTCTGGACTGGCAGGTAGACAGTGCACGAGTCCTCGTCCCAGCGAGTCCTCGTCCCAGCCTTCCCTTAGTGATCGGGAGCAGGACATTCTGTTCCCACCCAGGGCCATGGCATCCTGGGTATTTGCCCAGCCTGTGGGTGGAGGCACATTAACCCAGTTCCTCCTCATTGATTCATTGATTTGTTTCTTTGTTCGCTCAACAAACACTGTCAAAGGCAGGTATGGCGCAAGGCCTCTGCTAGACACCAGACCAGTTACGGTAGTTTTCCGTCCTCTCGGCCTCGGATCCCTGGTGTCCCACCAGCCTCCATTTCCAGGCTGTCTCCTCCATGCAGCCTTCCCGGGTCTCCCCTGTGTTAGTCAGAAAGGGCTAGGTTTTGCTGTGGAAGCAGACAACTCTGAAATCTCCCTGGCGACCGTACGGTTTTCCCTCAGATTCCATGTGGCAGGGGCTTGTTTCTGCTCCTCAGACGCCCCGGCGTCTCATGCCCTTTGGGTGTGAGGCAGCCACAGGGGAGAGCGACCAGAGAATCGTGCCTGGGCCAGCCCGGAAGTGAACGCGTGTCGCTGCTGCTCACTCTCGTGGGCCAGGAGTAGCCAGGTGATCTCGGAGAGCCCGGGACTTGGAAACGGAAGGGAGCAGGTGGAGGCGGTGATTACCAGCAGCTGTACGCCAGCCCAGCTACAGGCCTGCCCTCCCCTCTGCGCCTGCGGCGTGGCGGGGGGGGCACCCCAGTTTAGGTCTGCCACATGGGCTGTAATCCCAGTGGTGATACTTAGCAGCTGTGCAACCTCATGCAAATCACGTCACCTGCCCCGGCCCGCTTTTAAAACAGAGATGAGTTAAGCTGCTTTGGGGAAGCCGTGAGGCTCTCACGAGGCAGCGAGTGGAAGGGCACTGGCTGTGGACGTGACGCGCACTAGGTGCTCACCAAGTATTTGTCGGAAGAGTAACTTCGTAGCGACATGTGCATCACATTCCTTGGCGGCACCCCCTGCCCTCCCCGTCCGTGAGGCCCTGGGCCTGGCCGTCCCATCTTCCATGCCCCCCTCCCCACCTCGCTGTGCTCCCAGCAGGAACCCTCAGATAGCATCAGGGGACTGGCAGGCCACAGGGTCTTGTTTGTAAAGGAGGCAGAGAGGAACCATTGTCCCCATGCGGAGAGGAGGGAACTGTCTCAGACGTGAGGCAAGCCCGGGCCGCACCTGAGAGCTTGCTGAGGTCTTGACCGAATGCCCTGCCTTGTCGTCTGACCACACCGAAGCCTCTGACGGTCTCCAGATTGACTGGCTCACAGGCCTGCTAGGACTCTGCTCCTCACGCACTCTTTCCTTCACTGGGCCGCTCAGTCACGCGGTCGGGCCGGCCTTCAGCAGAGTTAAGTGTTGGCTGTGCTAGGTCCGGAGCTGGGAGAGTGGGGAGGGGGTCCTGGGCCTCCAGGCGCTCACAGACTGGTGGTTCTTCAGCTGTACTCATCACAAGTCCTAAGCAGGGTGAGAGCAGGGGCTGTGAGCAAGGATAATGCAGTGGCCTCACTCACCCGAGGTAGGGGAGTCGGGGAGGACTTCTCTGACAAAGCGATGTTTAGGCTGAGACCTGAAGCAGGAGTAGAAGTCAGCTGGGGGAGGCCTGGTGAGGAAGAGTGTTCTACACTGTGGGGACAGCAGTGGAAGAGGAGGAGGGGCAGAGCCCTCTGCCTAGCTAGACCAGAAGGCCCTGTGGCTGATTCTTGGTCAGGCATCCTCATGGCTGGCTCTGAGGGAGAGGATGCATAGAGGAGCCCGCATGGGCCCAGCACCTGGGTTCCCAGCTGTCCTGAGAGGGACTGGCTGAAGCCATGCAAAGAGGATAATGTGTTGGGACCTGGTGTGGCTATGGCCCCTCCCCTGTCCTCCATCATCAAACTACATTTGGGATGCACCCCTTCCCTCACCTTGCCCCCCCCCCGTCTGCCTCTCTGCCTTGCAGACCCTGTGTGAGCAGCTTCGGAAGGAGAATGAGGCCCTGAAGGCCAAGCTGGACAAGGGCCTGGAACAGCGGGATCAGGCTGCTGAGAGGCTGCGGTAAGTCCAAGCTCCTCAGGAGCCAGGAGTCAGACGGGCAGGAGGAGAGGGGTAGTGCCTGGCACCGTTTTCTGGACGGAGGGCTGAGGGCTCTGAGGCTGTGGATGTCAGGTCCCTTGGTCCTTCTCTTTGGGTACCTTCTCTGGCCCTTTTAATATCGTTCTAGAGTGTCTTAAGAGCCTCAGAAGAGGGTCTGTACAAATTGCACTCCTTCCGTGGGAACTTGCTCCCTTAGCCTGTTAGCAGCGGGCGAGGGCTCAGGGCTTTGCTGCCCTCTGCTGGTCACCATCCAGCAGTGTCCCGCTGTTTTCCTGCTAACAGTCAGGGCTCCCTCATTTGCCTCCTGGCTCTCTGACTCCCCAGGATCCCTGAGGGTCAGGGAAGGCATTACACGTTCACACTCCCACCCCTCCCTCCTCTGCTGAGATCCTGATTCAGTGGGTGTGAAGCAGGCCTAGGCATTTTCCCAAAGACCTCTGGGATTACGATGTAGGTAGACCCGGGATCATACTTGAGAAACACTCTCTTGACTGTCCGCGTTTGAAGGGCCCTTCGAGATTATGCGGGTCAGACCCCGCACTGTGCCGAGGGGGAGACTGAGTCCCAGAGAGTAAGGCGTGTAACTACGGAGTCACTGTGCCATTTGGAGTCAGCATATATTTATTTATTTCCAGAGGGCCAAACAGTTGGGAGTTTCAGAGCCATAATGACTCCATTCATGGATCTGAGACCCCAGGCTGGAGGAAAGACTCAGGCTAGAAGGCAAGAGTGCAAGTCCCTGCTGTGTGACCTTTGGAAAGCCACTTGACTTCTCCGTTTTTCTATTATGACATGGAAACTTAGCTGGCAAATACAACATAAATATTTTCCCTAGTTCAGTCATACCTGAACCCACATCAACTCTTTTTATTATGTCCTATGTCACCTACCTTATTGGTTTAAGAATTTGCTTTTATTTGAATCATGTTTTTACTTAAAATTATGATAAAACATGCAGTTAACAGAATAAATAAAACTTGGAGTTAATAGAAAACAGCATTACCTGCAATCAATAGAAGACAGCCCCAACAATAAATACAGTGAACATGGAGGGGTTTTACTAAGTTCTGGCAAAGTGCCGTGGCCCACAGGGGGCTCTGGGCCTGAAGCCTGCCCTCTCCCTGTGAACAAGGCAGACCAGCATGTCCTGGAGGAGAGCTCCAGACCTGTTAGCCTCGGGTGAGACTGTTCCCACGCTCTACACAGGAGGTTTGAAGCTGATTGGAAAAGGTGTAACTTTCTCCCTGGAACTCGATCAGGGTCGTTTAATGCAGGTTTGGATGCATCCTGGAGATCTCATGCGTGCAGACCTCCCACAAATGGGAAACCCTGCTGTTGATGACCAGAGACTTCTAGAGAAGCCCAGATTGCCAGCAAAGGGACCTAGGGATGCCTTCTTTTGTTCTCCCCAAGGGCAGGATTTGGGGTCCCGCCTTCTTCTCCAGGATGCAACTACACTTCAGATGAGTAGAATGTCCGAGGACCCCAGCCTCCTTTACGCAGGGCCAGCAATGTGACCTCTCTGTTTGCCTCTGACCCAGGGAGGAAAACCTGGAGCTCAAGAAGTTGCTGAGGAGCTGCGGCAAAGAGGACGCCTGTGGGCAGCCAGGTGCACCACAGATAGAAGGTGCAGGCAAGAAGGGGGTGGCCGGACAGCAGCAGGTACGTGCCCAGAGACTCCTTCCACGTCATCCTCGGTCACCAGGGTCCCGTGGCGGTGAGCTCACCACCTCCTGCTGCAGCCAGCTCCCCTGTTACAAGGTTCTCATTAGATGGCGTCTCTTTGGCTTAGCCTGACGGTTCACGCCCCTGGAACTTCCACTCCTCAGCCCTCACTCAGCATCCCATCCCCTGGCATGCACACTCAGGCTGCTGGCCATGACCACGGCTCGGTGGCCCCCACAGGCCTTCTCCTCTCCAGGCTGAGTAGCTCCAGTTCCTTCAGCCACTGCTCATAGAAAGTGGTGTCGAGTCCTTCGCTCAGTCTGGGCACATTCCCTAAACATGTTCCTGTTTGTGAAGGTCTCTGATGGGTGGGTCTCAAAAGTCAGTTCAACATCTCAGATATTCCTGGCAGAATTAGGGTGTTGGGTTGAGAACGCCCCTCAGGGGACCCTGGTAAGCTCCTGGGATTGTGTCCTGGGCCCACTGACCCGGAGAGAAGAGGGGGTTAGCTGACATTGCCATGGCCTGGCACTCCTTCCCACGGCTGCTCCCAGCTGTGGCTCACATCCAGTTCCCACGCAGGGGCTGGCTCTCCTCCCTCGCCCAGTCCGTGCCTTTCCCCTTCCTGCAGAGCTGAGCCCCAGCTTTTTCCTGACGTGTTTTCTCCTTTTAATGGGGTTTAATGGCTGCACAGCAGGACTCAATGTTTTTAACAAACCCCACACCTATGTAATGGCAGCGATTATCTTAATAACTTAATTCCTTGTTACTATGTGGCAATGTGGAACTTACCCAGGGCTTGCAAATCTGTCATCCTGTTTGGATCTCTGCTCCACACGTATGCTAGGCAGGGCCGGGGCGATTACTCCATGACACAGCCGTGGCAGGTGTGGAGAGGTCACGTGACTTCCTGTCATCAGGATCCCTGCATCACCTGCTAGCAGGTGGACCAGCGGTGTGGCAGAGAAGCATGCTGATAAATGGCCTTCTGAACTCCAGCCCATGAAGCCCCTCCCTCCCCCCCATTTACCCCTCCAGGCAGAGCCTGCCTTGGCCTTCCTCTTGTGGAAGTGACTGGTGGAGCCCCCTGATCTCCCGCGGGTTCCCTGAGCCACCACGGGTGTGGATTCTGTGGGCAGGCCTCTTCCCTTTCCCCAGCCCTTCGGTGTCAACTCGTGTGGCTCGACTCCCCGAAGGTCCAGGTCTTCTTAGCACCCCGCCAGAGAGGAAGGTCCCATGGGGGGCATGTGTTACGGGCAGCGGCAGAGCCGGCCCCCTGGAGCCACATGTGGCTTGAGTGCTGGCCCCACCTCTTGCCAGCACGGCCACCTTGGATGAGTTACGTAAGCCAACCATGTGGCTTCAGTTTCTTCTGTAAAATGGAAGCGGTAACACTGGCCTCACAGGATGGTGGGAGCGTTCAGTGACGTGATACCTGTGACGTAGGTTTAGCGCTGGGCACGTGGTAACCTGTGAACGTTAGCTGTTACTTTTAATGGCAGCTTTGGTGCCCACAGCCAGGTGGCCTGACTCTTCTCTTCTTTGTGGAGGTTAAGGGTGTAACCCCCAGGAGCCCCATCCCCTTCCTCCTTGCCCTGTAAGGAAGTAGCAGGCTTCTAGGGGCAGGCCGGTCTCCCACCTTCCTTAAAGGTGAGGTCCCCTGGAGGGCTCCTCCAGCCTGCTCACCTACCACCCTGGTTTTGAGGTGTGCTGACAGCCCTTAGCCTGCAGGGGGCACTGGAGCCCCACGAGTTCTGCCCTCATGGTCCATCTCCCCCCAACTCGGACCCCGAGCCCCCGGGGGGAAGTGCAAAGGGTGCAGGAAGGCAGGGGATAGAGAGGATGTGGGCAGTGACCCCAGGACAAATGCTGACAAGCCCACAGGCTATCAGAGGTTGGGGGCCTTCGGAGCCCATCTTTGATCTCGTACCAAGGTCCAGAAGGTGTGTGGGTCTCGGCCTCGTGCTGGCCTCGGAGTGAGAGCCAGCACTCCACTGCTGGCCTCCAAAGCTTCTGCTCTTTCGCCCCAACATTTCCTAGTTCAAAAAAAATTTTTTTTAAACTTTATTTTGAGATAACTTTAGATTTGTGGAACAGTTGCAAAAGTAGTCCGGAGAATTCCGTGCCCCCTAACCAGTTACATAACTGCGGTTCACTGATCAAAACTAGAAGATAAACAATATTATGAACTAAACTATAGACTTTGTTCCGATTTCGCCAGTTTCTCACTCGTGTCCTGCCCCTGCACTTTCTGTGCCCGCGCCGCCAGGCCGGGACCGCACGTTTCCTTAGCTTCCTCCAGTCCGTGACCGGGTCCCAGCCGCGCCTTGTCTTTCAGGAGCTTGACGCTTTGGAGATCTTCCGCCAGTGATTTTGTAGCGCGTCCCTGAGGGTCGAACTGTGATCAGGCGAAGGGTGTGCACTCGGATCATGAGGGCACCGCAGGAGTGACGCCGTGCGCTTCCTGGTGCATCCGGCAGGGGCACATGACGTCAGTGTGTCTTATCACTGTCCACACCGACCGTGTGGCTAAGGGGGTGTGTGTCAGTTTCTCCATAATAGAGGGACCAGGTTTCCCCTTGTAGTTAATAAATACTTCTTTTTGAGGAGAAACTTTAAGTCTGTGCAAATGTCCTGTTTCTCCTTACAGTTCTCACTAATTTTAGTATCCATGATGGGTCTCACCTGCAGAGGTCATCATTACCATAGTAGATTTTGTATTTCCCTCGCTCCTTCTATATTCGGTAATTGGAATTCTTCTGTAAGGGAGAGTCATCCCTTCTCCCCCACCTATTTATTATTTATTTATTTATTTTTTAAAGATTTTATTAATTTGACAGAGAGAGAGACAGCCAGCGAGAGAGGGAACATAAGCAGGGGGAGTGGGAGAGGAAGAAGCAGGCTCCCAGCGGAGGAGCCTGATGTGGGCCTCGATCCCAGGACTCTGGGATCATGCCCTGAGCCGAAGGCAGATGCTTAACGACTGAGCCACCCAGGCGCCCCCCCCAACTTATTTATTTATTCAGCTATTCCTTTCTACCACTTACAGACTCAAGGATTTTTTTTTTTATTCTTCTGGTTACAATCCAATACAACCATGATTTATATTTTTGTTCAAATTGTTCCAGCTTTGGCCATAGGCAGCTCTTTCAGGTTGTCTCCTACGCCCATGAGACATGCCTTTTTTCTTCTTCATATTATTATTGAGCACTTTCTTTTTTTTTTTTTTTTTTTAAGATTTATTTATTTTAGAGAGGTGGGGGAAGGGGCAGAGGGAGAGAATCTCAAGCAGGCTCCACACCCAGCACAGAGCCCGACATGGGACTCGATCTCACAACCCCGAGATCATGACCTGAGCCGAAACCAAGAGTTGGATGCCTAACCGACGGAGCCACCCAGACACCCCAGCCCCGTCTTATTTTCTGGCACAAGATACTCCAAACTCTGCTTGTGTTTTCCCTGCCCCTGGAGTCAACCACTTCTCTCAGGAACCCTGTCTCTTTTTGTTGGAGAACAGCATGTAGAAACCAGGATCTGGGTACTAGATGTGCTCGCTGCTACTGGAGACTGGAGTGTCACTGCATTAGGCTCTCTTGAAGGACGGAGCTAGGAAGCACGTGTACACGTACTGATCACACAGACACATCTGTGTTCCATATCTTTCTAAAAAGCTTTTTAAGTAAACATTGTATAAAATGTTAAAAAGAATCTATAAGTCTTGCCTTCTAAGTCCGAGGATTTTTGGTTGATGTTGGGTGGGGGATGGTGGCAGTTCCTTAGGGATAGAGTCTGAGCCGGGGAAGAAGTGGCCATGGGAAGAGGAGCAGAGGGCAGGAGGGCAGGGGAGGAGGAATAATGATCTGAATAGACTTTCCAAAGCAGCCTTAGTCATGGCTGGGATGTGTAGCAGTGTCCTGGATGGTGGGCAGAGTAGAGAAGCAGGAGACTGAGGCCTGGGTCCCTGGGTAAAGGCCTTCGAGGAGCACCGAGTGCCTGACAGAACTGTTCGTGGAGGCTTTGCTGAGTCCTTGTGTGGTTCTCCCCAGGCTTGTGTGGCAGCAGGGAAGATCCCAGAGGCGGGGGCCTTGGCTGCGACTGAGAAGAAGGTGAAGGTGCTGGAACAGCAGCGCACTGAGGTAGGCAGCTAGCGGGGCTGGCGGTGGTCAGGGAAAGCCCTCCGTCCCTCCTGGGCCTGGCAGGACAAAGGCCCTCCCTCGGCCCCTGTCTTGTCCCAGATCACCATGGTGAGTTGCCATGGTGACCAGGGAGCCATCTGCCTGTGGGAGAGACGTGCTGCCTTGTCCTGGGCTCTTGTTTCTTAATCAGTTCCCTTGCCTACAAGGGTCACTCGGAAGAGGTGGCATTTGCGGCCTGGCCTGAAATTGTTGGCAGGGGGATAGTTTAGGAGTGCCCCCCTGGTACACCCTGGATAGTGGAAGGAGGCTGTGATAAGGTAGGCAGGTGGCAGCTTCAGGGATGGGGGGCCTGGGGCCCCTCTGTCACCATGCAGCTGGGTCAGGGAGGGACTGTTACAGAAGGAGAGGATCCGATGCCTTCTTGCAGCACTGCTTCTCACCAGCTGGAAGTCTCCAGAATGGAGGCTGTGCCCATGTGCCTCCTCCGTCTCCCACCCCAGGCCACTATTTCCAGACTGGAGGTGGAAGCCCAATCCTATCTGTTGTCTTGCTGCTCGTCCCCACACAGCTCAGCTTCTCCTCCGGATCCCTGGGCCTTGCTGCCCTTCCTGGGCCTCCAGCCCATTTGCAAGTCAGGCCTCCATCAGTCTTTTGCTTACGTGTATATCAGTTTTGGTTTTCTTTTTGTATTGCTGTAAGGTGTTTGTCCTGATGACAGAAGTAATATAATGCTCATTAGAAAAATAATTAGAATCTCACCACCTAGAGATGCCCACGTGTTGGCAACAGCCCAAAGTTTCATTATGTACTTACTAATGTCTAATGTGTTTTTTAAAAAAAGCAGAAAAAATTATATCCTCAATACTGCATGATTGCAGATTACTGTTTTTCTTTTCTTCAAAATTAACTATATCTTCGAGGATAGTTATTAACGTATGAAACATACACTCTATTTCTTCCCTTCTGAGTACTCTTTATCGTATGTTAACGTGTCTGAAACGGGGATAGCTTTTCCCATTGTTTTATGTATCTAATGGCGTGGGATTGTTTTTTTTTTCCCTGAGGAAGTGTTGTGTCACGTATGGCAAATAATTCGGGTCATCTTAGAAATGCCACAGAGTATTAGGGGCCTGATTTTCTTAAAAACTGCACAGCGCCTCGTTTTCAGGCTATAGGGTAATTTTCTTAACACACCTCCTACGCTTCGGTAGTCCTCTCGATTTTGCTGTCACCCACGTTGCTGAGACGGCCAGCCGGTGCGTGTGTACCGCCACACACTCACGCACGTGCTTCTCCAGGATTCGTTTTCAGGGTTAAGGAAAATGGGAGCGGGAAGCTTTCCTGCGCGATCCCAGGTTGCACGTGTGTCGTGAACCTGTGCACCCAAATTATGCGCTGCTCTTTGTGTTAGTCCCGCTTCCCTGGCGAGGATAGAGCTTCCTCCTCGGGGAGCGCCGAGTCTCCAAGGAGGGAGCGTTGGCAGCAGAGCGTCCGTGGCCGCCGGTCTCCCGCACGCACTGCGCGCACCGTGGGCGGCCGGGCTGTGCCTAGTCGTCCCTCCCTGTGCCTTCACTGCTCGTCTCCTGCTAACCCGTCTCTCCCCACAGCTGCTCGAGGTGAACAAGCAGTGGGACCAGCATTTCCGGTCTATGAAGCAGCAGTACGAGCAGAAGGTAGAGTGGGGTGATGGGGACTCATGGCTGAGTCCCCGGTTCCTGGCTGTGCTCTCGGGGCCTCCCCGGTCTCCCGCCTGCTGCTTCCTTCTCAGGAGCTTTGAACCTTGGAGGTTCACCCCTTCCCTCACGCACTCCCCCTCTCTGCCTTTGAACCCAGATCACTGAGCTGCGCCAGAAGCTGGCGGACCTACAGAAGCAGGTGACTGACCTGGAGGCTGAGCGGGAGCAGAAGCAGCGTGACTTTGACCGAAAGCTCCTCCTGGCCAAGTCCAAGATCGAAATGGAGGAGGCAAGTTGACTGCTGGCCGCTGCCGGTTCCGGGCGGGAGGCCTCTCTCCCCGGCCCAGTAGCCGAGAGCTCAATGTAGTGAATAGACGGTGGGGCTGGAGTCGGGGGGTGTGGGGGTTCCAGCTCTGGCTCTAGCGCTAAGGGCTGTGTGGCCACAGCAAAAGCATTTTCCTTCCCTGTACCTCAGTTTCCCATCTGAAGATCGAGGAGATTGGGTCAGCTATTGTTTTCTATATTTTCGTGTTTGCGCGCAGAAGAGCTTTTTGTTCAGTTGAAATGTTGCGGACTAGGGAACCGCGCTGGGAAGCATAGACTGAAGGAGACACACGCAGGCAGCTTGCGCGCTTGATGGCAGTGAGCTGCCGCTGAGTGTTTAGAGTAGTGATGGCTGTTCGGTGGGGGGCTGCCAAAATATTAGACAGAGCTCCCTTTCTTCACTCGTCTAGCCGCTGTTCAACAGAGCGTGCACTTGGCGCCGTGCTGGGCTCAGAGACGCAGCGGGGAACAGATCAGCGGGTGGGGAAGAAACGGGAAACAGGTCATTACAGAAGCAAATACATACAAGTGTCTTCGTATCACAGGAGAAGTTCCAGGGAGCAGGGAGAGGGCATAAAGGGGAACCAGGTTCAATCTGAGGGGAGCCAGGAGCACGTCCCCTGAAGACAGCCTCTGATCCATCAGAGTGTGACTGATAGCAGCCGAGGCCTTCCAGGATCCTGGGACAGCTTAAAGAGGAAAGGCCACTGGACCCCCAGACTCTAAGATTGTATTTATAGTGTCTTCCCCTTCATGGGAACTGGGCACAGTCTGCTTTTGCCTAGCTTGAAAATGGCCATGTTCAACACAAATTGCATTTCGGAGTTCCCTCTGTCAGCAGGGGACACTCAGGGCTTTATCGGAGGGGTCAGCCTGCCCCAGCAACCACGCCTTGCCTTGAAGGTGTGTGTTAGTTAGGGAGGACACTTCCTATATTTCCTCCGAGTGCACTCACGTCTGGGACTGTCCGCCAGAGCTCTAGCTCTTTGGTCCCTTCCCCTAGCTTGCATTGGTGGGTGAGATAAGTCCCTGGAATGGGGCAGTGCTCCCTGTTAGCGGCGGGGAGGTGGCCCTGTGTTAAGGACACATGGTGATAGAGGCCATGCTGATCCTGGAGCCTCTCAAGTGGGAGTCCAGAACACCTCCCACAAGGTCTGCCCAAGGCTGCTCTCCCCGTTCTCTGGCTGACCTCCCCTGTTTGAAACACTTCCTTTGACTTGCAAGGGGAGAGAGAGCACCAGAATGAGGAGACCTGGCTTCTAGCCCCAGCTCACTGTGTGGCCTTAGGTAAGTCACCTCCCCTCTCTGGACATTCATTCCCATAACATCAGGAATTAGGATTTGATGCTCTCTGAAGGCCAGTCCAGTGTGGCCCCCTGTAGTGAAGGAGTCCTGTCTCTTCCATAGTGAGCTTCAACCTTGAAGCCCTCCTGGTTTCTTCTCAGCTGTGACATTCTTTCTTTTCACCTAGCAGTACTTTGTTTCTCTGTGGAGGAACGCTGTCTACGTTTTACGCTGCGTTTATTTCTTTAAGTGTCTTCTCTCCTCGGCTTAGAGACTGTAAGAGCTAAAAGGTCCTTTAGGTATTTCTCAGTGGCTGATCACTTCTGTGTATCACAGAAGAGCCCTGTGCAAATCTCGTGGCAACTATGGCTCTTCTCCCTAGAAAATGGCACAGCAAAATTTTGCATCCCGTTTTGGGGTTCACAGACCTCCTGACACCCATCCGCGATTCACGTTAAGAGCCCCCGAGCCATGGCAGCTAGGTGAGCATAGACCAGAGAGTACTGTGACAGTGGCCAAGGTCTTGGCTCGTTGGCAAAGGAGCTGGTATCAGAACCCGGAGTCTTTCACTGAACTGAGCTGCCTTTTCCTTGAGGACAGGACGCAGTGGGCATTATGGCTCTGCTGCCCTGCGTGGTGTCTTCACGTGAGCACTGGGGGCTGCTGAGAGAGAGGCCGAGAGGAGGCAGGGCTGACCGAGGGCTGGGGCTGGCGATGCAGGGAGTTCAGGCCTTCCGGAGGGGCTCCCTGCTGACGAGCCCCGTGTTCCCTGCAGACCGACAAGGAGCAGCTGACAGCGGAGGCCAAGGAGCTGCGCCAGAAGGTCAAGTACCTGCAGGATCAGCTGAGCCCGCTCACCCGGCAGCGGGAGTACCAGGAAAAGGAGATCCAGAGGCTCAACAAGGTGGGCGCCTTGCATCTCCTTCGATGGCCTGTTTGATGATCTGTCTTCCCCTCCAGCAGGGGGAGGTGCTTCTCTTCACCAGCTGCTGTGCCCCCAGCGCCTGGCACAGTGCCCAGCACCAAGCACATGCTCGGGAAACACCTTCTGAAGGGAGTGGATGAGCAGAGGCCCAAGGGTTCCTGCCCTCGGGGATCGGGACCCAGGGAGACCGGGCATCTGGGTGGAGCAGATACCCGCTGCTTTGAGCCAAGGCGAGTGGGTAGGGGTGAGGCTGGCTCTGGGGGCTGGTGCTAGCCCTAGCTTCGCCACTCCAGCCTCTCCGAGTCTCAGTTTTGCCATCTGAACCCTGGTTGGACACCTTCCAGCACAGGGGTTAAAGGAGCGAGCTGACAAGAGGAAGCTTTGAAAGAAAACGTTCTCCAAAAGCCTGGAAGAGTTGTCTGTGGTTCATCTTTGCCTCCTTTTCTGTCTGTCTGCCTCCCCCCCCCCNCAGCTCTGCTAGGGGGAACCCTTTCTCTTTGGTTTTGGGCTTTGATACGCATTGATTTTGCCAAGTCTGGGGAACCTTGGGACCTGTTCTCAGAGAAAAGAATGACCTGTCCCGAGCTGGGGGAGTCGAGGGGCTAAATCCGGGCACGGTATTGCACATGGTGCTGGACCCTAGAGGTCACTCAGGCTGGATCACTGCCCTCCGGGTTTCCCTGGCATAACGGGGGACAGAGACACACATGTGGGCGACTGATGCAAGGCAAGTGCCCTGCTTTGCTTGTGACCTCAGGCAAGCCTCTCCCTGTCCCTGGACCTCAGTCTTCTCATCTGAGAAATAGGCAGATGGAGCAGGAGGGTAAAGTGGAGCTGTAACTTCCCCTCCAACGTCTGGGGCTTACCTTCGGCTCAGCAGTTTCCGTGGGTTTCTGGGAGAATCAAGGAGACTAAGCGGGACCCAAGTCCAAGTTGGGGGAGGTTTTCTTTATCCCCCCACTGTCTAGGGAGGCATTGTGGGTGCCGTGCTGGGGGCTAACGTCCAGGTGGTGATGAGTGTGGTGGGTCCCGAGCGGGGTTCCAGAGTTCTCGGGTAACACGTTAACCGAGCTGAAGGAGAAAACCCATTAATAGGGACCTTTTAAGAAGCTCTGAGCACAGTGCTTCCATAAAGGAAAGTATTTTGTGAGCATGGTAGAATAAGGATGCTTTTCTTCTTTATCTTCAAAATGTTATTTCGTGATGTTTCAGCCCATTTTCATGCTTAGAAAGGCAAAATATTGAATAAGTCAAAATTAAATTCCAGTGTAATCTAACTACAGAAGAGCTGGGGACAGAAAGGCAGGCTTGGCAGCCATGGGTTTGGAAAGCTGAAGAATCTGAGGGCAATGCAGTGGTTGAGGACATGGAAGCTTCCCTGAAGGGCTTAGTATTCTCTCTAGGTCTGGGTGCTAGGAAGTGAGCTGCACCTGCCCAGGGAAGGGGAGCTTCTCCCTTCTAGGTGAGGACCCCCCCGGTTAGCCTGCTTTTAAGCTATGTGACTTTGGACACATCACGGTTTTCTGAAGCTCAGTTTTCACATCTGTCAAATGGACGTGACAGTCATAGTCTTTTCTATTTAGGACCGTGGAGAGGATCCAATGATATGATGTGTGTACAGGATGAATAAATAGTACTGGTGGTAGCAGTTAGTATCGTCACTAATGTCAGGAAGGGGGTCACTGAAGATGACCTCTCCAATGAGGCCAGACTTCCAGGGCTCCTGCTGATGGGCCTGTCTCCCTTCTTCCTGATCCCAGGCCCTGGAGGAAGCCCTGAGCATCCAGGCCTCCCCCTCCTCTCCATCAGCAGCATTTGGGGGCCCGGAAGGAGCTGGCGGCCTCCTAAGGGAACAGGAGCTGGTCACGCAGAACGAACTGCTGAGACAGCAGGTGAGCCCGAGAGGATGAGGTCAGGTAGGAGGTGCTGAGTGGGGAGCTGGAGCATTCCTGAGGACCCAGGATGGGATTGGAATCATGTGGAAACTCTAATTAGCAGTCCACCTTCTGGCTGTTGGCCAGGACCCCTGGCTGGTTATAGGCTTATCCTTTCTGGCACTGTGTCCCTAACTAGGTCATTCCCCTGCCACCTTTTTGATTTAACCATCTCTGTACCCAAGCTGTGCTATTATTAACCTGGTATTTTAAAAATAAGTTTTAGGGGCACCTGGGTGGCTCAGTCAGTTAAGTGTCTGCCTTCGGCTCAGGTCATGATCCCAGGGTCCTGGGATCCAGCCCCACATTGGGCTCCCTGCTCAGTGGAGAGCCTGCTTCTTCCTCTCCCTTTGCCATTCCCCCTGCTTGTGTCCTCTCTCTCTGTCAAATAAATAAATAAAAATCTTTTAAAAATAAATAAATTTTAAATAAATCACTTTCAATAAATGTATTTAAAAAGGAACTTTATATCACTACTAGAAATGGAAAACACTGCTTAGTACTTGTCACAAATGGAAAGTAACTGTAAGCAATAAATACAGTGAAAGAAAAACAGTATTAAAGTCTAGCTGGATACTGTTGCCTGATGAAGACTCTGAACTTGAGTCCTCTTCCAGGGAAGGGAAGGGAAATTAGTAAATACTGGAAAGATGTTAAAGACATGCTAGCATAAATGGAGACCTTCTCCTTGAGGGCACCCGCGAAGCCTTGGGGGAGAGTTCTGTAGGTCCTCTGGGATCCAGGAGACAAACTCTAGTCTTGCACCCACGCTCTGGGCCTGTGGCCTCACCTCTTGTGGGGGCTTTAGCTGAATGAAAGGACTGGACTGGTTGGGGGCTTGTGAACCCGCCTCTTTTTTTTTTTTTAAGCCATGGATACCTTGTTTAAGTAAAGCCCTATGTTGAAGCCCAGCTGTAAACTCGAGGGACCTAGCTCTACTCTGTGTGTGGGTGGGGGTGGGGAGCCACGGGTGCACCCGTTCCCCTTCTCACAATGACTGAGGATGGGGTGAAACCAGCAGGAGGCCAGAGCAGTCTGAGCCCTTCCTCCCTCACCCCGCCCTCCTCTCCCCTCCCCTCCGTTCCCTTTCAGGTGAAGATCTTTGAGGAGGACTTCCAGAGGGAGCGCAGTGATCGAGAACGTATGAATGAGGAGAAGGAAGAGCTGAAGAAGCAGGTGGAGAAACTGCAGGCCCAGGTCACCCTGTCCAACGCCCAGGTGAGAGCAGCTGGGCCAAGGAGGGGGCACCCGGCCTGGCCTCACGGGGCGGGGGGGGGGGGGGGGGGGACAGACCCCTGGGGCTCCCGCGTGCGACTGGAAGTCAGGACACCCTGGTTCTTCCAGCTCTGCTACCGAATTTCTGCATACCTCAGTGAGTCCCCTCCCCTTTCTGACCTCTGCCTCCCACCTCCACCATCAGAGCCCCCCACTGTCTCACGGAATGGAACTAAAGGGTGTCAATAGGAACACAACAGCAACAGGAGGCTCGTGTGAACCCTCCTGACCTGTGTTCAGACCACCCACGGTGAGCAGCGTCACCTGCAGCCACCAGCCAGGGCTGTGCTCTGCCCCACCGGGGCCCTCCGTCCCGGGGCTCGGCCAGGCTGGCCACCGAGAGTGCTGGCCCGTGCATCAGCCTGTCAGCGCTCAGGGCTGCTTATGGCCTGGGTCCGGGCCTGGCAGGATGTGCCTGGGCCAACAGTCTTCTCTCCCTCCCTCCTTCTCTCAGCTAAAAGCGTTCAAAGACGAGGAGAAGACAAAAGAAGCCCTCAAACAGCAGAAGAGGAAAGCGAAGGTGAGGAGGTTTGAGGGAGGAGGGAGCACTTACCTCATCTCACCTTATTCAGGGAGCTACAGTCTGAGGGGACAGGCAGCATCTCCGCAGGCGTCCAGCTAATTAGTGAGGTAATGCAGGTCGAGCACTTCGAACGTACTTGGTACAGAGCAGGCGCCGGGGACACGTTGGCTGTCATCGGTGGATATTTTGTGCCCCTGTCCAGCCACCTGTGTCCCTGTACCAGCCACCTGTGTCCCTATACCCAGCCTCCTGTATCCCTATACCCAGCCACCTGTGTCCCTATACCCTGCCACCCGTGTCCCTATACCCTGCCACCCGTGTCCCTATACCCAGCCATTTGTATCCCTATACCCAGCCACCTGTGCCCCTGTGCCAGCCACCTATGCCCATCTACCAGCCACCTGTGTTCTTATACCCAGCGACCTGTGACCCGGTACCCAGCCACCTGTGCCCATCTACCAGCCTTCAGATAACTAAAACACCAAGCAGAGAAAGGGAGATGAGACGGGTGTCACTGGGGATGGCCTGTCACAGGCTAGAGCCAGACGTCAACATTTCTTGCAGGCCTCTGCGGAGCGCTACCACGTGGAGCCCCACCCAGAGCACCTGTGCGGGGCCTACCCCTACGCCTACGCGCCCATGCCAGCCATGGTGCCACACCACGGCTTTGAGGACTGGTCCCAGATCCGCTACCCCCCGCCCCCCATGGCCATGGAGCACCCACCCCCACTCCCAAACTCACGCCTCTTCCATCTGGTGAGTCTGCGTCCCCCCTTCACTCCAGGACACACAGAGAGGCCAGCCCATGCGCTTTCCAGAGGCAAGGTCAGGTGAGGGGGTGTGAGACTGCATCCTTGGCTCTTGGCTGAGCAGTACTGTGTGCAGGCAGATGTCCAGAGCCAGGCAGGACCGTCCAGCCCAAAGCCCCTCAGGGTCTCTGGTGTAGGACAGGAAAGGCTCAAAGGGAGGGCAGGAAGGAGGGCTCCCTCCAACCAAGCAGGCCAGGGGGATGAGAGTTTGGGTTTGACTTTTTCTTAGAACTTGCCCTTGTAACCAGGTGCCAGGTCCTCACCATGCATTCTCTCCTTTGCTTTCCTTCTCTTTTCCCCTTTCCAATTTCCCTTCCCTTCCTCTCCCCTCCCGTCCCTTCTTCCTTTCCTTTTATTTGCTTATCATTCTTTCTCCAAAGAGCTGCTGCCACGTGTCCCATCCTCTCCATCCTTCTGCCTCGGTCCTGCTTTGGCATCCCCGCTCCCACCTGGACAATGACGGTGCCTCCTGCCTGGCCTCTCTTCTGGCTTCTCCTACTCTGCCCCATCTTTACACACATCTTCTTGGAGATCAACACTGGAGTAGAGTGCAGGGCCTAGGAGATTGGCTCTGGGGTTATAGAGACCTGGAACCGAAGCCTGGCCACCTTCTTAGCTAGGTGACCTTCAGCAAGTTTCTTAACCCCTCAGCCTCAGTTTCCTTACCTGTAAAATGGGGATGGCCACCTGGATTGTTGTAAGGATTCAGTTGTGCCGGATTAACGTGTATTTAGTGCTGTGCTGGCGTGGTAGTTGCTACTGGAATGTTCGAGTGTGGTTTTTGACTACTAAGCACCGATTCTGTTGCAGCCAGAATACACCTGGCGGCCGCCCTGTGGCGGGATGCGCAATCAGAGCTCCCAAGTGATGGACTTGCCCACGGCCAGGCCTGTGGAACCAGGTGAGCGTGGTCTGGCCCTGGGTCTCATCTTCCCCTTGGGGAGATAACTTCTTACCTGCCAGGAACGGCCTAGTCTGGGGACAATGTCACTACTTTCTGCTCTTGGTGGAAGAGAGGCCTCACGTTCCAGAACAGTGTTGAGAGGATAGGGGGGTGACTGCGGAGTGAGGGGGTTGAAGTCATTCATTCATTCATCTGAGTGTGGTGTCTAAGTGCCAGGCGCTGTGCTGGGTGCGAGGGAAGCCACGCGAGTGGAAACAGATAATGGCTCCTGCCCTTACGGAGCCTCCTGCCCAGGGAGGGAGGAAGAAATGAATAAAATGCACACCAGGAATCATACAGATGGGTATCCGATTGCGCTTCGGCGCCTGGGGGTTGGAGCGGGTTTTTGTGAGAGCAGATAGAAGAGCCTGAGCCAGGCTGGGGACAGCGATGTTGGAGTTGAGACCCTCAGAGGGCGTGGCATTAACCGGGTGAAGAGGGGACAGTGGAGGATGTTCTTGCGGAGAAATGACAACGACAAAGGCCCTGATGGGAGGGAGGGAAGAAGGGAAGCCCACTGGAGGATCGAGAGAAGGCTGGAGAGGCTGAGGACAGGGCAGGGAAGGAGAGCTGGGCGAGGCAAGGTCAGGGAGGTAGGTGAGTCCAGGCTGCACAGGGACCTGCCGATGATGGCGGGGGGCTGGTCTGTCCGAGAGAGGATGGGCCGTCCTTGGGCATGTTTAAAGCAGAGTGGCATGACCGATCAGGTCTGCATTTTGAAAAGCTCCATCCGATCATGGCGTTCGACATCAACAGTGGGGGACTGGAGGTTTGTTCACTGGTCACGGGAGGACTCCGGGGCCTCGAAGTGTCTGCCTTTGCTTTCTGCAAGGCTCTGTGGGACAGAAGGCACTGCCTTGCCTGTGGGTGGGAACAGGGAAGCCGAATCCTTCCACAAAGAGGTGTTTTCTACGGGTCGTGGCTTTGCCAAGCTAGAGCCCGCTCTGCCGGGAGGTCGGGGGCCCCTCACAGAAGGTGCGCGAGCAGAGGCTGCCGGTGACGGGGAGGCGGTGCGGTCTGGAGAAGCTAGCAGTTGGGAGGAGGCAGTGGGCTGGTCGGCCGTTTTCTCCTGGTTCCCACAGAGCCCTGGAGGTTGTGCGGAACCCCTCGGACGCTGCTGTGATGAGGGGCAAGTGGGCAGGGCTGCCCCCTCCCCAGAACCGCTCCACCTCTGGGATCTGGAGCCAGGCGGGCTAAGCCCAAACACTTCCTAGATCTGGAACTTGAGGCAGATTCTTAAAAATCTCTCTGTGTCCTTATTCCCTCCTCCATAAGGGGACAAGAATCTGCCTGCTTCGTCGGGCTGGACAGGAACGGAATGACAAATCTACCTAAGGTCCTAGCCCAGGGCCTGGCGCTCGCGGCACTCAACTCTGTGATTTCCATTGTTGCTTGCTGGGTTTTCACAGGCCTTTGAAACCTACCGCAGCCCATCATTTTTAAAGTCCTCGATCTTTTTCTTTATTTAGAGTCTACAAAAAATGACCGTGAGGGGCCTCAGTGAGACCAGACCTTCGTCTCGCAGAGCCACCTGACCTCAGATTGCTGAAAAACTCGAGGCCATGTTCTCTGTGGGCCAGAGCCTTGGCTGGCTGGGAGGCTGATGGGCCACTGGGTTGTGCCCCAGCCCGACCCGAACTGTTTACAGACTGGAGAGGCTCCCCCTACAAGGCTTCCATTTGGCCCTCCTTCGGAGTGACGAGGAGAAGCTCACTACCTTGCAACCAGGTGGAGAGAGGCCTCATCCGACTGACCTGCCATGCTTTGTGGAATCCCCGGGGGACATCCGTCTCAAGAGTGGGGTGCAGCTGAGACCCCTTCCTTTCGAAACTTCCCCGGAAGTGGTTCCAGCCCCTCTGTGGAACGTGTTCAGTTCACGTGTGTGTTTCACATTTGCTTTAAGCTCTGTAGTAGCAGGACCTGCCCCATGCCCAACCCTTCCCCTCTGAGGAGCTGCGGGAAGAACTGCTTCTACCAGAAGCAGAAGAGAATGACAGGTGGTCTGTTGCAGGGCCCTCCACTTCCACGCACGGCAGCCTTGCCAGCGCCCTGGCAGCCTGGGATGAAGGCCACGCCAACCACATGTGCTGAGGGGCCCACCGTGAAAGTACCAGATGCTTGGCCCCACAGCTGGAGGTTTGGGGTGCCAGAGGCCCAGATCAAGGTGGCTGGCTGTCCCTGGGCAGCTGTTTGCACGAATTTTGGACATAAATCCAAGTTGAAGATCACTATTCTGTGACTTGTGTTCTTTTATGCCCTGGCTAGTGTTCCCTTCCCGGTCAGTGAGAGTACTGCGTGCTGTGCCCCATTCCCCCCAGTCCCCTAAAACATCGCCAGGGCTCTTGGCAGATACGCCCTGGGCTCTGCTCCAAGCGCCTCTGAGGGTGGGGCACCCAGGGGCAGTGGACGGAGTCTGGGCTGAGAGTCCGGTAACCCGGGTTTACATTCCAGTCCTGCCCCTCTCACATCTGGAGGCACTGGGCAAGGCCGGCCCTTCTGTGACGCCGTTTCCTCACCTGTCACGTGGAGTACCTCATCTCGAGAATTGCGGGAGGGAACGAGAGTGGATGGGAACTGGTTGTGTAAACTCCAAACGCCAAGTTAGAGAAGCAGAGAGGGTCTAGGTAGAAACCAAACAGCAGGGGCCTGAAGCACTCCCTCTATTTCTTTTTTCCTCCTCCACCTCACTCCGTACCCACCCCAGCGAGCGTGGCCCCATGGAGGAAGCACAGTAGGCTCAGCTGTTGCAGAAAGGCCTTTACTGGGCAGACAGGGGGTCTAATGCCAGATACCAGGGTGAGGGGAGGGGGCACGTCCTCCAGAAAAGCAGGGATGGCATCCCTGCCCAAGGGCCTCAGCCTGAATGCACTAAGGGCTGGCCCTTCAGACAGGCTCAGGGGAGGTCCGCCCACAAGGGCTTCGGGCCCCTCCTTCATGGAGATGCCATTCCTGGCACGGGGAACGTGGCCCTTGCTCTCACATCTGCCTTGGCTGCTCTCAGGGAGCACAATGGAGAGGGGTAGGGGGCTTGGGAGGGCCCTTCAGGAAGGAGAGAGGCTGCGTGGTGGAGAGGAGGGAGACTGGGCAGTGTGGTAGACCCAGAAACTTCTGGGCACTTCAGTGGTGATATTTGGAGGCAATGGAAGATGCTGGCCCCAAAGTTGTGGTCTAGGTCGGAGCAGAACAGTTGGATTTAGAGCTGGTTTTAACTTGGGCTCAGCTGAAAGTGAATGGTTATCGTTGGAACAGAGAACTAGAGAGAAAGGGGAGGCATTCTCTCGCACTCTCCATAGCACACAGCTGCGTGTACCCATATGGTACGCGTTCCCTGTATCTCGAAGGTAGACACAGCTGGCTCTTCACTAACGCACACGCGTACCTGTGGGCATATGTGCAGACACCCACGTGCACAGCAGTACAGACACAATCGTATGCACATGTTTGTGTCAGGTTGGGGCCTCGTGTAATAGTGAGGGGTCTATGGTGGGAGTGTGGTGTGGTTGGAGAAATGGATTCCTTCCTGAAGAGAGTCCCTCCCCAGCCCCTGCACGGTGGACACGGGGTCAGGCAGGCCTGATTTACTTCCCCTTGACGGCCAGGGCTGCCTGCCGCCTCATGTAGGCCAGGATGTCCATCTTGACAGTGCTGACCGTGGTCCGGTGGTACCAGCGCATGATGGGTATACCATCTGGCCCCACCAGGAACTTCTCAAAGTTCCAGCGGATGTCATGGACCTTCATGGGTTCCCAGAAGAGGCGGCCAGGTGAGCCCAGGAGCTCCGAGGTGGGAGGGCAGGAGTTCTGCAGAGGGGGAATGAGAGAGCGTCAACCCTGCTTGGGGCCCTTCCCACTCTCCCTCTCCAGGCCTTCCTGGAGAAGCCTGGCACTGAGCAGAGAGCACCAGTTTTGGAGTTGAAAATGGAATCCCAGGACCAGCTTTGGCTCTAGCGGGTTGTAAGACTAGCAATTTGTCCCTTCTTGTCCCCTTATCTATAAAATGGGCTGTTGAGATCCTAGGGTCTGCCAAACCTTATGGTTGGAATGATAGATGCCAGGAATTCCCCCCCCCCCCCGGGGCCCATACACAGGCCTTGTATCCGCATGGGCTGGAGCCAGGGGTGGCCGCAGCTCTGTCTAGAGCCAGGGTCGGCTGGGCTGAGTGACTCCCACAGAGGTGGCTGTGCACTGACCTTCAGGAACGTGTAGAACTTCTGCTCTTTCTCCCCGTTCACATCCCCTTTCTCAAACAGTTGGAAATTGGGGACAAAGCCCCCGCCCGGTCGGACATACCTGCAAGGAATATTCTTATGTGGGTCCCAAGGAGATGGGCCTAGGGCTCAGCAATGACAAGGGACTGAACAGGGAGGGGGCGTTGGGAAG
The DNA here is from genome assembly GCF_017311325.1 of Ursus maritimus. NCBI lineage: Eukaryota > Metazoa > Chordata > Mammalia > Carnivora > Ursidae > Ursus > Ursus maritimus. The sequence goes on from NW_024423897.1 coordinate 22,137,707, forward strand.
CTGGGTTCTATTCCTCACCAGGCAGTGGGAGCTGATGAGTATTGAATGGCCATAGGCATAGTGTGGGTGTGCAAGCTTCTTTTCCTGGTTTGGTACCTTCTCAGTAACCCTGTCGCCTGCCTACACTCTCCCCATGCCCCCCATCCCATCATGCACACACACGCAGTCATCACTATCTCCGAATCCTCTTCCATTCATGCCAGTGAACAGGGTTCCTGGAAGGGGAGCATAGCTCTTGGTGGCTGAGCACCCGTCATGAGTAGGGGCCAATGCAGGAGATGCCAGCGCCTAGGCTGGGGCACAGGGGGCTGTGTTTTCTCAGGACACCAAGCAAGCGAGCACTCACTTGAGGCTGGGTAGGATTTCCGAATTCTCTCCTGGCTCCTGTTTTCCAAATTGGTTGCAGGGGAAGCCCAGAATGACCAGACCAAATGGTTCAAGCTCTTCCTGTAGTGCATTCAGTTCTGGGCCAGGGTAGAAAGAGAGCAGAGATGAAGGTAGACCATCAAGGACCCCTGCCTCGTCCGCACCACTCTACCGGCTCACCCCTTGTGAGCTGAAATCACCGAGGCCTGACAGGGAGGGCCTTGCCCGAGATTGCCCAGTGAGTGTGACCATGTTGGGATACAAGCCCCATTCTCCTGACTCCAGTCTGGTTGTTTGGAGGTCTGGGGAGGAAAGAGAGCAATACCCTCTCCTATCAGGAGTCAGCTGCCCACTGCCACTGGGCCAGGAGGCTGACGGCTCCTCCAGGACTCTCAGGATCGTTTCTTAGAGCAAGAGCCATAGGTCCGTCCCTGGGCAGAAGGCAGAGGACTTCAAGGGGGTGGGTGGGGTCCTCACAACCCTCCTGTACTCTGGCAGTTTGGGAATCGAAGGGAGGCCCTGGCCCAGCTCCCCAGTTCCCTCAGTGCCAGCACCCAGCCCATCTTTTGCACAAACACGCTCTGCTCTATTCCAAGGGCCGGACAGAAGCATTCTAGAAAAGAGCACCCAGTACCCCCTGCGCCACCCAGACCACCGTCATTCCACCTCCAGGAATTTGCCTGAGACTGTGGGGCAGACATTCAGGGTCCAGTTGCCCTTGCTTCCCCCCAGCCCCACCGACAGACTGTGCTCAGCCCCAGGGAGTTTTCCTGTGGGTGCAGTCAGATGCCTCTGGCCTGCCTATTCCCTCAGGCTGTTTCCTCTGCCCCGGAGAAGCAGAGAAGTGGGGATCCTAGGATCACGAAACCTGGGTGAAACACCTGGGATTGCCACTGACACACATACTCGAGGCCTCGGTCTAACTGCCTGGTTTCCAGATAGGGGCCAAGAGAAGCACTAGGGCACATGGGGCTGAGGGCAGATGGGAAATTCTCAGCAGGATAGAGCTACCATTTCTTACTTCACTGAAAGGACACTCCAGGCACAGACCCAATCTCCCAATCTCCTCCATCCCTCTGCTTTCAGGGCAGTTGGGGTGCCCAGGGATGAAGGATAACTGGGAAACTTCTAGAACATGTCTGAAGACAATCAGACCTCAGGCTTATCTAGTCATCTTCACCGAAATATGGAAGACGGTACAATTGGGATACTGGGCTTGGAATCTCATGATCACAGTCACCCCTTCCCACTTGCACCAAAAAAGTTCCCGTGATTAAAATCTGCCAGCTGGCAGAAACAGCCCCAAAGCAGGGGAGTGGGGCTGGGCTCTTACCAAGGTACTGGTCTGTCAGGCCTCAGTAGCTGGCCACGTTGACAAAGAGGATGTATTTGCCAGCGTACTGCTTGAAGGGGATGTACTCCTCCCCGTCGATGGTGAGGGCTCCGTACTCATAGATGGTACCACTCACGCCAGCATGGCAGTCCGTCTGGAACAGAGCAAGACCAGCACCAGGGAGTGGTTAGAGCCGGAAGGGAATCTGGGCATCTCCGTTTTCAAGATTATGAAAGATACCAACAGGGAGAGTGACTTGCCCAAGACCACTCCAAGATCTGGAACTGGACCAGAGCCAAGGTCTACTTCCTTGTGCAAGGTAATGCTTTATGAAAGCACGTAATTGGCTGGTGAGTGTGTGGAAAGCTGCTGTGCTGCTTACTGTGACCATTACTTCGCCCCCCGCGCCCACATGTAAGCATTTGCCAGGCCTGGAGAGATGTGCTGGGGCTGCCGTTGCCATGAGCCAGGCAGGTGACGATGTGGCCTGGACAACAGCATGAAGGAGGAACTGAACAGAAAGGAGGAAGCGGCCGTGTGGAGAGGGGTGATTCAGATCTGGAGGACTGGAAAGCTGAGGCTGTTGCTATAAAGTAGGGAAGTGGGAGGAGCCAGGAAGGGGAGAGGCCTGCCAGGAGGATTCGGTGTGACAGCAAGGGGAAAGCAGCAGGGCCTCGCCCATGGGAGATGTTCCCTGTAAGTGTGCAGCTGCGATGACCCATATGCCTTCCTCTCTGCCCAGCTGCTGCCCCCCAGTCAACCTCTAGAACAAGTAGTGACGATCGACTCAGGTGGGGGACCTGGATTCCACGGCCAGCTCTGCCGCTAACTCCCTGTGTGGTCTGGGGCTAGTCCTTTCTCTTCTCTGGGCCTCAGTTTCCTCTTTTATAGGATGAGAACCTCAAACTGGATCAGGCTTGCCGGCATCACTATCAGTGGGGGAGGAAGGATGGGATCACTGCCGACCGGCAGGGCACTGCTTTCGACTCCTGTCTACACCCACCCCAGCTCTGGTACAGGTGACCAAAACGTGGGTCTACTCTTGAAGGGGGTCTTGGCATCAGTAACACAATCAGCGGCGGTGCTGGTCATGATGGGAACGGAAAATGTTTCCGGCACTGTAGCAGGTCCTCTCTGGCCGTGATGGAGGAGGAGAGAGGTGCCAAGACAATAAACAAATGAGGTGCAAACTAGCATTACGGCCCGGGAGAGACAGCGGTGGGAGTCAGAGAAGCAAAGCCACACCCTCTCCTCGCCATCAGTCCTGGCAGCCTTGCTGTTGAGGTGAGGTACTTGGGCCCAACCGGTGAAGGATCATCTGGTTGGTGGGGTGTGGCCCCAGGAGGGTGTAGAAAAGCCACCTCAGCCTGAAAAACGTCGTAGGCCTGCTGAGCCAGGAGAGGCAGGGCTCCCTTCAATAAGCCATTCTCAGCGAGCTGCAAGCTCTCTTCTTGGCTTCAGTGCCAATTCCCTGTTTTCTGTGAGACGGACAGTCCATGCCCTGTGATTTTTGCTGGGTGCTGGAGGCAGGTCCAAAACCTGAGCTCAACATTCCGCTAGCCCCTGTGCCTCCCTGGCACCAGCTGGGTCAGTTCCGCCACAACCGCCACAAAATACAAACAACCAGGGCACGAAAACCCAGCCCCGCTGGCCACAGAGGTCTAGCAGCCAGAAGGCAAGGCCTCCCCGCACGGCCTCCACCTCTTCCACTTCACCCTGCTCCAAAGACAAATTCTGGGAAATGAAGAGAACAAAAGCCAAGAGGTTGTCCAAATAACAGAAGCTTGTAAACAATAGGACGATCCACTTCTGGCCACAGCTTCGGGATGGGGGTGGGGCGAGGGGAATCTCCTCTTACTAGGCTCTTTGGTCTTTGCTGGCTCTGTGGCCCTGGGTGAGTGAGTCACTTTTACTGTCTGAGCCCCCGTCGGCTGACAGGCGAGGATAATGCCACCTGTCTCCCAAAATGGCTGTGAGAATCGATGCGCAGATCAAAACAGTCTGGAAAGCCTCTTGGAGAGAAATCCCCACATCAGGAGAGTGATTATTCTGCCTGCAGCTAGGATAAAAGGCCCTGGGGTTCCTCGGTTATTGTGAGGACGGCTTGGATGTTCCCCAGCCAGGGTAAAGAAGATGGTGCGCGGCGAGGTGTCTCCGGGGGAAGGGATGAGGACAGAGCCTCCAAGCTTTCTACCGGGGCCACCGAGGCCAGGCTTGTGGGTTCAGATGGAGGGGGCGTCAGATGGTGGTCCACGGTGCTGGAAGCCATGGCCTGGAGCAGCATTGGGCATGCAGTCCTGTCCTTAGGTGAGCTGTGAGCCCCCTTTCCTCCTCTAGGCCCATGAACAGCAGGGAGGCCAGAGGAGGCAACAGAGAGGGGCAGTGCGGGTGCCTCAGGCCTGCCACGGCTGGGCAATATGGCAGAGCGGGGCTGGCATGGGAGTTGAAGGCGGTCTCAGCCAGAACCCTGGCCGGCTTGGGCTGCTGCTCTTGGATCTTTCTCCTCTCCCATCTACCACTGCCATAAGTGTGGTGCCGTGAAAGGAGGCCGGGCCTGGGGCAGGGCACCTGAGTTCTGGGCCTGGCCGTGACTCTGACTCTATGTGACCACTCCTTTCCCTTTTGTGGGGCTCTGGCTGCTCGCCTGTCAGATGGGCTCAGAGTCAGTGTTGTCTTAAGGGCTCTTCAGCTCTGTCAGCCTGTGGTTCCATGACTCTCTCTGCCTCGTTTAGTCACCTAGAAACCAGCGGTTACTAGGATCCCGTGCACGTCAGCAGTTGTTACCCTCCAGCTTCTGCAGAGCCCTCTGCACAGCAAGCACAGGGAGCCTGGGTAGCTTGAAGCTGGACTGCAGAGGGGACACAGCAAGGCAAGGAGGATTTCCTTCCTTATCCAGCTCCTCCCTTTGAACTGGGAGGAAGCAGACATCTCTCCGAGCCTGCCACCTCTTGCCCATCCCATTCCTCACATGCCCCTCCATCCTATCCCTTGGCCCTGGAGTTGGAGGTAAGGTAGGTGGTTGGGTCTTAGAATCCGGAGCTATGACATCTCAACTGTAAGGGCCTGGGAGGAGAGATGGGCATGTCGTTAGCCAGCAAGTCCTAACTGGCTGCATCTGATAGGATCATACTCACCCTCAGACTTTTCTAGACCATACCCATCCTGTTCTCTTTGAATCCACCTATTCCTCCCCCAGAGTTCTGCAAAGAACACACAGCTATGATGTGTTATTCATGGGGTCCACATTCTTACCTCCAGCCTTCTCGAGACGGGGCCCAATCTTCTCTGGCTTTCCCCAAACTGAAAGTAAAGGGCTGACTCCATGGTGCTGGCCTGCCTACCCCTAACCTCTACCCCACACCACAATCTTGCAACTCAGTCCCATCCCTAACCTGGAAAATGCCTTTTGAGTTGGCGACAATGAATGGGGCAGGATACAAAGGAGGAGGCATGGAAGAAGTGCCTTCATAGCCATCCGGTTTCTAGGATTACTCCAAAGAGAAACAGACTGAATAGGATTTAGCTGAGGACAGGACAGGATGGGGGGATAGAAATGTACAGAAGGAACCCTGTGCCTGGAATGGGCTAATTGAACAGAGGATAGAACTTTGGAAATAGAATTACGGACTTCTAAGATCTTAAAATAGAGACCCAGATTTTAGGAACACAGAAGCTCAAAGCTTCTCTTGAGCTTACACAAGCATGGTGTGTGTGTGTGTGTGTGTGTGTGTGTGTGTATGTGTGTGTGTGTGTGTGTGTTATGTGTGTTGGGAGGATGGGTACAAATCTCTGTCTTTGGGTCCATACCTAAGGCTTCTGCCTCCCACCCTGGGGAAGAGGAGAGGCCTACTGGGCCCACTTTAGCATGCACTCTCCTAGGAGATACGCATGCTGGGTCACCCCACTCCTGGCCTCAGCATCCCCACTCTAGCTAAGGGTCACACACTCTGCTGGGGATAGACGAAGGCTCAGGAAAATTCTGCCTCTCCCACTGAACTGGCAGGCCCCAACTTTCTCCAATGACTAGGTTTGCCCAGGCCACTACGGGCAGTGGGCGGTGGGTGGTGGGTACCCAGGCTGGCCCAGAACAGACCCTCACAGAGCAGCACGTGGATTTTGCAGCTTCTCCAAGCATTCCCTCTGAAACCATCAGCTTCATTGGGCGCCTGCCCCCCCCCCCGCCCCCGCCCCATCGCCCACAGATGCACAAACTGAGGTCCAGAAAGGATGGGGGATCTAGCCAGGGTCCTGGGAGTCGTGCACTGCCCAGCCAGAGTGCTTTCTGTCACAGATGTCCAACGCCCTGGAATCCCAGCGTGGCATTTCTACCTGCGTTAATTCCTGGGCTGGAAGAGCCCTCTTTGCAATTCTTCAAGACGGGGACCACCCAGTTCCTTCCCTTTCTTCTTGCCTATCAGTCTCCCCCGGGAACCTGCGCAGCCAACCCAGACGCCAAGTATCTAGGCCTTTTTCTGTGTCCCCCGCCCCCTTCAGGGCCGCCTGGAGGGGAGTTGCTGGGGACTGTCTTGGCATGCACGTAGCAAGGCGACACTGAGGTAGCCGTGGGGCAGACGGGGTCAACTCAGCAAGAGTGGCCGTCCTCCGTATTCATTCTGCACCCCCAGAGCACCCAGAGCTCCCATAGATGAAACTGCGAAGATACGGGCGCGCGGGGTGGGGGTCCCGGAGGCGGAGAGGGAGGGACGGGAGTTAAGGGTCCTCGCACCAGGTGTTGCCCCTCCTGGAGGGGAGCCCAGGAAGAGTGCCTCGCAAACCTGGGGTCTCTGCTCGTCCCGCCGGGCCCCCACCCCCGAGGCTCACTCACCTTCGACTTCTCCTGCCCCCGGCTCGGCGGGACGAAGCCGGCCAGGAGCAGGGAGAGAAGGCAGGACGCCCGCAACAGCCGGGCCATGGCGGGCAGGGGGCGCGTCTCGGGCTCGCCTGAGACGCTGTCCGATCCCGGGCCACCGCCGTCTGAGGTGTCCGATCCTCTCAGCCACCTTTCAAGCCCTCAGCGATGACCAATCCGCGGCCGGGCCGGAGTCCCTGCAGCCAATCGCAGGGCTGCTGGCATTTCAGGGGCGGGCACAATTTACCCTCCTTCTCCTCCCTAGGCTCCGGGCGACAGTGACATAAGCAAGTCTGGGCAGAAATGGGAGCTGGTCCTTGTCAACCCATGAGGCTGCCCCCTCTTCTTTAGGCTCCAAAGTGCAGGAGGAGGCAGGCACAATGCCCTCCAACGTAGCCAGGGGACAGGGCTTTAATATCCCTGAAGAACTGATGGGGGGCTCAATCCTAGCGAACATTTCTTACTCCTGGGTTTTAAAACACCCGGTGGTGCTCCCTCTTTCCTCCTTCTTCCATTCCAGTTGAAGGGATGTTGAGGATTAAAAACGACAGCAAGATCTGAAGTGAGACTGCCAGGAACATTTGCTCCATGCAGGTTTAGCACTTAAGAAGCAAAGAGTGGGGGCACCTGGCTGGCTCAGTCGTTGAGCATGGGCCTCTTGTTTTCTGCTCAGGTCATGATCTCTGAGCTCAGAGAGGCATATGCTTTGGATTCTCCCTCCCTCTGACCCTCCCCCTGTGCACACGCACGCTCTCTCTCTAAAATAAATAAATAAAATACTTAAAAAAAAAAAAAAAAGCAAAGAATGGATGCCCACAGATTTTGAATGCAGCCCCCTCCTGGAAAGAACCCTGGGAGCAGAAAATACATTTGTTCACTGTGTTGCTTGAATGTGTTGATTTCCCCCTCTGGGCCTTGGTTTCCCCCACTGTGTGATGATGGGATTAGTTGATGACCTCCTGAAGCCCTTCTGGTTCCAGCTAGATGACTTGCTTCTAAAATAGTGACAGACCTAGAACAGAAGTTCCTTGAGAGTAGGGACCATAATCACCACCTGACACAGGGCCTAGAGCACAGGTGCTAAATATTCGTTGCATTAATCAACCGAAGAATTCATTTCTCTGCTTGGAGATACTGTTGGTGAGGTAGGTCTGGGCTGTCTTGGCATGATCTTGTTCATCGAGAGGGGAATGTGTTGGGATCAGTGCTTCCCAAATCTGCCCGACTACCAAAGTCACCTGGGAAGCTTCTAGTCGATTCCCAGACCCCACTCCAGAATCACTGTATTATTAGAATCTCTAGGGGCAAAGGCTGAGAATCTGCCTTCAGACACGTTCCAAAGGGGATTCTGAGGCAGGTGATCCTGTGTTCTGGTGGAGAAGTACCTTGAGATAGCATCTATTTCCTCTGATTGGCGATATTGTCCCCGTGGGAATTTGGAAGTTCTGTCTCAAGTCCCACATTCTCTATAAAGCCTTTCTCACTTCGAACCACAGCCTGTTGAAGGGAAGGGAAACTTGAAGTCCAGAAAGTCTTTACATTAGTTAAAGTGCAGAGCGTTTGAACAGCGGCTGACACAGAGTATGTGCTCGATAAATTTTATTCAACCACCCCTTTTCATTGAGGCCTAGAGACAGAGGACAATCTGCCCAAGTTCCCAGAGTAAATCGGTGGCAGAGCAGGGACCAGAATCAAGACCTCTAGACTCCAGTCTCAGGCAGTCTTCCCTTTGTTCTGTTGTCTTTGGAAGGTTGTATTTACCCAAAGATACAAATGTCTGTACACCAATCAGTTTGTCAGAAATCCATTGTTCATTATCATCACTCGGCATCTAGTGACCCTCAAATTATGTGCCTAGAACCATGTAAACACCATGAGAGACGTTAGAGAGTTTTCTGGAAGTTACAATCTCTGTCCTCAAGGTGTGTCCCACAGAGCCAGGACTAGGATGAGGCCAGGGGGCACCGAGGGTCTTGCAAGTGCACAGCTGGTCCCCGAGAGTGCGTACCTCCTTCAATTTCGCACCCTATCTGCCTGACTTGCCTCATCCTAGTCCCAGCCCTGGTGTTCAGTTTCTTTGGGGGAAATAAGAAGGAGTCAGAGACCTGAGGCTTGCTGTGGGGACACACACAAGATTAGTTTCCTTCTCTGGGCCTCAACTGGTCCAACTGTTAAACAAAAGTCTTTGGCAGTCTCTCAAGGATGGTCTCTGCGGCTCTACAGTCCCAGGGGTCTAAGGAAAGCGTCTGTGCAAGAAACTCAGGAGTACTGGCTTCACGGACAGGGGGCTGGGGTTCGGGGGAGCATGGCGGGCACTGAGGACCAGCTGCACGCTACTTTCAAAAGAGGGCTGAGCCTTCGCACCGAGAGCATGAACACCAACGTGGAAATAGTATATGCCCCAGTCTTTTCGCCACCCGCCTTTTGAGCTTATTTAGTTATTTGTTCCCAGAACCCTGTGTTTTGAAAGATGTTATTCTCCACCAGGCTGTTTCCTCTTGGCCTCAGGTTGAAGTCCAAATTCCTTAGTGCTTTAGACAGTATCCTCAAAGTCCAGCCAACCTCTTCTCATTCTCTCTACGTCAGCTGTACTGGGCCTTTTTTCCATTCTTCCAGCTTGCCATTTTCTTACTTCCAGGTTTTGTCTCAGCTGTTCCCTCTGCCTGGAGCATTCCACATTCTCTCCGTAACTGGTTCACTTCTACCGTGTTTCAGGTCTCCACTTCTGTTCAGGTCCCCTTGCTTTAGTATTGTTCCTAGATTGTCTGATACTTTCTATATCAACCCTTTGTGGTCCTTTATCATTTCTTGTTTACTTTCTACACCAAGTCACAAGGCCCAAAAAGGCTTCATTCCCAAAACTTTGCACAGGGCTTAATACATAGTAGATGCTCAGTAAATATGTAATAAATAAGCGTCAAATAAAACACTATTTAGCATCTAGAATGAGGGGAGCTTCAGGTCAGCACGCGCTAACAGTTTGAGCCCACAAAACTGGCCTGAGGCTCGCAGCTAGTAAGATCCGAGACATGCGAGTGATGCTAAGTGAGTTTACCACAGGAGAGCGAATGATCTGCATTGGGTTTCGGGAAAGGAAGGGTAGAGACAGATGCTGTAGAGAAATCTGAAGCCAGTTATGCTTCCGGCCCGAGAATGTGCTCTACAGGGTTCCAGACAAGTGGGCGCCCAGTGCCGCTTCACCCTCTTTTTTGGAGACATACGCTTACGACTTACCTGTTTGGTGGGTAGGTAGGGACTACAGATGACTTAAAGAAGGTTTTTAAAAAGTGCTGATGCTCTGTGTCTTTGAGGAAGATAGAACACGAGTTAATAAACAAGAAGGGCTGTAAAAAGCCACAACAATGGAAGTCAGCCCTATCACTGCTGAGTAAGGGCTGGACTGAACGGTGGGGTCAGCCAGCTCAATGGATGGGTCCAGATGGGGGCGGCAGAAGGGAGGCCCAACCCCCATCGCCTCAGTGCCAATTTTAAACAGTAGCCCTATTTCGCAATCTAGAAGGGATTGCAGAACCCAGGTGTGGCTGCTGGTTTCCCGACTAACTGGCCGATGCAATCTCAGCGTCAGCCAGGAGAGAGGGAGTCCATCAAGAGGAGAGGTAGCTAGAGCCTCTGCTTTTGAAACCAGGGCCTTTCAAACTCTGGACCTTCGTTTCCTCATCTATGGAATGAGGAGTTGGACAAGTTGATCTCAAGGGCAAAACTGTTGGATAGTAAAAGTAACAGCCAGCATTCACCCAACATCCTATATGTACCAGGTATTGCTTTAGATTTATTAACTTTTTGAAAAATCCCTGCAACCTCGTGAAGTAGCCAACATGGTTATCCCCACTTTACAGATAAAGAAACTAATACATAGAGAGGCTAAGTAACTGTTTAAGGTCATGCTGTTGGTAGAGGGTAGGATCAGAATTTTGACCCAGATGTTCTGTCTCCAGAGCCCTTGCCATAAATCTCTAAGCCTGTGTTGTCCAACACGGCAGGTATGAGCCAGGTGTGGCTAGTGAGCGCTTGGAACGTGCCTAGTCCAAACTCAGAGGTGCCACCAGTATAAAATACACACTGGTTTTTGAAGACTTAGTATGAAAAAGAGAATGCAAAATATCCCAATAAATGTTTATATCATTTATGTTGAAATGTTCACATTTTATATATTGGGTTAGAGAAAATATATTATTTTTTTTAAAGATTTTATTTATTTACTTTAGGGCTAGAGAGAAAAAAGAGAGGGAGAGAGAGCCTGCGAGTGGTGGGAAGAGCAGAGGGAGAGGGACAAGCAGACTCCACGCTGAGCGCAGAGCCCAACATGGGGATTGATCCAACGACCCTGAGATCATGACCAAAAATGAAATCAGGAGTGAGATGCTCAACCGAATGAGCCACCCAGGCACCCTAAAAATATATATATATATATATATATGTATATATAAGATTTTATTTATTTATTTAATAGAGAGAAAGAGAGAGAGAGAGAGACCGCACAAGCAGGGGGAGCAGCAGGCAGAGGGAGAAGGAGAAGCAGGCTTCCCGCTGAGCAAGGAGCCCGATGTGGGGCTCAATCCCAGGATCCTGGGATCATGACCTGAGCTGAAGGCAGACACTTAACCGACTGACACTCAGACGCCCCCTGAAAATATATTCTTAAAATTTATTTCACTTGTTTCTTTTTACATTTTAAAATGAGACTGCTAGAAAATTTAAAGTTACATATGCAACTGATGTTATATTTCTATTGGACAGCACTAGTTTAAGCTATATAATCTTAAGAGGTTGGTAAAGGATTATGGTTGTCTGTGAAATCTTGGCTTATTGCCTGTCTGAGGTCCCCAAGACCACTTCTAGGTTCAGTGATTCACAAGGAGGACCCATAGAGCTCAGCATATAGTCATACTCATGCTGTGACGTATTATAGCGAAAGCTCACAGCAAAATCAGCAAAGGAAAAAGGTGCATGGGACAAAGTCTGGAGGAAACCAGGAGCAAGCTTCCAAGAGTCCTCTCCCAGTTGAGTCACACAGGATGTGCTTAACTCGTCTAGCAATGAACTGTGACAACACATGGAAAATGTCTGCCAGCGAAGCTCATCAGAAACTCGGTGCGCAGGGCTTCTCCTGGGGGCTAGCCATGTCAGCATCCTCTGTTTCACATGTACCAAAATTCCAGACTCCCAGAAGGAGAACAGGTGTTCGCCATAAACCACATTGTTTGTATCAACAGTTTGGGCACAGTGACCCACTCTTATCAGTTTTGGGAATGGTGGAAGTTCTGAAATTGAAGTTCCCAAATGCCAGCCAAGGGCCAACAGTGCAAGCAGATCTTTCTAAGCATAGCAGTCCTGCTATGTGGACTCTTTTCTGCAGATCTCCCCATTAAACTTCACCAGGACCTGGCCTGGCAAATTTGACCAGGTTTGTTGAGCTTACCTGACATGAAGTGAATGACCCCCACTTGCTCCAAAGCCTGCTCAGTGGGAGGGAGACTTATAAAAAGGGGAAGAGCCCCTCTTAGAGACTGTCTCTTTCAACCCCCTCATCTGAGAGGCTGAGTGATTTATTTAAGGTCCCACAGCAAATACAGGCACCTAGAAGGGTGACACCTAGGCTAAATGCAGTTCCAAGCTTTCAGCCAAAAATGTCCCTTCCATTCTCTTGGATGCCCTTATATGTTGCTAGCACCCAAAATCTTTTTCTCATTTCTTAGTAGTAGGGAGCCCTACCTATGTCTCTGCTAGCCTCACCCCCCCCCATCTACATCCTTTCCAATTTCTTGTTGGGCTGGGAGACCATGGTGCTGGAGGGACAATAACAACCTTCATAAACAGTCACTTCACAGTGAACAACCCACATCCTACTTCCTGTGGGTTAACTAACAATGCTCAAAACCAGTGAGGACTAGAAGGAACTAGTAAACTCTAGGGCAGAACAACAAGATGGGGTAGGTAGCTTATCCCTGCCCCTCCCCCACTCGCTTCTCCCAACGGGACCACAGCTAACAAACGGCCAGGTCAGGTCCATATCCTTCCTACCCCTTCCCCAACTCAGAAGGTTCAGGTGAAGGGGGCTTGGGAAGCCTACTTGAGAAGGTTTTGGAGTGACAGTCTGGAGTCCTGGGCCTTTCTCAGTACGTGCCTTCGACTAGTCCCTTCTCTCTGAACCCTGCAGTCCCCCAATTCAGAAATGAGATTAGAATTCTGGGGTTTTGTCCATCCTGGTCATTCTAAGAGGGTGCAGCTTCTCATGAACCGACCCCGGAGGAGGAGTCCATGAGGACAAATGGGGTGGTGCCCAGGAGAATCTGGGTTGGGTTACAGGGCCGGGGTGGAGGGCTGTGGGTAAATCATATCATACCCTCTTGTGGCTTTGTCACTCTCAAATGGCTTTGTTTCGGCTTGTGTGGCTTC